>NW_016814436.1:1675834-1723309 GCF_001698545.2 Rhinopithecus bieti | reverse complement strand
TTTTGAGATGGAGTCTCAATCTGTTGCCCAGGCTGGAGTGCAGTGGCGCAGTCTTGGCTCACTGAAACCTCCACCTCCTGTGTTCAAGTGATTCTCCTGCCTCAGCCTCCTCAGTAGCTGTGATGACAGGCATGCACCACCACGCCTGGCTAATTTTTGTATTTTTAGTAGAGACAGGGTTTCACCATGTTGGCCAGGCTGGTCTCAAACTCCTGGCCTCAAGTGATCCACTTGTCTTGGCCTCTCAAATTGCTGGGATTACAGGCGTGAGCCACTGCACCTGGCCCATGGTGCACTTCTTACAGTACTTCCTTAACCTAAGGGAGCCACTGCGGGTCAGAGGGAAGCGTCGTTACTAACCTCAGCATATGCAAGCCTAAAGTTCTGGCTAACTTGGATGTCTGGGCACCATTGCAGAAAGACCATCATAACCATTTGCTATGATTTTAGGTTCATACTTCACTGTTGGAAGGAAGGAAAAACTTTTTACAGAGGCTTACTTTTTTTATATGGCTTTGAAGGGAATTGCATTTTATTTCTGACACTTATTGTATTGTAAAATCTCTAGTCTCTGATATTTAAAGGTGGAAACTTTTAACTTTCTCTCTTTTAAAAAAAACAACAGAACTCTAGGGGCTTTTAGTACTATAGCCTCTCGAATAACCCTAAAGCTTTGAAAATGAAATACTTTATTTTATGAAGGAGTTTTGGGGTCAATTTTTTTCCCCTAAAACGTATGCTTTCATGTTGGGTAGTTTAAAGACCAGCTGTTAACTGAAACCAACCGTCAATGAAGTTGCATAAAGTTGTGTTTCTTATTAGTCTTGTATCTTTCCTATTAGTCATTTATGAAAGGGTACAGGAACATCTAACAGAACTCCAAACAAAAATTGAAAAAACAGATGTTGAAACCATATTGGCTTGATGGTTTGCTATTTTTTTTAAGTAAAAAAGGTTAGTAATTATTAGTGGATTATGAAATAAGGCTTGTTTTGCTTGCTTACCACAAAATTGTTAGTAGTAACTTGCAGTTGAAAATTGATGTTTTACTTACCGGAATTTCAGAGGATAAAAAAAAAAAAATAAAAGAGTTGAAGTTTATGCCTGGGAGCGCCATGGAGGAGGAACTATGACATTTTCAATAGTTGGGCGTGTATGAGCCTCTAAAGGTGTGTTTATTATGTTGTCATGGTGAGCAGTGAATTAAAAAAATAACAAGACTGCTCCTTGGGTAGTTGTGACTTATTGGTAGTTATCTTTACAAGAGTTTCATGCTGACTTAAGTAAAGATCTTCAGGGGGAAAGAAAAAAACAAACTTTATTTTTCAAATAAATTCTGCTAAGAGCCTACAGGCTTCCATGACACTGCACTGAATTGTTATTAATGCGCACTGCTGTGAGAGTAACGTGTGCTGCTGTTTAACAATAACCCCTTCCTCTGGAATTTCAGAAAAGTGGTAAGAAAATGAGAGGCAGATTTCAGTACCGGTGCTGCAGTGCGTGTGCTGGTTGATGGGCCAACATTTTTATCATTGCTTGTGCAAGACAGTGTAGAAAGAGGCTGTTATTTGGGGTCAGGTCACATATGGGACTGGTGAAGTTGTTGGAGAGACATTTTTGGTGAGCAAAGCCATTGCTCCTGGCTGGGAAAAGATTTGTTTAACCTCCAGCCTTTACTTTGGGTGCTTCATTTCCGTCTTTCTCCTGAAGGTTATGTGTGGTATTTTTTTTTTTTTCTTTGTGAGACGGAATCTCATTCCGTCGCCCAGGTTGGAGTGCAGTGGTGCGATCTCAGCTCACTGCAGCCTCTGCCTCCTGTGTTCAAATGGTTCTCCTGCCTTAGCCTCCCAGGTAGCTGGGATTACAGGTGTGTACTACCATGCCTAGGTAATTTTTGTATTTTTACATTTTGTATTTTGTATTTTTAGTAGAGACAGGGTTTCACCATGTTGGCCAGGCTGGTCTCAAACTCCTGGCCTCGAGTGATCCGCTCGCCTCGGCCTCCTAAAGTGCTGGGATTACAGGCGTGAGCCACTGTGCCCGGCCTATATGTATGGTATTTTTGAAGGCAGGGATGTGATCTTTCAAGGGTCTTCCTTCTTGACCTTAAAAATCTGTTGTTAAAACCAAATACTTAGCACATATCATTGTTCTTTTTAAGGGCCATGATTAGCAGACTTGCTTTTGAAGTTCATTATTATGATTATAGATACTTTTTCAATTGGAATTACCTTTAAGGTTTCCTCCAGCTTGCATTTCCAGATTTCATCCAGTAATCTTTCCTCCCCTCTCCTTCTTCTCCCCCACTGCACCTTCTGGCCATGATGGACTGTTTGCTCTTGTCCAAATGTGCCCTTTAGCACTTTGCCTCTGTGCCGTTGCTTGGGCTGTCTTATGGAGTATGCCAACTCCTATCATTCTGTAAGGACCAGATCATATTGTATTGCTTCGGAGAATGTTTCCCAAATCCCTGCACACACTTCATGGAATAAAATAGAGATTCTCCTTCCTGGGCCTCCCACAGTGCTGGGATTACAGGTGTGAACCACTGTGCATGCTCTATTTGTTACCATGTATTCTTTATTAACTTATTTAGGAACTTGCCTTCTGTCTTTCCAGGAATAGTGGGCCCTGCAAGTTAGAGGCAGTGTGATTCTTTATTATTATTATTTTTTCTGAGACAGAGTCTCACTCGGTCACCCAGGTTGGAGTGCAGTAGCAAGATCTCAGCTCACTGCAGCCTCTGCCTCCTGGGTTCAAGTGATTCTCCTGTCTCAGCCTCCCGACTAGCTGGGATTATAGGCGCCTGCCACCATGCCCAGGTAGGTTTTATAGTTTTAGTAGAGACGGGGTTTCACCATGTTGGCCAGGCTGGTCTCAAAACTCCTGACCTCAAGTGATCCACCCATCTTGGCCTCCCAAAGTTTAGGGATTACAGGCGTGAGCCACCGCACCTGGCCAGGCAATGTGAATCTTATCTTTGTTTCCTGCCTCTGATCTAGTATAGCACCTATACTGTAGAAGACCTGGAAATATTTACTTGGATGAAATTCTTTCTCTTTTCTCCTTGGGAGATCATAGTCTCTCTGGTGATCATCTCCAACCAGTGTAGGGCTACACCAGGAGCCTCCAGAGGAAAGCCTGGAGATGCCTAACAGGCAGCAGAAAGTGTGGCTTTGGAATTCAGGAAAGAAGTTGAGAGTAAAGGTATAGATTTGAGTAGGTATAGCAGAAACCAGAGGTGTGGAGGAGATTCCATTGGAAGGATGTTCAGAATGAAAAGAAAAAAAAAAAGGGATTGGCACAGATTTCTGGCATGGGATTCGAGGATGGTTAAGATTTTGGAGTGAGCTGGAGAGGGACAGAGCAAAATGAGTTAGTAGATATTACTTAGTGTAGTCAGACAAGTGATACCAATAGTGAACGTGATTGAAAATATGCTATGTGTTCCAACATTCATTCACTCATTTAATCTTCTTGACAACTCTTAAGGAGGTGGTGTTATGCTTCTAATTTTCAGATGGGAAAATTGACATATGAAGAAGATAAGTAATTTGCCCAAGGTGGCAAAGCTAGTAAATGATAAAACCAGAAGAATCTGAACCTAGATAATTTCATTCTAGATCTCACAATCTCCAAGGACACACGAAAGCAAAATCAGAATAAATAAGGATGAAGAAGTTGTCTCAGTTGGTATTTAGGTGATTGATATTCTCTATTTTTGTCTATTTCTTTTATTCTTAAATTTTTAAACCAACACCACATGGTATTTTTTTAGCAAGAACAATTCTGCAGGTGTTCCGAAGCCAAATGGCTGTGAATTGAGTCATGAAAGTGTATTGGTCAGGTTTTGCTGCCATAATACTGCTTAACAAGCAACTGCTTGTTACTTTCATAACAAGCAAGATGTTGGTAGGTTACAGCCATAAACATTTACTTTTTGCTTATGGATCTGTGGTTTGGCTGAAGAGGCTCTGCTTTAGGCTGTAAGTTGGGCTGAGGTCTGCTCTACACATGTGTTAGCTTCTAGAGCTGCCATGACGAAATAACACAGAGTGGACGGCTTAAACAACCGAAATTATTTTTCTCATAGTTCTGGAGGCTACAAGTCCAAGATCAAGGTGCTGGCAGAGTTGATTTCTTTGGTGGCCTCTCCACTTGGCTTGCAGGTGGTGCCTTCTTGCCATGCCCATGTGTCCCCAGTGTCTCCGTGCATGTCCAAATTCCCTCTTCTTATAAGAACACCAATCAGATTGGATTAGGGCCCACCCTAAAGGCCTCATTTTTACTTAATCACCTCTTAAGGGCTTTATCTCCAAATACAGTCACATTCCGAGGTACTGGGGTGTAGGACTTCAACCTGTGAATTTTGGGAGACACGAATCATCTCGTAACAATCTCTCTCCTCTTCCTGGGACTTAAGGCTAAGTGGGGCAGACTCTTCTCCTGGCGGAGGGCAGATGTGCCAAGAGGGGTAGGAAGAAAGATATGACGCTGCTCAAGGTCTCAGCTTGGACCTAGTTCTGTCCTTCTGTCCACAATCTAGTGCTTAAGACAGGTCACATGACCAAGCCCAACAGGATCTTGCTTTGTTGCCCAGGCTGGTGTGCAGTGCAATCCATGGCTCACTGCAGCCTTGACCTTCTCATCTCAAACCATCCTCTCACCTCTCAGCCTCTCCAGGATCTGGGACTCCAGGTGCACACTAACATACCTGGCTAGTTTTTGTATTTTTTGTTGAGACGGGGTTTTACCGTGTTGCCCAGGCTGGTCTTGAACTTCTGGGCTCAAGCGATCTGCCCACTTTGGCCTCCCAAAGTACTGGGATTCCAGGTGTGAGCCACTGCATCTGGCCAAGAAGTTTTATAAATGTCGAAAGATGGGCTAGTAGCCATGCAGAGACACCCATTCCCATCAACATGTCAATGGTGTGTAACTGAAGGGTTTCCTCGACAGTTCACCAGAAGAAACCTGCCAATGGGATGGACTGGAACAGGACTGCCCCTCCCCTCCAGCCACACTGGGCTCCTTGGTACTCCTAAATGCCCTCTCCTTGCTCATGCTGTTGTCTCTGCTGAATGCCTTTCCCCATTTTTCTTTCCGTGGATAATTGTTATTCATCCTTCAAGACTCCATTTAATGGTCACTTTCCCGTGATGCTTCTCTTTCCCTGAGGCAAAGCAGGTACTTCCTTTTCTGTTCTCTCACAGCTTCTCTGTATCAGCTTTTATTACTTTTTAAATTATAACTTTGTGTAACTCAGAAATCAACTTTCCCCCCATCCTCTGGGTCCAACATCATCACACTCAATTTATGCCCTGGGTCCACGAGGATTTGAGGTTCAGCTCTGCTTGGTCACCACCACAAAACCCCAAATGATGCCGCCATTGGCACCTGCTAGATGGAAACAGAAACCAAGAGTACGAAGTCAGGTTCACTTATATAAAAGTATTAAAAGAGAAGTTGATTTTGGAGGGGAAGTGGAAGAAGGGTTTATGTCATACTCCAAGGCATATAACTACAGAAATCCCTTCTTGACATTTCTGCTCTCTTCCCAAATTTCTTCTGGGCCCCTGGGGTTTCTTTGACTGCTTGGCAATGTCCAGTCACTCTGGCTTTTGCAGGGCTGCTGGGTTGTATTGTGCAGGGGTGCCGTTCACTCCCTAGAATCTGATGTGCATAGTGTCCCTTGGAGTTGCGCACTGTGGCCCTGGGTCAGTTGTGTCTTCTCTCTTGCATACCTGCTTGCACCCTCGGAACCCTCAATCTCTGTTTTCTGTTATGTGTAACAATTTGGCTAGCTCCTCCACAACATTGCAGCACTCAACCCAGAGGAGGGAATATAGGAACCGACTTCAGAAGGGTTAGTGAGCATTTTTTGTTATTTTAGGATGCCCTTTGGTAGACTCATATTCCTAGTGGCTCACCAAGTCATTTTCTAAACCCAGGTGATGTTCCCTCATAAGAAATTCTTATTGTAGCTCTTAGAACAATGCTCTTCCTTTCTGTCTGTCTTTCTAGATAGGGTCTTGCTGTGTTGCCCAGGCTGCCAGGCTGGAGTGCAGTGGCGTGATCCCAGCTGCCTTTGGCCTCATCCTCCTGGGCTCAAACCATTCTCCCACCTCAGCCTCCCAAGTAGCTGAGACCACAGGTCCCACCACACCTGGATAATTTCTGTGGTGTTTTTCGTAGAGCTGGGGTCTTGGTGTGTTGTCCAGGCTGTTTTCAAACTCTTGGGCTCAAGTGATCCTCCTGCCTTGGCCTCCCAAAGTGCTGGGATTACAGGAGTGAGCCACCACACCCGGCTGACTTTGATATTCAAGGCAGGAATTTTGCTCTATTCCTTTTTTTATTTCCACATTCAAGACAGTCCCTGGAACAAAGCAAGGGCTTCAAAAATGTTGCCTGAATAACTAATTGAGTACAGTTCAATGTTCTTTATTTTAAATTATAATCAGGAAGCCAATGGAATGTGAATCAGAAACCAGTAAGTATATTTCCACATTCCCAGAACTGAACTAGAATTATTATTAAACCTGAACTTGAACTAAATTGAAACAAAGCTTCTTGATATTTTCATTGTAAACTGGTTGCTTATTGGCTTGAGCCAGAGATAAATTGCAGTACTGCTGAACTCAAAGTAGTACTAATCTGAAAAATGAACTGGTTTGATTCTTTAGTTAGGTACTTGGATATTGTATGAATATGAAACTACTATTTTGTTGACAGTGAATAGATTAACTCATAGATGAGATCTTTTCCTGTTTCTTCAAGTGAGAAACAGAAAAAGGACCTCTTATGAGATCCTCTGACCTGAATGTAATTATTTCAGAGATCTCCAGAATATTGAGGATAGTCTTATCTCATTCATCTATTCCATGATTCCTTACCTTATTGACAAAAACCTATTCTAGAATAAGATGAAAATCAATTAGTGGGGAAATCAGGAGATAGGAGTAGGGGATCTTCTGAGGCACAGAATAGCAAACTAAAGATAGGGGAAAAAAAATAAAGCCAGGAAAACCTTTGTATCTGAGTATACGCCCAAAAGTCTTACTCATTTTGCTAAAAGACATTATAAACTTTAACAAAATAAAACAATAAAATAATAAAGGGTATTTGGAAGCAATGGTAGTAATATGCAGTCAAATTGGACTTGCTAGAAGAAAATTGGATAAATTATGAGGAAAAAAATCATTTCAATTTTACCTACTTTTCCTTCTTGATTGGAGAAGAATTTATCATTGGTTTACCAGTCAAAAAAATACCATTTCTTCCCCTTCAGTTATTTGAATTTGCTGTCAAAGCAAAATGATTTCAGAGCCGGGTACTTTAATTTGGCTACATAGATCAGTCTATGGAAAATAGTTCTTAAAAGTGTTTGCCTTCCATTAAAAATAATATGTATGGCTTCAAATATTCTTTATCATGAAATGATACATGGTCTCATTGTTCTTACAATCTGGAAGTAGCTCCTTTGGTTTTCCCATGATTTTATTAGAGTTTAGAAAAGGTTAATTTGTTATCCACTGATCTTAGTGGAAGAAGATTTTTAAAAAATATAATATTGCAAACCATCCTAGTAGGGTATGAAGGTAACACCACAAGGGGGTACTATAATTTTATCAAATTTGTCCTGGCAAGTTGGCTCAGAAGGTGAAATGATTAGGGCCTGCAGAGTTAATTTTAATATGCTAATACATCACAGCAAGTTGGGAACTTAAATAAAATGATACAATTAATATACTTTTATGGGATGTAGAAAGACTTAGTAAGGTCATTTGTAGATTATATTAGAGCTGCATTTAGACTTATTGGGTTTAAAATTCAGCATTCTTAAAAAAAAGCAGCAGATGTCTGACGTATGCATTTTAGTGACCTTTGAATGAAGAAGTGAATGTCAAATTGTGTGGATCTTGATCCGGGTTCTTAAAATAAATTAACTCTCTGGTCTCTCCTCTAAAAATAGCTAGGATCAAGCCTTTACATCTTAATTTTCTTAGTGTCGCAACACAGAAAATGCTGGAGTATGTTAATCCTGGAAGGGATTTTTTGAAAGGATATTTAATCATAGAAGACTTTAGTTTCTTAATATGCCTCTGAAAATGATTCCACAATTTTGCTTGGTAATAAATTTGAGTGGTTTGAAGCCCCTCTTGGCTGGACAACTGAAATCTTTGACGGTGCTTCTATGGCCAAAGGATTTCTTTTTTAAAAAAATTTTAAACGTAACATCCTGGCACCCTATGTGTTTATATGCTAATTTTAGCAGATGTTGTCCACTTGCTGAGCAAGGTGGAGCACGGGTATTTGAAATAAGCTAATGATTTATCTATGTGGAACAACAAGTGTTTACAGGCTACAAATAAATAGACTGTTAGGTATTCCATCTTTTCTCACCTACTTAGCCAGTGGCATAGACAGGATGCTGAACCAATATTTAGAATCATGCTGGGATTAAATGAGATAATGTCTGTAAACTGCCTAGCACAGTAGCTGGGACAATGGTGAGGTAACCCACAGCCTTAGGGCTGCTGGAGACCTCCTTGGCTCTGCCATGTGGCTCTCATTCTCACTGCAAAATGCAAAGATTGGAGCACTGCCTCTGTGTCCCCACTTCTCAAATATGCACAAATGTTAGAATGTAGTGCTTGAGAAGTAGAGCTGTTTTTCTTGACATTCTATTCAGCAAAGTAGGTAATTGAAGCTTCAAGAATTTGTGCTTAACTCCCATCCCAGGACTAAATACAGCTATTTTTATTTTGTACTTTAAAAAAAGCAACCCATAAACCTTTTCATGTCTCGTAAATTATCCCAGCCTATAAAAGTTGCCCATGACTGTCCAAGGGCATAATTTGGCAGAGGTTTATTTTTTCCCTTTCTTTTTCCCTTCGTATCTCTAACAAGGGATCACTATTTACCAGAGGCCCTGACTGCCTCTGCCCTTAGAATGATTCAGATCTGGGGCAGCAGCAGCTGTTTCATATGATGTTTTTATTGGTATCACATTTTCTTTTTGGCTGTTCATTCCTCATGCTTCTTTCTCAAATCCTTTGCCTAAATCCAATCTCTTCTAGTTCATACTGCCCCGTATTCATTTCCTTCTGTTCTCCATTCTCTTAGCCTGATTTCCTTTGTTTAAAAAAATCTTTTTTAGAGATAGGATCTTGGCCTGTTGCCCAGGTTGGAGTTCAGTGTCATGATTTTGGTTCACTGCAGGCTCAAACTCCTGGGCTCAAGCTATCCTTTTACCTCAGCCTTCCAGGACTACGGGGGGTGGTGGTGCCACCATGCCCAGCTAATTTTTATTTTTATTTTTTGTAGAGACAGGGTCTTGCGTTGTTTCTCAGGCTGGTCTTGAAATGCTAGCCTCAAGCAGTCCTCCTGCCTTGGCCTCTCAAAGTGCTGGGGTTACAGGCATGGGCCACTGCGCCTGGCCCTAGCTTGATTTCCTAATGCTGATACGTGTCAGTCAGAACCTGAACTCTGCTTGTCTATCTTTCCATCTCTTCTGCCGTGTGCTGGGTTTTGTTGATTTGACTGAGTTCCCCGTGTTACTAAACTTTGAGCCACTGAGAATCAACCTCTTCTTTCCTTCTGAACTTTGATGTTAGGCTTTAGTATATCTTTATGGCTAATTAGAAATAGATTACAAAACAGCGTGTGAGGTTCAACCCAGTTTTACAAAAGTAATGATGCCTGTTATTCTTGTGGGGCTCCGTTTCTAAGGAGTGAATCTTAGGAGGAAATGAGCTATTGTGAAATTCCTGCTTTGATGTTCTCCCTTGGCAGAAGACAGAGGCCCCACTCCCCCACACCCCGGGAGTGTGCTTTTGCTTGTGATGGTGCAACTATAAGTATCGATGTGGAAACTAAGCTCTAAGTACCGTGGTGGCAGGAATTGGGTCCATTTTGCTTGCTATTGTTTTCCTGGAGCCTAATGTGGCACCTGTTGTGTGATGATCCCATAACAAATATTTGCTGAATGACTGACATGAAGAGCTAAGCCCTGAGTCACAAAGGGCCTGTTGCATGACACATTCAGCCTGCTCAGATGTCTCTCCTTGACCCCTTGGCTTTTCCAGAGCAAGCACCTTTGACAGGGACCTGCAGCACCATGCCATAGCCCAGGAGGATCACTCACAAGTCATCTGTCACTAACCATATACCTTGCTAGATAGAATATTCATACAGGTGGCTGGCATCACTAGTTCTAAACAAAAAGCCTTCATTTCTGAAATGACCTGGTGTTACTCGATCAACCCTGAAGACGGATTTGGGGATTGGGATAAATGACTTCTTCTTGCTCTTAACTCCTTCAGCTGACTTGGGGACTGACAGGCACAGAGCACGTGTCCAACACATCTTTGCTTCCTGGCATAGGAGAAGCTTGAGAATCTTACAGGCTGTGGTGAAAGAGTCACAGAAGTGAAAAAGAGTAATTGATGGGATAGCGTCCTGGGGAGGCAGGTGGTGATGGTGTCAGTATCACAGGCCAGAGGAGGAACACCCTTCCCAGAATCTCCTAAGTCAGAAACTAGATTCTGCCCTGACCCTGTCTGCTATATGCAACTGTACCTCATGACAAAGTATCTTCTTCTTAAATATCTTGAGCTCTAGTCTCTTCCCTTGTTCTACTGATGCTCTCTTGATTGAAGTTCTCACCCTTTGCAGCCTGGGCTGCTGTAGTGTGTACATGGCCATGTGCTATTCTGGGCTACATTAATACTGCTAAACACAGCCCGGGCTGCTGTAGTCCAGCCAAGTGCTGTACAGGACTAGTCTAACAAAGCGTCTTTCTTTCCCTCTGCTCTAACTTGCCTCAATCGAGTGTTCACCCTATAGTCAGAAGAGTGTTTCTAAAACGCATATCTGACCATGCCTATTTCCTGTTTTAAAAAGCCCTGCGGTGACTCTCCCTTACCTTCTGGATAAAACCCCAGTCAGTGCCTTAGCCTAGAATCCTAGGCTCTTTGTGATATGGGCTATACTTAAGCCATTACAGCCCTTACCGTCTTACCCTAGACTCCAGCCATATATCCTGGAGCCCATCTGCTCCTTTTTCCTTTTTTGAGACACAGTCTCATTCTGTTGCCCAGGCTGAGTGCAGTGGTGTGATTACAGCTCACTGCAGCTTCCAACTCCCAGGCTCAAGCGATCCTCCCCACATCAGCCTCCTGAGGAGCTGGGACTATAGGTGTGTGCCACCATGTCTGGCTGAATTTTTTTTTTTTTGAGACGGAGTTCTGTCCCGCCCCAAAAGCTTGGAGTGCAGTGGCCAGATCCCTCAGCTCAACTGCAAGCTTCCCGCCTCCCCGGGGTTTTCAATTCCATTCTCCCCTGCCCTTAGCCCCTCCCGAGTAGCTTGGACTTTAACAGGCGCCCGCCACCCTGACCCGATCGCCGGGCCTTTAGTTTTTTGGTTAACTTTTTTTAGTAGAGACGGGGTTTTCACCGTGGTTTTTAGCCCAGGGGGAAATTGGTCCCCCTTCGATCTCCTGACCCTTGTGATCCGCCCGCTCGCCTCACCAAAAGGTGCCCTGGATTACAGGCTTTGAAAAGCCACCGCCGCCCCCACCGCGCCCGGCCTTCTGGCTGAATTTTTAAATTTTTTGTAGAGACAGGGTTTTGCTATGTTGCCCAGGGGGGGTCTTGAACTCCTGGGCTCAAGTGATCCTCCCACCTTGGCCTCCCAAAGTGCTGGAATTACAGGTGTGAGCCACTGCACCTGGCCCCCCCCCCCTTTTTTTTATTTATCCCTGCTACCTTTATCTGTGCACTTCTTGAGCCTAGAATGTCTTTTCTCTCATTTCTGTGCCTCTGTACTTGGTGGTAGCAATGAGGTCTTGATGCGGGTGCCCTCTCTGCATGGTGTCTGACAGCGCTGTATCTATTCCCTCCCTTGGTCAGAGGCAGCTGGCCTGCCTCTTCCTGTTTTCAAAGCCTGTGTCTTGTGTTGGAATATTCACAACGTTTCTTGTTTTCTAATCCGTACCTTAAAAAATTCGATGACTTTTATGATTCACTTAAGAAATATAATCTCTAAATCCTACTATAATTTTACAGTATCAAAAGTCTTAATCATCCAGTAAAAAATCACAGAGATGATTTCTACCAAGTGAGAGGTCGTTCTCATGTTCATTGTCAAGGGACAGCTGTTTTATTTTGGAGTGTTCCTAAGGCTAAGGAGATGAGGCTAACATACGGTTCTATGTTCGATAGAGAAAATGGAAAGAAGGGAGATGGGGAGAAAGGGAGACGTGGTTATTCAAAAACATTTCAGAGGCAAATATACTCACTGGATAACTTTTATCCCTATATTAAAACGTTTGCACCTTTTTCTGGGAATAGGTATACAAATAAAATATCTCTTTTTGAATTTCTGTGGAGCCCTGATAAGAATCATGGGGTTATTCTTGATGATTTATGTGAAGCTTTAATCATAAAATATAGTAATGTGTTTTGAAGCAGAAAAGACAGAGGAATAAGTAATTCTCAATTTCTGTTGAGCCAGATCTGATACAGAGCAGAAATAATTAGAGTGATAAAGTCTAACTGGCACTAGTAAATTTGACTAAATGCCAAGAGCAACACAGTCAGGACACTTACGTTCATGTTTAAATTACTCAAGTGCTTAATTGTATAATTTCAGTTTCAATTACCAAAAGCCCTTACTTTAAAAATTAGTCCTTTGAGTATTAGCTGCATGATGTTGTTATTAAAGTTGAAAATCTGCTATTACGGTTTAAAGGATTATTGCAAAGTTGCTGGCATATGTCTTGTTTAATAAATAAGTTTAATTGTGCATGTAATCTGGTAATTTCATAATGATGAATTATATTTTACAGAAATCTGGAATGGCCTTTTTTTTTTCATAGAGTAAAACAAAATTACTTTTTAGAGATTTGTTTTCCAGACAAAATATTTTATTATAGAAATATCTAAGACACCTCTTATACTATATAAGCCCCTGTAAATAGTGAGACTTTTAATGGAAATTTTACATTAAAAGTCCCGCTCCTCCTACCTCTGTATAAGATTGAGAGAAGGGGAATGAAGGTCAGTTACAAGGATGTACTGTTTATATATTTGGTACTTTCTAAGTTTGCCTTTCCTCTAGAATATTGAGAGTATGACAAAGTAGCCCATACAATAGATTAGTGTGTTTTCACTCCACGTGGCACGTTTCCCATTTAGATGTGAACTCAGCAGCCACTATTAACGTTAATGAGTTTCACTCGTCAAGAAAGTCCCTTGAGCTCATTCTGAATTACCTTGGGCAAAACCTCTGATTGGCGTGATATCATTCATGCTTCCATTAACTCTAGCTGTCCTGAATTCTAGGGGGAAACATAGCACCAATTGTTTTATTTATTTATTTATTTTTTTGAGACGGAGTCTTGTTCTGTTGCCCAGGCTGGAGTGCGGTGGTATGATTGACCTCAGCTCACTGCAACCTCTGCCTCCCAAGTTCAGGCAGTTCTTCTGCTTCAGCCTCCCAAGTAGCTGGGATGACAAGCATGCATCACCACACCCAGCTAATTTGTGTATTTTTAGTAGGCATAGGATTTCACCATGTTGGCCAGGCTGGTCTCAAATTCCTGACCTCAAGTGATCCACCCGCCTCGGCCTCCCAAAGTGCTGAGATTACAGGCATGAGTCACTGTGCTCAGCCTAATTGTTTTATTTGTTTATTTATATTTTTATTATTTTTTAATTTTTTGAGATGGAGTTTCACTCTTCTTGCCCAGGCTGGAGTGCAGTCGGATCACTGCAGCCTCCACCTCCCGGGTTCAAGTGATTCTCCTGCCTTGGCCTCCCGAGAAGCTGGGATTACAGGTGCCAGCCACCATGCCCAGCTAATTTTTGTATTTGTAGTAGAGACAGGGTTTTACCCTATTGGCCAGGCTGGTCTCGAACTCGTGACCTCAGGTGATCCACCCACCTCAGCCTCCCAAAGTACTAGGATTACAGGCGTGAGCCACTGTGTGAGCCACCATGCTCAGCCGCCAATTGTTTTAGACCTATGTCTCAGAATAAGACATTTTAGAATTTTAGGATTAAAGTATATTTTCATTTCTAAATGATAACGGCCCAAGTTGATTCTTAGATGAAATCTTTGATTTATTGAGCATTGCCTTCATTTGATGGGTGACAAAACCGAGGGACAAAATGTTTGGTGGACTTGTTTGACATCACATAATGAATGATAGAGAAAAGACTAAAATCTGAGGGTTTTGCTTCCATGGCCTCACACTCTCATGGAGATTGGGGTGACTATGGGAGGAAAACATGTTTGTAAATCACAGGACTGCAATATCATTCCCTATCCTTGCGGCCAGATGAGTTTTGGCACTCAGAATTTTTGGAATGTTAGAAAGTTTCCTTCTCAGCTCTGTTAAAATGACAATTAAGGAATAAATTAGGACAAAGAGAACAACAGTAGACAGGAGTTGTCATCCCAACCTTGAGGCTAAAAAGCAGATGAAAAAGTGGGTAATTAATTGAGAAAATCAGAGAGAGCTGGAATTGAGTCAAATCTCACTGAGAACCCCAGAAAGGGTCACACATTTGAAGCAGCAACGACCTCTGAATGTGAGGTTGCAGAGAATGGATTTGTTGAAAGTCATTAAAAGGGGCAGTTAGATGCTCCTCCCCCAAGATGTCCGTCGGGTAACATTCTCTTCTCCATCCTCAGAAAAGTGGAGGTTTCTCTGGCAAGACTGAACCAGAGTAACTTTGGTCTCTAGGATTCCAGGCACAACTGAGGGTAGGGTGATGGTGCTAAACTGAAAACGGAGATTAAGGTGAAATCTAAATGGTCAATGGGTAAAACACTCCATTTCCTCTCCCCACAGCTTCTAGAAAGCCCTGGACAGGTGTCTGTGCTCCTAGTTGGAAACTGGAGGATTCTTCTGTGGGAAACTGGACCCGAAGAAAAGAGCTGCAAATAATGATGCTTCAGAGTCTTCTAATGAAATAGCCGTGGCTCCACTGGATCATCTCTGAAGTCAGGAAGTCTTTTCCATCTGCACATCTATCAGCTGTTTTTTCAGTGCCTCATTCTTAACTGTGAATGGACAACTAACAACCATCAGACATTCAAGAAAGGTCCCCAAAATGAAAGAGAATAAGATTACTGTGAAAAGGAACTCAGTGGGGAACAGGGGAGAGAGAAAGAGAGAGAGAGAGAGAAGAAAATAAAAACCAATAAAACAAAAAACAAATTGCTATTAATATGGCCAAAGAGAGATGATGCTGCATCTATGATTCCATTAAAACAAATAGAGAAAAAGGAAGAATTATTGGGAATTAAACATAACATCAAAGAAACAATTAGTAGAAAGAATGGAAGATAAAATTGAAGAAATATCCTAGAAAACAGAACAAAGAGAAACAAAAATTCAGGATGTATATTCAGGAGCTTCAACATTCAACTAACAGGAGTTACAGAGAGAATGAGCAGAGAAGCCAGCAGGAGAGGACGCTATAGAAAATTGACAGAAGAAAAACTCCCCAAACTGAGCACATGGGACTTCAGATTAAAAGAGTTAATTGAGTGCCCAGCACAATATGTGAATCAGGTTCTCCATAGAAGCAGATCAATAGGATGCATGTGTGTGTAAGAAAATATTTATATATATGAAGAGATTTATTATAAGGAATTGGCTCATCCGATATTGGAGGCTGATGAGTCCCAAAATCTGCAGGGTGAGTCAGCAAGTGGAGACCCTGGAGAACCAATGATGAAGCTCCAGTTCAAGTTCAAAAGCTGGAGACCAGGGAGGGCCAATGGTGCAGTTGGAGTCTGAAGGCAGGGAACAGCTGATGTCCCCCAGTTTGAAGGCAGTCAGGCAGGAGGAATCCTGTCTATTCTGGGGAGGGGGAAGGTTGACTTTTTTGTTCTATTCAGGCCTTCAGTGGATTGGATCAGGCCCACCTACATTAGGGAGGGAAATCTGCCTACTCAGAATTCACCAGTTTCAATGTTGATCTCACCAAAAACAGCCTTACAGAAATGCCTAGAATAATGTTTGAACAAATATCTGGGCACCCCATGGCCCAGTCAAACTGGCACCTAAAATTAACTATCACACACAATGACTAACAAAAAAATGTTAAAAAAAGAAAAAAAAAGTACATCACCATAACATTTCAAAATACAAGGGATGGAAAGAAGATCCTTAAAACCTATAGGAAGTAAATAGGTAAATAAATAGAGAGTCCAGATGGCTTTAGACTTTTAAACAGCAGCCTTGGAAGCTAGAACACGATGGAATAACACTTGAAAAGACTTAGAGAAAATGATGTCCAAACCAGAAATTTTTTTTTTTTTTGAGTTGGAGTCTTGCTCTGTTGCCCAGGCTGGAGTGCAGTGGCGCAATCTTGGCTCACTGCAAGCTCTGCCTCCTAGGTTCACACCATTCTGCTTCAGCCTCCTGAGTAGCTGGGACTACGGGCACCTGCCATCACACCCGGCTAATTTTTCATATTTTTAGTAGAGACACGGTTTCACCGTGTTAGCCAGGATGGTCTCAATCTTCTGACCTTGTGATCCACCCACCTTGGCCTCCCAAAGTGCTAAGATTACAGGTGTGAGCCACTGTGCCTGGCCCCAAACCAGAATTCTATACCCAGCAGACATCAACTAAATATGTGGGTAGAAGATATTTTCATACATAAAATACTCAGAACATTTATTTCTCCAAGGCATCTGATGCTCAAGAAGACACTTGGATATGAGAGTATGTATCACCAAAACAAGGGAGAAAATCACAAAAGAGGAAGATGTGGGATCCGGCAAACATGATGCCCCACAGGAAATAAGCGAAAGACATTCCCAGGATAATGGATAACGGTGAAGGGAAGTTCCAAGATGACAGTTAAGTCGTAACCAGTTCAGATCAGAGCAGGAAGGTGAAGAGTCCCAGGAGAAATGTCTCCAATTTATATATATATAAATTATATGTTATATATCATATACTAAATATATACTACAGTATTCATACAGATAAATTCATATATATTTCATATATATATATGTATACATTCCAATGATAGATGCCCTGATCTTGTTCAACATATTGGAGGAGATATTTTTTTTCAGACAAATTTAGTATACAATGTAGCAGACAGCCGCAGACCAAAACTCCTACAGACACCGGATAAAGAAGAAGAGTTTTTTTATTGTGGAGCGTCGGCAGACTCTGCATCTCAAAGAGCCGAGCTCCCGAATACAGATCCTGGCCTTAAGGCCTTACAACTCTCAAGGCGCCGTTCCACGTGAAACGGGTCGTGATAGCATTGAGACACATGTGTTAGAGTGGGTGGTTAACTTTGAACCTCAGCCGGGATCATCAGTGCACTGCTGGTCTTGCACTGACCTTCATTCCTGTTGTTTTTCAACTTACTTCCTCCCTCCTCTCTCAGCGAGACCAGGAGACAGTAAGGAGAAGTGCTTCTGTCCTCAATAAGGTGTCATGGCATCCAATAGAACAACAAGCCATTTGACATCCCCACCCCCAACAGTTATTAAGTCTAGAAATAAGTTGTACCAACACTTGAAATAAAAATATCTCCATAAGAAATGAAATAAATTGTAAGCCATGAGGCCCGTTAGATGCAATAGTTACCAATGACACATGTTAATTTAAATATGATTATTGAATTTAACAAAAATTATGATACAACTATATGGGGAAGATGAAGCAACAAGAATGTGTGTCGTGGGTGGAGTTGTTTATATTTGGTGGGGAGTGAGAGATAGGATATAATGTGATAATAGAAAATGAATACATGATAGGTTTAGAATAAAGATGTAAGATACATACGAACAGCTAAAAGACAAGGTTGGTCCTCTGGGTATTAGAGTTTGGTGTGGGTTCAAAGTATACTACACATTCTTAAACACCTCACTTTAAGAAGGAACTAGTTTCATTTTTCATCTGAGTGTGGGCGTACTGTCATCCAACTGATAGAATAAAGCATTGACAGTATGTGACTTCACACTAGTCCCATAAAAGCCATTGCGACCTCTTTGTGTTGCTTGGGAGAATCAGCACCATGCGAGTGCATTTAAGGGCACCTCAGGCAGTCCTGTAAGAGTCACATGACGAGAACATGAATTGCGACAGAGAGGAGCTCAGGATCTGAGGCTGTCATTAGTCGGTACGATAAGAATTTTCTTTCTTTTTTTTTTTTTTAGACGGAAGTCCTCCTCTGTCGCCCCAGGCGGATGCAGCTGGCCGGATCTCAGCTCACTGCAAGCTCCGCCTCCTGGTTCACGCCATCTGCTCCTGCGCCTCATCACTCCCGAGTAGCTGCGACTACAGCGCCCGCCACCCGCCAAGGCAATTGTTGTATGTTTCAGAGACACGGGGTTTCACCATGTTAGCCAGGATGTCTCGTCTCCTGACCTCGTGTCCACCCGTCTCGGCCTCCAAGAGGCTGGGATACACGCTTGAGCACCGCACCCGGCCAAAGGATCATTTTTAAGATAGGAAAGAGACTTTCATCTTTTTTTTTTTTTTTTTTTTCGAAGACTGAGACAATCTTGCTCTGTCGCATAGGCTGAAGTGCAGTGGCGCAATCTTGGCCCCCTGCAAACTCCACCTCCCGAGTTCAAGTGATTCTCCTGCCTCAGCCTCCTGAATAGCTGGGATTACAGGTGCGTGCAACTATGCTGGGCTAATTTTTGCATTTTTAGTAGAGACAGGGTTTCAACTTATTGATCAGGCTGGTCTCGAACCCCTGATCTCAGGTGATCTGCCCTTGGCCTCTCAGAGTGCTGGGATTACAAGTGTGAGCCACCACTGGCCGAGACTTTCGCATTCTGAAGCACATATTTTAATAACTGCATTTGAAAATATTTTAACTTCTTGGATATTTCTGTAAGTCTTGCATGGTAAGCAACTCTGAATGGACCTAATTAAAATGTCTAAAATCAAAGTAGAACAGATTGTTTAAATGTTCTCAACAAATGTTATGTGGCCTCCCAGAGTCTATTAATTAGTTGATTAATTGGTTCTGTTTGTTTGCAAATATTGAATAGATATTCCCAGCTCCAAGATCAACACAGTTAAATTTTCTTCTGTAAGGTGAATTTATTTCTAGGTACCCTTTCTTAGAGAGAGTGGCCCTTTGGTATTTTAATGTTATGGGGTGGGGGTGGGTATCTCATTTCAGTTGGGAAGGCCCTAGGTCTGGTCTCCTGTGGCTTACACACCACTGCACAGTAGCCAAAGCAGATGGTCAAGTTTGCAAGGGTTTGGTGAACAAAAGCAGACTTTGGTCCTTGTTTGTATTTTGAGATTCCAGCTTCCACTTTGCTTTTGATCTCTGGGGGTCCTTTTGTTTTTATCAGCTCAGTTTTGCATTTGAGTTGTGTTCAAATTACTATACTTAGCATTTTTTTGTCATTTGCAGTGGGAGAGTTACTTAGGGTCTCTAGTCTTTTCTACTGACAAGGAGTCTAATTTAGATAGACTAATGTTTGTGAACAGTTGGGTCTGTGAAGTATAGTGGAAAAACAGATTCCACACTTGAGCCGAGGAAGCTCGAGAGAAACTACCCCTAAGCTATGGCTATGGCAGGCGCTGTTGAGGCCCTGACCCCTATGCTGTCAGTCCACCTGCACTTGCCTGCAGCTGAAGCTAGTCCCAGGCAGGCTGAATTTCTCGTCTTAATATTTCCCTCTAGGAGCTGGGCTGAATACAGGTGTATCCTGTAGGAAGTTTGGAAGTGGAGTTGATTCTGTGCTCAACCCTCAGCCAAGGAGGGACGGGAGTTGATAGATAGATGCCCCACCTCGCTGTCCCCAGTTGTGTGACTTCTGAGGCATGCGCCATGGAGTGTCTCAGAGGGTTCCAGCAGGACCATGCCCTGGATGTTCAAGAGGTAACTTGCTCATTCATGCACCCTCAAACAGGCCAGGGACCACTTCTCAAATGACCTGCAGCCTTTTCGCAGGATCTGCATCTTGTATATCTTTTCAGTTTGGGGGAACCCTAAGATACCATCACATAGACATAAATCTTTGTTTTTTTTTTTTGAGATGGAGTCTCGTCGCTCTGTCACCCAAGCTGGAGTGCAGTGGCCAGATCTCAGCTCACTGCAAGCTCCGCCTCCCGGGTTCACGCCATTCTCCTGCCTCAGCCTCCCGAGTAGCTGGGACTACAGGCGCCCGCCACCTCGCCCGGCTAGTTTTTTTGTATTTTTTAGTAGAGACGGGGTTTCACCGTGTTAGCCAGGATGGTCTCGATCTCCTGACCTTGTGATCCGCCCGCCTCGGCCTCCCAAAGTGCTGGGATTACAGGCTTGAGCCACCGCGCCCGGCCTTTTTTTTTTTTTTTAACTCCAAATAATACAATCAGGTTCTATGGATTTTTAAGCCAAGGAATCTATCTTTACATGTTGAGTTTTCCTTGCTATAATACAGAAACAACTTCTCTTTGAATTTAGCTTTAAAGAAAAAAAAAAAAAAAGATTGACTTTCCGTAATTTTGGATTGATTTGTGAAGTGTGGTGTTGTCTACTTTTTTTTTTTTTTGAGTTGGAGTCTTGCTCTATCGCCAGGCTGGAGTGCAGTGGCGCCATCTCAGCTCACTGCAACCTTCACCTCCCAGGTTCAAGCAATTCCCCTGCCTCAGCCTCCCGAGTAGCTGGGACTACAGGTGCACACCACCACGCCTGGCTAATTTTTTGTATTTTAGTAGAGACGGTGTTTCACCATGTTGGCCAGGATGGTCTCGATATCCTGACCTCGTGATCTGCCTGCCTTGGCCTCCCAAAGTGTTGGGATTACAGGTGTGAGCCCCTGCGCCTGGCCTGTTGTCTATTTTAATTGAAATAATACAAGAGGAAAAGTGCTGGTAAAGCTACCTTTTGCCTTGTTAGTTTCTGCTGTTATTTTAATTCAGTTTTTGCTTTTGAAATGTTTTAAAAGTATCCCAAACTATTCTGCTAATTGATCTGGAAAGTAAAGTGATACGTCTTTCTGGAAATTTCCATAGATGTAGGCATGGTAGCACAAAGTGATACCACAGTGATTACTGCTGCTAAAAAGGGCGAGAAAATGAGTATGAGTTAGTGTTAATCCAGAGCTCTGTACAACAGGAAAATAGTCCATGTTAATGCTGGTAAGGATTCTTCCTGTTATATATGTTTCTTTTTCTTCTAATTTCTTTTTTGTTTTGGAACACAGAAATGTTTTCATTTGCGTGTTAGTTTTGTAATCTTTCCTTTGTGCCTGTCATTTCAAACCCAAACTCATCTTTCATTCAGGAGTTTTAAGAGTTCCCAAAGTTGAAAATAATTGCAGCTGATCGTGTGTGTGAATAGCTTTGATTTATTGATAGATGAGCGTTGGTGGTTTGAGATTTCCTTGTTGGTGATGCTGGAAGGGAGCTTTGAGTGAGTTGGAGTATGTATTGTGGAGGGACAGGAGAGCAGCATGGAAGATCATGGCCTTTGAACTCACGTCCTCGCCCTAGTCTTTGTACACCTGGGCAGATGCTTTTTTCTCATCAGGAAAACCCACTTTGCAGGGTAATCGTGAGGATTAAATGAGATAATCCATAGGAAGTCCTAAATAGGGTGCCTGGCATGTGACAATTCTGTACCTGCTAACTTATTGTAAGGCAGAAACCTTGAAGTGGTCTGAGCAGGATGGATCTCTTCCATTTCTATTCATGTGACTACAACTTTAATTTGTGAATACATGTGGGTCTTAATTTTCTAACTCTGTATGGGAGCTTTTCAGACCTCTTCAATTTAGTGCACTAGCATATTGTTGCATGGTTTATTTCAGCCCTTGAGATAGCTAGTCCTGAAGCTGGATGGATTCTCCCTCAAAATTGTAATTTCAACTCCAGCATTATCTCCAACATTGCTTTGGCTGTGGAACTGTATCCTCAGTACTGTAACAGCACAGATTTGACCTACCCTATTCCTCTTGGCTCAGCTTCAGGAAAAATATTTTATTTCAGGGGTTGCCTGGATATTGTATCTTAGACCCCCAAATTGTAGAATGTAAAAATGTAGATAACAAAATTTTCAAGAGTCACCAACATAATAGACATTATTTAGAAGTCATATTGGAGTGGAGTTTCCAGTTCAGCATATACTCCATCTTGGAGAAAACTGGCTTGAAATTGACAGCTACTGCAGAAAATCCAAATGTAACAGAAGAAAGTAAAGGACATAGTTTATTAGCTGCATCAAGCCTGTTCAACTGGCAGCCTGCAGGCTGCATGAAGCCCAGGATGGCTTTGAATGTGGCCCAACACAAATTCGTAAACTTTCTTAAAACATTGAGATTTTTTTTGGTGATTTTTTTTTTTAAGCTCATCAGCTATCGTTAGTGTTAGTGCATTTTATGTGTGGCCCAAGATCATTCTTCTTCTTCCAGTATGGCCCAGGGAAGCCAAAATATTACACGCCTGAGCTAGATGATCTGAAATAAATCAGGGGTTCTGAGGTAGGAGGCGAGACTTGACTTCGGAGGCTTGGCTCAGACACTGGATCAAATTAAGGACTAGCTACAACAGGGATGGGGCAAAAGCAGCTTTCTTTTTTTTTTTTGAGACGGAGTCTTGCTCTGTCACCCAGGCTGGAGTACAGTGGCGCAGTCTCGGCTCACTGCAACCTCCGCCTCCCAGGTTCAAGCAATTCTCCTGCCTCAGCCTCCTGAGAAGCTGGGATTGCAGGTGTGCGCCACCACACCCGGCTAGTTTTTGTATTTTTAGTAGAGACGGGGTTTCATCATGTTGGTCAGGCTGGTCTTGAACTCCTGACCTTGTGATCCATCCGTCTCAGCCTCCCAAAGTGCTGGGATTGCAGGCGTGAGCCACTGCACCCAGCCAAAAGCAGCTTTCTGTAAGGCATGACCACCAGCATGTCATTTCAGTTTACCATTGCCATGGCAACACCTGGAAGTTACTGCCCCTTTCCAAAACAACCTCATGACCCAGAAGTTACCACCTTTTTTCTAGAAATTTCTGCACAACCTGCCCTTAATTTGCATATAATTAAAAGTGAGTATACCTGTGACTGTAGCACTGCTCCTGAGCTGCTACTCTGGGCACACTGCCTGTGGGGTAACCCTGCTCTGCTTCTGCTGTGCACTGCCGCATCAGTAAAACTTGCTGCCTAACACCACTGCCTTGCCCTTGAATTCTTTCCTGGGTGAAGTCAAGAACCTCCCCAGACTAAGCCCCAATTTTGGGGTTCACCTGTCCTGCATCAGTTCCAGTGTTTTTAATTTTTTTTTAAGGAAGATGGTGTGCAACAAAGGATCAAGAGTGATAACTTCTTGTAAATGCAATTGAATGATGCAGAAATCATATATGCCACAAGAAAAGATAAAGCTGAATGTGAAGATGATAAGAACGATCTAGTAGTAAAAATTTCTTATGTGGTGGCCAAAAAAATGCCCCCTTTACAGTGTATTAGACAACAGCCTATATCTGTAATACAAATCAACAGTGTGAGTGTGGTAGTTAAACAGTGGAGGAACTACATGTGAAAAATAGTATCCGTCTTTTAATGCATTAATATTAGATTTTATTAAATGAATATATTTACATTTTAGGGTAAAATAAAATGTTTAAGATATAGACTTATTTAAAATTTTTTTCCTTCATTTAACCATTACATATATATATTTAACCATTTACTATTACATATTTATTTAACCATTACATTTAACCATTTAACCATTACATTTAACCATTACATAGATATGTAACCTGTCAAACATCAGCTCTGAATCAGATAATAGGACTTTCTACTGTATTCTTAAATACCCTAAATTTTGCTAGTTCCTCTTGGCTTGATTCTTCTCAAGATGTACTCTACAATATGAAAGTGCTATTGATCCTGTGTTGAGGGGAGTTGAGAGGCATCCAGCATTAGGAGACTCAGCCCCAAAATCATCTAAATGGCACAGTAATTTCGTCACTGGCCAAGAGCAATTGTGACTGTTTAGGAGTGTAGGTGACTTGAACCTGGGGTCTTGATCCGCACCCCTTAGGCTGCCTGGGACATTTTCTACACCAGCAGTCAAACAAGCTTATACCCGTAGACTCTGGAGTTGAAAGCTCTTAGGAGAGCCCCAAAGTTAGCCACATTTGAGAATCTGACCGGTGCACACTGGCGCCATACGCTCTGTAAATACAATTGCGTGTTCCTCAGCTGCAGCTTTGCCGTGAGGGCAGGGATGCTAGCAATTCTGTGGGCTAACAGAAATTGTTATGAGTTTATAAAACTCTTAATCTACATGCAAAGCTTTTTTGTGCTCCTGTTTCAGTTACCTATGCCCTCCCCCACCCTGTCACCCTTTGGCTGTTACAGAGTTGAGGAGGGAATCCCTTGTGGATTGTATGAGCTTCAGAAAAATAAAGCAAACATAAAGATGAAAATGATTTGGCTCTCTCTTGATACTGTCTACGTGAACACCCACCCACTGCTTTCTCTCTACAATGAACAGGGCCCGATATGCATCATGTTACAAGCTGCAGAGCTTCAATTAAGTAATTTAATCACCCTGTTTTGGTCATTATGCAGAATTGACAGAAAGTGTTCCTCCTGCTCCCACAAATTGCTGCTATTCCTTTGGGAGAACTAAATAAAGACACGGTATTAAGAGGAACATTAAGAAACCTGACAAATATGTACAACAGACAGCAGAAGTCAGCTCATGTACAAAGGGAAGCGACCGCAACTTCTGTCACTGCATTTTCACAAAAGTCCCTTCTCAGATGATGAATAAAGTGCTCGTGTACTTTCTAATGTGTTTTTCTCATGACATGATATATCTTAGTAGGCATGTTTATGGGTGTCATGGTCTTTTACCAAAGATCTGAATCAGAAGATGGAATATATGTTTAAGTGTTTTTTTTCCTAGTTTGTAAATGCAGTATTGAAATATACCATGCTAGAATTATGTGCTGATAGCCAACACTCGATCTCCCAAGCTTTGGATCAGAGTAGCAAGCTACTGCTCGTCAGGAATACAGATACGCAATGAATATAGTCAACCATATGGCTGTATTGTTTTGAGCTTAAAAGAATAAGATAACTAAATCAAGCAAAGATTAGTCATTGTTTTCCTACATCCCTGTGCAGCGTTGCTTCAACATAAAAATCCCTTATTAATGTTGTGTCATGCTTCTACTACCCTTTTATTTCCAAGATCTTCCCTTTCACCCCAGTGCAGTCCCAGACCATTGTGACTACGCCTGGCTCTGTTGTTCTAAGGAAGTCCTCCACTGAACTGGGTGGTTGGTAGGTACTTGGCAAGTGCTGTTGAATGAATACATTGGGTTTCATTCTTTTTTTCTTGTCATTTATCCCATAGCCCATCCTGTCTACTAATCTTGCCTTTCTGTTTCCCTTACGAGCATCTTCAGTCATTCTGATCTCTGGTTTCACCCAGTCTATCTGGTAGATTTCTATGATCATGCGTCTCAGGGGTGTGGTGCCCTCTCTAGTGCCTTTGTTCTGTTACAGATACATTTCTGTTTGCAGTTTATCAGGCTTTCTTGCCTCTAGTTCCCCATCCCATCCCTACACCTACAGTCCACATATGCACATCTGTACATGCATGCATGTGCGTGTGTGCACACACACACACGCACACACACTTTCCCTTAACTAGATAGCATGTAGTCCATAGTCATACATGTTGGGCATCCCTAATCTAAAATTTGAAATGCTCCAAAATTGGAAACTTGTTGAGTGCTGACTTGATGTCACAGGTGGAAAATTCCACACCTGGCCTCTTGTGAAAGGTTGCAGTCAAAACACAGCAATGCCACACACCATTTATTCAGTCCCCAGGGAAATAAGACCGCCGCAGCCCCCTTCATCTGTAATGTATCTTTCCCATGCATGCCCACAAAGGGTAAGAAAATGGCAAGTGTGCAGACCAGATAGGCTAATGGCAAGTTCTGGAGATGCTACTGTGTTGTTTAGTTACCCTGAACACATTATTTCTTCGCTGTATTAATGGTAAGTCTTTTTTGTTTGTTTGTTTGTTTTTTTGAGATGGAGTCTTGCTCTGTCACCCAGGCTGGAGTGCAGTGGCACCATCTCAGCTCACTACAACCTCTGCCTCCCGGGTTCACACCACTCTCCTGCCTCAGCCTCCCGAGTAGTTGGTACTACAGGCGCCCGCCACCACACCTGGCTAATTGTTTATATTTTTAGTAGAGACGGAGTTTCACCGTGTTAGCCAGAATGGTCTTGATCTCCTGACCTCATGATCTGCCCACCTCGGCCTCTCACAGTGCTGATTACAGGCGTGAGCCACTGTGCCTGGCCGGTATATTGTATTTTTTTACAGTTAAGTACTTGCGTGTGAGTAAGTGTAAGACAATGATTGCTTATTGGTAGCATATAAATTCAGAGTGAGGAATGATCATGATGCTTAATAACACAGATTTTGTCCACATGGTTGGCTGAGATGGTGACAGCTTTGCTCTCCAATAGTTCAATGTACACAAACTTTGTTTCATGCACAAAATTATTTTTATTTATTTATTTATTTATTTATTTTTTATTTATTTTTTTTGAGATGGAGTCTCGCTCTGTCGCCCAGGCTGGAGTGCAGTGGTGCGATCTCGGCTCACTGCAAGCTCTGCCTCCTGGGTTCATGCCATTCTCCTGCCTCCGCCTCCTGAGTAGATGGGACTACAGGCGCCCGTCTCCGCGCCCGACTAATTTTTTGTATTTTTAGTAGAAATGGTTTTCACCGTGGTCTCGATCTCCTGACCTTGTGATCCGCCTGCCTCGGCCTCCCAAAGTGCTGGGATTACAGGTGTGAGCCACCACGCCTGGCCTCATGCACAAAATTATTAAAAGTATAGTATAAAATTATCTTCAGGCCATGTGTGTATGAAACATAAATGAATTTTGTGTTTACACTTGGGTTCTATCCCCAAGATATCTCATTATTGTATATGCAAGTATTCCAAAATTAAAAAAAAATCCCAAATCTGAAGCACTCCAAGCATTTCACATAAGAAATACCTAACCTGTATATACCAAACCCTGACCTTTTCCCTCTGTTTTTTTCCAAGGTTTGAATGACCAGAAGGTGCTGGTTGAGCTAAGATCTGGGGGGAAAATAATCAAGACAGAACTAAAGGCTGGTACAAAACCCTGGGGTAGGCAGAACGATGTGAGGAAAAAATAAACGTCTATCTTGTTTAAGCCACAATTACTAAGAATATCTTTTTTCATCCCTTTGTTCCCAACCTAACCATGAATATTTATTTTAGGTATGTTTTATAGTAATGTTTCATTTACATAGGATCTAGATAGATTTTTTTCTTTTTTTTTGAGACAAAGTTTTGCTCTTGTTGCCCAGGCTAGAGTGCAATGGTGCAATGATGAGGTCTTGGCTCACTGCAGCTTCCACTTCCCGGGTTCAAGTGATTCTCCTGCCTCAGCCTCCCAGGTAGCTGGGATTATAGGCACCCCACACCATGCCCAGCTAATTTTTGTATTTTTCATGGAGACGGAGTTTCACCATGTCAGCCAGGCTGGTCTTGAACTCCTAACCTCAGGTGATCTGCCTGCCTCGGCCTCCCAAAGTGCTGGGATTACAGGCATCAGCCACTGTTCCAGCTGTATGTATGTAGATTTGTAAACTGATTTGAGAATTTCTATCTTTTGAAATCAGGCATTTAAGTTTTTTATGCATATTATAATTATAGCCACAGTCATATGCCTGCCATCTTATATAGCTTTTCAATTTACTATGCCTGTTTCCCCTTTTCCCTTTGTTGAATTTATGACTTTTCTTCCATTTTCTTTCCTGTTCTATTATTTTCCATGATGTTTTGGAAATTATGTATAACTTTTGTAGTGATCTTTTAGTAATCACCTTCAAATTTATATTTTTCTTCAGTACCTAAAATTATTAATTGTATATTTATTATTCATGTATGAAACAATCTTAGCGTATTTTACTTCATTTTCTCCATCTCATTAGTTTCTATGTTGAGATTATCTTGGATTTTAGTTCTAGATTGTTATATATTTTAAAATCAATAATTATTTAAACTGAACTATAAGTTTTTTTTTTTTTTTCAAGAGATGGGATCTTGCTGTGTTGTGCAGGCTGGCCTTGAACTCCTGGGCTCAAGTGGTCCTTCTGCCTTTGCCTCCTGAGTAGCTGGAGCTATAGATGCTTACGCCACTATGCCCATCTGAACGGTGTTTTACTAGTTTCTTTGCTTAGCACTTATGTTGTCTGTTATATCTTACTTTTAGTCCTTTGTGCTCTTGCCTCTTTTCTATCATAATCACATTATATGGTAGTTAGTTGTATGTCCCCTGGCTCTCTTGGTACATGATGCGTGAAGACTCGCTTCTGCATCTCCTGAGTTCCACCTGTAGTAGCTACACTGTAAATGTTTGTTGAGTAAATGTAAGCCATGATTTTCCATATCATCCCAGCCCTGTACTTTGATTTGCTTCTCTGTGTTTCTAGGTGACCTCATTCCTTCTGGTCTGGATCCTTAGGTGTTACCAGATCTACAAGCCTGTCTGCTCTCTGCATGGGGTGCACCATGGTGGATATAAGAATTGGCAGAAGCAGAACGGAACTCAGGGCTCCGGCAGACCTCCTGAGATGAGGTACATTTGCTTTACCATCTGACCCTCTGTCAATTGCTGACGTTTATTTCCCCAGACGTTTACATGTAAAGCGATACAGAGTAGTTGACAAGGTTGAGATGGCAGAAGGATGCAGGCATGAATGGAGGGGCAGCCATGTATTGAGTATTAACTTGGTAGAGGTGAGGATTGAGAAAACACACATCTCAGGTCTTAGATGTGAGAAGAATCTTTAGATGGCTTATGCATTTATTTAGCCATGTAGTCTGGATATGAGAGTCAAGGCCAGATCCTTTCATAAAGAATATTATCTACTGATTTGTCCTGCCATGTTTTGTTATTCTGAGGGAAAAATACCTTACCCCATGGGAAGAATAGGCTATAAAATCCTATATGTGTTGGGAAGTTTACCCTAGGCCTACATTTTATGTTGATTAAATTTTGTTCTATTACTTCATCACTCAGGATACTACACTAAACTTTTCTCCTCCTCTGTTTATACCTTGAAGGCATTT
Source organism: Rhinopithecus bieti (assembly GCF_001698545.2). Classification (NCBI taxonomy): domain Eukaryota; kingdom Metazoa; phylum Chordata; class Mammalia; order Primates; family Cercopithecidae; genus Rhinopithecus; species Rhinopithecus bieti. The sequence goes on along the minus strand of NW_016814436.1, from coordinate 1,694,171 downwards.
ATTGGCTATTATCATGGCTCCCTAGCTACCTTGGTTGTTGTTTGGCCAGGCAGTTTATTCGTAATGTTTATTTTTATATTTATCTCTTTAGTTCTGCCCTTATTATTTTATATTGTTTTTCCATCTTTGCCTTATGGCTACCTAATGTCAGGCTTTGTTCCATAAGGCTTAAGAGAGTTCTTTGAACCATTTGGGCTGCTATAACAAAATGCCATAGATTGCGTGGCTTATAAACAACAGACATTTACTTCTCACACTTCTGGAGGCTGGCAAGTTCCTGATCAAGGTGCTGGCAGATTCAGTGTCTGGTGAGGTCTTGCTTTCTGGTTCATAGATGTGTCTTCTTGTTGTGTTCTTATGTAACACAAGAGTTGGGGCAGCTCTCTGGAGTCTCTTCTGTAAGGGCATTAGTTCCATTCATGAGAGTTCCACCTTCAAGACCCAGTCATCTCCCAAAGGCCCTGCCTCCTAGCACCATCCCCTTGGTGATTAGGTTGCAACATCTGAATTCTGAGGGAACTCAAACATTCAGCCCTTAGCAACTCCCTTTTGTTTTCCTGTTTCTTAAGGTAGAAATTATTACAGGGACCAAGAGCAATGTTGTCACAGGGAAGGATAAATTAGGACATTCACCTGGAGTCTTTTACTTTGGGGGGAATCCTACAGTCATCCTGGGATGGGTGGGTGGACCTACAATAAAGTGACTCCAGCTAGCACCGAGATGTTCCTGGCTACCTTTCCTTTCCCACGTTTCTTCTCTCTGCTGCCCCCCCCATCGTAGTTCATTTTGTGCTGCTGTAACACAATACCTGAGACTGGCTATTTGAAAAGGAATAGAAACTTATTTCTCACAGTTCTGGAGGCTGGGAAGTCAAAGATCAAGGTGCCAGCATCTGGTGAGGGCTGCTTTCTGCCTCCAAGATGGCACCTTGATTGCTGCATCCTCATATGGCAGAAGGTGGATGGGCAAAGAGCGATGAATTCCCTCCATCAAACCCCTTTATAAGGACACCTAAGGAAGGAGCCCTCATAGCCTGATCACTTCTTAGAGGCCATCTTTTTTTTTTTTTTTCAGATGGAGTCTGGCTCTGTCACCTAGGCTAGAGTGCAATGGTAAGATATCAGCTCTCTGCAACCTCCACCTCCCAGGTTCAAGCGATTTTCCTGTCTCAACCTCCAGAGTAGCTGAGATTACAGGTGTGTGCCACCATGCCCAGCTAATTTTTGCATTTTTAGTAGAGATGGGATTTCACTGTGTTGTCCAGGCTGGTCTCGAACTCCTGACCTTAAGTGATCCACCCACCTTGGCCTCCTAAAATGCTCATGCCTGGCCAGGATTACAAGCATGAGCCACCATGTCTGGCCAGAGGCCTCACCTCTTAATATTATCACGTTGGTAACACATAAATTTTAGAGGGAACACATTCAAACCATAGCACACCCTGCCCCCCCACTTAAAGTCCCTTGGAACTTAGGAGGGGACACATTCATAGGCATCTGAAGCACCAAGGAGAAACCCTGATTTTTGTTCCTAGTGACCATCAGCACCTTCATCACTTATAGGAGTCCAAGAAGAAAGACAGGTTTGAACTTTCAGAAGGAGGCTGTAGGCATGTGGGGTGTGTGTGTGTGTGTGTGTGTGTGTGTGTGTGTGTATGTAATGCTTTTTGCCATAGTAGCATGTTGAGACTTGCCATTAATAGCCTGTTAGTTGACTGAATTCTTGCCTTTCTCTCTGGGATGCCCAGTCTCTGAACTATGTAAAAGATTCAAGCATTTTAAATCTACGCCCACATGAGATTTCACTCAGTATAGGCTTTATGAATATTCATGCTGAAGTNTATGTAATGCTTTTGCCATAGTAGCATGTTGAGACTTGCCATTAATAGCCTGTTAGTTGACTGAATTCTTGCCTTTCTCTCTGGGATGCCCAGTCTCTGAACTATGTAAAAGATTCAAGCATTTTAAATCTACGCCCACATGAGATTTCACTCAGTATAGGCTTTATGAATATTCATGCTGAAGTATTTAGCCTCAGGGTGTGAAATATTAATCTCTTACCTGAGTTTTACATCTAATTCTTTTCAATGACACAGAGAAAATTAAATGTTACCTGCCACCAGGGGCATCATTAGGATGAGCTCTTTGGGTTCAAGCTCTAAAAGAAGAACTCACATTCTTAAATAATTTTTTTTGCAGTTTCCCATTATGCGATAGGCAAAATTTTCAAAGGTATTACCATAGTTTTTATTAAACAGTGACCTTCTGTCTATCCAGATTGGACAAGCAAATAATATTAAAGTCGACTTCTAGTGTGGTAAATATGAACAATCCAAGTTATTTTTGTTGCATTAGAATTAGTTATGAAGAATCCATGTCAAAGGAGTACAATGCTTATCAATAGAAACTATAGGGAAGATAAACTCACTGTGATGAATGAGCAATGAAACCAAGTACTCTAAGTCGAGCAGGAGAAATTAGGAAATAACATTGAGGTTGGGTGAGGTTGCTCATGACTGTAATCTCAGTGCTTTGGGAGGATCACTTGAGGGCTTGAGGACAGGAGTTCAAGACCAGCCTGGGTAACACAGCAAGACTCGTCTCTATGGGAGTTTTTTAACTAAAAAAATTTAGCTGACCATGGTGGCTCACACCTGTAGTCCTAATTACTCACGAGGCTGAGGCAGGAGGATTGTGTGAACCCAGGAGTTTGAGGCTATAGTGAGCCAAGATTTCACCACTGCATTCCAGCCTGGGCAACAGAATGAGATCTTGTCTCTAAATAAAATAAAACAAAAACCATGGGATTATGTTTCTGTTTTGGTGTGTTTTTGTTTGTGCAGTATTTGTATTTTGTTTTCTGGTGGTTAGTCTGAGAGTTCACCTGGGTTTTCCTAAAGTGAGTTGGGGGTTGATGAAGAGTGGAAGAAAAAAGACAGCTGAAGAGTAGTTTCTAAAACATTTGTTTTCCCTTTTCTTATATCAATATTTGTTGAAGAAAATTGAGAAATAATGGATAAATAAATAAAAAAAAATACTTCTGAACTGATGACCAGGGAAATCTACAGCTATGATTTTAGTATACTGTATTCAGTCTTTTATTCTATATTAAAAATTCAAATATGTATATTTAAAAAAGGCAGAGTCATGCTGTGCTGTTTTGTAATGTCTTTTAGTAATTTAAACGATGTTCTTGACATAATTTTAAGTAGCTGAATGGTATTCTTTTATATGGATGTGTTATAATTCATTTAAATAATTAGATATTTTTATATTTAGGAAGCTCTTGTTTTATATTGTTATGAATGGCATTTCAGTGAACACCCTTAAAGCTAAATTTTTGCATATATCTACTATTATTTCTTAATCTTAGGATGGATTTCTAGAAATGGAGTTACTTAATTGGAGTATGTACATTTCACCACTGTAGATCTATATTGTCAAATTGCCCTCTAAAAAAATTGTTCCAGTTCATGCTTCCACACTCTCTCTAAAGCTGGTTATTATCATCAAAATAGATATTTGCAAATTTTATAGGAAAATGCTGGTGACTTATTGCTGTTTTTAATTTTGACAGATTTAAAATTTCACCTTAATCTNTTATATTTCATTTAAATAATTAGATATTTTATATTTAGGAAGCTCTTGTTTTATATTGTTATGAATGGCATTTCAGTGAACACCCTTAAAGCTAAATTTTGCATATATCTACTATTATTTCTTAATCTTAGGATGGATTTCTAGAAATGGAGTTACTTAATTGGAGTATGTACATTTCACCACTGTAGATCTATATTGTCAAATTGCCCTCTAAAAAAATTGTTCCAGTTCATGCTTCCACACTCTCTCTAAAGCTGGTTATTATCATCAAAATAGATATTTGCAAATTTTATAGGAAAATGCTGGTGACTTATTGCTGTTTTAATTTTGACAGATTTAAAATTTCACCTTAATCTCATATGAAATATATTTTTTTAAGGGTAGTTATTTCTTGATGAAGAATAAAAGAGCAAAAGAAAATCTTATTCTTCCTTCTATCGGAAGGAGATAGAATTCCTTCAAAAGAAATGATTATTTCACATCAAAGATTAGTAATAATTCTCTAGTTGTGGAAATCATTGCATTGGTAGGGCATCCCTCTCTTGAGACACAGATCTTTTTCCACATCTTTTTATTATAATTAAATTCATTGTGATGGGATTTTACCTGTATGTAATCCAGCAAATTTACATTGAAAGAATTAATTGTGGGTTTGTAGAGTGATACTATCCCTTGAGTCTAATGACTTTGATAGTATAATCTGAGGTTATAATTAAGAATTGAGTGGGTGGCCTTGGGCATAGGCTCACCAAGAATAAGTAGATTACTTTCATCTTTTGGGTTTAATCCTAGGTAGAGAGAAGAATGCCAGAGAGCATGAAAGCATGGTATTCCAACCGCAAAAGCAGTATGTTTATTCTTCTAGAAGAGTTGCTATTATAGTAATGAAAATGTTGGTTTGGACTGCGATACTCACTAATAAAAGTTCATTAATGGGTACATGAATTGACATCTGTGGCTCAATTTTGAACTCTGTTAAATGGTTATATCCATTTATTTTGGCAACTTAAGTTGGAAGATCAGCCTGGGTATTAAGAATTCCAGTGAAAAAGTATAACCTGGAGGCATCCTGCTAGTTTCTTATTTAAATGCTTCTGGAAGTCTGTCAGCACTCATACTTACTACTGAGACTATGATAGGTATTTGGTAAAAAATGATATTAGATTATTCAGTTTGTTTATTGCTTTTGTTCTAAGACGCTGATAGTTATTATCTAACATGATTGTTGTTTCTGTTACCCTTACTCACCTGTTGCAAACATTTTTTCCCCCTCTGTCCCAAGCACCTTTTTTTGCCAGGTTAAATGTACTTAAAGGAGTGGGGCATAGTGGCTTAAACCTGTAATCCTAGCACTTTGGGAGGCCGCAGTGGGAGGATGGTTTGAGCTCAGTAGTTTGAAACCAGTCTGGGCAACACAGTGAGACTCCATCTCTATTTAAAGAAAAGTACTTAAAGAACATTTGCTGAATTATATACAGGTCATGTTCCATCATGCCGAAATCCTGTTTGAAATCTTGAAAGGCTGCCCTGACCTGTAGAATTACGTAGTGATCGTTTATCTGCCAATCAAAACCTTTTGCAAAACTGGCCAGTGCCTGCTTTTTTAGTTTCATGTCTCACGGTTTATATGCAGTGTTTTGTACCCTGAATAGAACTATTGCTTTTAAAAAAATTTTTTTATTATCTTTTTTTTTTTTTGCCTTTTGTCTTATAAAAGCTTCTCTCTCAACCTGAAGTGTGCTTTCCCTTCATTTGTACAGATTCTTGGGCTATGAGGTTTGGGAGAAATTTTCAACCTTCATGCTTTCTGATTTTCAAGACCCAGAACATACAATCCTGTCTCTGATTTCTAGTTGAAATGGCTTCTTTCCTCTGATTTTCTATGTACTGTATTCATACTCCCTTAAGACAGCGTTGACTACATTTTGCCATATTTATAGTAGTTTATGTACCTGTCTTATTCCTCTAATAGATTAAAAATTGCTTGAGATGAGGGTCTACATTTTATTTTATTTTTTTGAATTTCTTGTACTAACACAGCACTAGACATACATTAGCTTATCAGTAAATGTTTAAATAAAGATGTAGTATGGAGAAATTATTAATGTGATTTTTGGGTGTTGAATTATGACAAAGCATACATTTTCAGGAGATTCAGACAATGACTTTGCTGAATCTTTTTTTAAAATGGCGTATTGAAAAACTTTATTTTTAAAAAACCATTATATGACTTCAAGTTTATTAAAATTTTTTTTGTGGGGAAAATTACCACTTTATTTTTTTGAGACAGGGTCCTGCTCTGTCACTCAGGCTGGAGTGCAGTGGCAAGATCATGGCTCATGCAGCCTCGACCATCCGGCATCACGGTCCTCCCACCTCAGCCTCCTGAGGAGCTGGGACTACATGCCACTGCACTGGGCTAATTTTTGTATTTGTTGTGGAGACAGGGTTTTGCTATGTTGCCTAGGCTGGTCTTGAACTCCTGGGCTCAAGCAAACCACTCACCTTGGCCTTGCAAAGTGCAGATACAACTCTTCTGCAGCAACATGTGAGTCTGACTTGACGTATGGCAGTAAACATGTCGCATGTAAATTTTTCACTCACCCACTTTCTTGATTTCATCAATGTCATGTCCCACCATCCCCACAGGATTTGAACCTCAGGTATTTTTTCCCTCTTTCCTTTAGTCACCTAGTCACTATACTTAATCTTTTTAGACAGTAGCTTGTGGATTCATTGCCTTCTCTCTAGCTCAGCCTGAATCACTTTAACAGCCACCTGGACGGCCTCCCTGTCTCTTGCATCCCCACTCTTAGGGTGCTGGAAACACTCTTCAGATTCATCTGCAGAAATGTCATCAATAAACCTACCCAGACATCACTCATGGGTCCCCACTGATGAAATCCAGATTGTAGCATTGAAATCTCATCTGGTTCCATTCCACCTGTTCAGCCTGTCTTGCCTTCTTTGGGGCCAGGTACTTTTTCCTTAGAGAGCCGTACCTTGGGACTCCTTCAGATTCAACATGCTCAATCTTTTTATCAGCCATCCCCAGTTTGTGCTGCATGGAACAGGCTTCTCTCTTCTTTCTCTCTCCCCAGGTTCTATCTCCTCCCAGGAGATCACAGAGGCTCTGGCCTCCCCTCTCTGGCCCATTTATTATGGGGTCTGTTTTGCCCATTTGGGCCTTCCTGCCCAGCTGTTGCATAGGCCTGGTCTCCCTAGATGGACTGGGCCCTTGCATGTGATTGGTCCTTGGGCAGATACCTTGTGATGTAAAGCAGGACTCATGATTTGTGTTTCTTTCATGTTGCCCTTGGTGCTTTGCATCATGCTTGGGGTGCTTAGTGAACTTCTGAATGTCCCCAGCTTGGGGAAAAGCTCTGTCTACAGTAGATCATGCTGCTTTTCTGAAGTTTAAGACATTTCCATGATAATTTTACTTAAGATCATGAATTTTTCTCCTCCCCCCACCATTATAAAACCATTAAAAAAACACTTTGGATTCTACTGTAGCCCTTTTCTTTTTCTTTTCTTTTTTTTTTTGAGATGGAGTCTCACTCTGTCGCCCAGGCTGGAGTGTGGTGGTATGATCTTGGCTCACTGCAACCTCCACCTCCCAGGTTCAAGCCATTCTCCTGCCTCAACCTCCCAAGTAGCTGGGATTACAGGGGACATGCCACCACACCCGGCTAATTTTTGTGTTTTAGTAGAGACAGTTTTCACCATGTTGGTCAGGCTGGTCTCAAGCTCCTGACCTCGTGATCTACCTGCCTCAGCCTCCTAAAGTGTTGGGATTATAGGCATGAGCCACCGCACTGCCCCCCTACTGTAGCACTTTTCATATGATAACTTCAGAACATGTAACAATTAGAATGAAATGTAGCATCTTCTGGTGGGCAGCCAAAGCAAATTTGTGCCTAAACCATGCATGAGTTAGCCACTGATTGGAGCTAGGTGTTGAATGGGCAGCTCAAGACCCTCAGCCCATGCCTCCTTGGATCACTTTAAACCCACTTAAACCAACTTCCTTAAAAAAACAAAGCAGGCCATGCACAATGGCTCATGCCTGTAATCCCGGCACTTTTGGAGGCTGAGGCAGAAGGATTGCTTGAGCCCAGGAATTTGAGACCAGCCTGGGCAAGAAAGTGAGACCTCATCTCTACAAAAACATTTAAAAATTAGCCAGGCATAGTGGCACATGCCTCTAGTCCCAGCTACTTGGGAGGCTGAGGCAAGAGGATTGCTTGAGCCCAGGAGATTGAGGCTACAGTGAGCAATGATTGTGCCTTTGTAGTCCAGCCTGGGCAACAGTCACAAAACAAAACAAAATAAAACAACCTACAGCAATTGGGGAATTCTGTGATTTCATGGGAGTTGCCAAAGGGATTCGTGTGTTCTGTGTCCCAGGCTGATCCGGTATAGGTGGCACTGTGCTGTGGCAGCCCCCACAAGAGAGAGACACTGGTCCATTCTCTGGGTGGAAAGATGGAAACAGAACCAGAGCTTTCTGATGGCCCCTTTGAAAACTCTCTGTCTCTTTCTTCCTCTCTCTTTTGCTAGTTATTTAAAATATATTTATTTATAAATCTAAGTACTATTAAAAACGAATCGCTCTCTCCCTCTCGCTTTCTGTCCCCTTCCCTGCCTCCCAGCAAACAAACAAATCCTAATCAATGCAGTTTTTTCTTGTCTGGAATTAGATGGTTTCTTGCATTATAATACCTATTTAGCTCTACTTCGTTATTGAGATTTTACAGCTAGTAAAGTTCTGTGAATATCCGGGGATCTGACCGTGACAGTAAATCACATGTACCATGGAAAAAGCCAGCTGCAAGTTTTAAAAAGCCATCATCCTATTTTTTTTTTTTTTTTTTTTTTTTTTTTTTGAGACGGAGTCTCGCTCTGTCGCCCAGGCTGGAGTGCAGTGGCCAGATCTCAGCTCACTGCAAGCTCCGCCTCCCGGGTTCCGGCCATTCTCCTGCCTCAGCCTCCCGAGTAGCTGGGACTACAGGCGCCCGCCACCTTGCCCGGCTAGTTTTTTTTTTTTGTATTTTTAGTAGAGACGGGGTTTCACCATGTTAGCCAGGATGGTCTCGATCTCCTGACCTCGTGATCCGCCCGTCTCGGCCTCCCAAAATGCTGGGATTACAGGCTTGAGCCACCGCGCCCGGCCCCATCATCCTATTTATATGAATAGAGAGCTCTGTATTTTCTCCACAAGAGGGCAGGAAAGTCTGGGCTGTAAATATAAATTTTCAAAAAAAGTCTTTATTGGAAGAAGTGCTTTACTCTACATGAATACTTAAAAAAAATATAAAATTTCCCCTTGAAAAGGAAGTTCTACGAGTGGATGATTTGGAAAGTTTCTTAAATTTTTCTGGGCAGTGGCTTTTCAGCATCGCTCAGCACTCTCTGCTTCTCCAGCTCTAAATCAGAGCTTCTAATTGCAGGACTTAGTGTAGCTATGCTCCTGTTAATTGACTGAGGCGGCTTGTCCTCATTGACTCGTGATCTTACAACCTCAGTGTGTAGACAGGGAAAAGGCAGAGACCAATGTTTCACTGGAGGCTTCTACCAATGAGAAAATAATGCCTGTGTCAAAGGAAAACAAAACTCACATAACAGACTTGAGACCAGTTCTGATCATATATACACATTCATACCTTTTCGTGCTCATATGATTTTTTATTCTTCACTGCTTTCCACTGCCTCTCACCCCCCACATCTTTTGCCTTTTTTTTTTTTTTCTGTGAGATGTGCATTATAGGCCATACTGCAAAACCCATCTTAAATCTGTGATACCAAAAAACACAATGCTTCTCTCTCTTCTGGTGGTCACATCAGGGCTGGCCTCACCTGTTAGGTTTCACTGTGCTGGGGTAACAATGGAATATGCAAGCGAAGGGGGAGACATTTGACAAATTCAGTTTGTTTTCACAAAAATGCAGTTGGTAAAATATTTGTAGCTTCAGATTTGGGGGCTGGATGCTCCTCAATCCTTCCTTCCTTCCTTCCTTCCTTCCTTCCTTCCTTCCTTCCTTCTTCCCTCCCGCCCTCCCTCCCTTCCCTCCTTTCTCTGCTTTCCCTTCTTTCCTTTCTTCTTGTTTTTTTCTTTTTCATAAAGAGTTAATAGACTATTTGAAAGATAAATTGTGTAAAACAATAATGCAGTTTTTTCTTCCCTCCGTCCGTCCCTTCCTCCCTCCCTCCCTTTCTCTCCTTTCCCTTCTTTCCATTCTTCTTGTTTTTTTCTTTTTCATAAAGAGCTAATAGACTATTTGAAAGAAAAATTGTGTAAAACAATAAAGCATTAAAGACTCAATTTTGCTTAAGGCCGATAGCGATTGCCCCCTGTAGGGCATGAAATTAAAATGTGTGCACAGAACAAATGATTGCTTCAATGTCATGTTTTTAGTGGTGGTTGTCCTCTTGAAGTAGTTAGTTAGTGCTGCTCAAAAGAAGCGAGGTGGAACAATTCAGGTGGCAAAGGATTGATTCAAAGAGGATGTTTATACAGAAACATTATTGATAGCTCCAGACATATCCAGTTGACATAGCGTATCAGTTGGTGACAGACATAGCAAAAAGATGTGAGAAAGATATCATAGAAGTAATATGAGGACTTTCTGTGCTAGTGAGATGCAAGTGTAACGAATATCACTAACTTGCATACCTCAAATATAAGCAATGTGGCCACCCACATGTGCTGTTTGTTGCGATATGGCTGCCCAGAAACATACAAGTCATTTGGCACCCACTCCTTTAAGTACCATGACAGTTTGTAGCTTTAGGAAAGGTTCACTTGAAAAACCCCTTATGGTTTCACTCCTAATTACGGATACAGATGGCCACATGAATTTGAAAAAAATGTAAAGTGTAGAACATTGAGCCATCCTGAAAGTTCATTTCAATCCTATGAATGCCTTATGTCTGTTTTCACAGCCTGCCTTCTTTTCCAAACACAGACAGTGGGACGTATCTGGTTTTCTTTAGAAGTAGTATAATGGGCAGTGCGTGTGTGTGTGTCTGTGTATGTGTGTGTGTGTGTGTCCCTATGTATAATTTATATATATTTTTCATTTTTCTTTTACATTATAGCTCTTTTTTGCCTGTACCTAACGTGGTTAGTCTTGGTTGAGTGAATGATATCACAGTGATTTTGGCTTTCTTCCAGCAGGCAGAGGGAGAAATGACAAAGTTGACCAAGAATTTCATAGCACAATGGGAAGAGGAATGCGCTAAACAGACTTTACTTAAAGGAAACATGAGGAAAACATCTTATTATAAAATATATATTTAATATGTTTTTCATATTTGGAAAGAAAAGTTAATGTCTGGGAATGCCTTTTGATTCCCTGGCCAGAAGGATTTGTGTCGTTTGACATCTCTCCCCACTCCTTCCCAGTCTTTAGATTAGAAATGATTTATTTACAGAGAAAAGAATGGTACTTTGATATACTACACTAATGTTAAACATTTATGGGGTTTAAAAATATTTATGAATGTGTAAAAGTTATTAAAGTAAATGTGTTTTAGGTTACCTTGTGATCAGGTATAGTATGAATACAAAACCAGGAAATTTTATAAAAGAAAAAAAAGAAAATACATATGAGTAGATTTGTAAAGTTTAATAATCTTAGGGTATGCACATGTGTCTATTTTGTGTATAATTTAAAATACATAATCCTGTAAAATACAGACTTAATATACATAGGTATATTTTTGGAGTCATCATAAATTACAATGCTAAAGTGCCAAGAAAATTTCATTATAACTCTTTATTCTTAGTCACTCAAAAAATAATAAAATTTGTCAGTAAAACTTCCACAATTTGTTCTTTATGAAAAAAATGATCATTTGGAGAATATTGGACTGCTTTTTTGGGGGGACATTAGTTTTAAAGGAAGAAAATTTTATTTGCTCTATAAGATTTTCAGGCCTTATGTTACTTCATAAGAAAATGTTCAATAAACTTACATAAAATTATACATATGAGTATGATACAAAAGAGAGGCCATGGAATATTTCAAGTTAAGCTAAAATAAACATTTCTTCTATATCTTTATTAAGTCGATTTTTCTAGAAGCATCTACAGTGCTTAAAGGATAAATGCTTTTTTAGCAACATTAATAGCACACCTAATATGAGTCAAGCAAAGTCATCTTTTCTTTTTTTTTAAAGTATTTCAAGGAAATCAAAGACCCCAAAAGTTATTACTCCAAAAATAACAAGATTTTAAATTCTTCTTAATTTTCTCTTTGCACCTGGGATTTGTAAGCCTAAAAGGACACTTAAAAAATATACATATATCCTGATCTTTATGTGGTCATCAGAAGAGTGGCTAGAGAGAGAGGTGAAGACCCATGCATGTTGCAGGGAAATTGTCTTCCTGCTTCTGCCTTCTCTCAGTGTCCAGGCCCCTGTGGTGACTTTATAGCTAACCAGGACCCTAACACATGAAAGCCTCGCAGATCTGCTTCCACTGTGGAGAGCTGTGTGCTTCCTTGGGCCAGCTCAACTTCTTTATGTCCATTTTTAATAATTTTGCCACCTCAAATCTTTCCTAGGCTATTTATAATTGTTGAACACTAGACAATTTCCATACGCGCTGAGGACTGTCATGATCATTTAGTTTATGCAGGAAATGAATATTTTAATCCTGATTCTATTATTGTGGGTGGAAGATGGGGGAGGGTCAGGTCCACAGACTCACGGTACAATTTTATGCTTTGCTTTGGCGCAATAGCTGTGGCTTATACTACATTTTAATTATTGTGAAAGTGAGTAATATGTACATACAAGGTAGAATTTTTTAAATGAAAACTTTATGTAACAAATCACCGTATCATTTAGAGAGAGTAGTAAAAATCTGCGTGTGTAAAATGCACTCCTTTCTTCTACTTAAACCTGCATTTTATATTTAGTATAGCCATTTTTTTCGTGGGGGATGGATTGGAGGCGGAGTCTCGCTCTGTTGCCCAGGCTGGAGTGCAATGGTGTGACCTTGACTCACTGCAGCCTCCACCTCTCGGGTTCAAACAATTCTCCTGACTCAGCCTCCTGAGTAGCTGGGATTATGGGTGCCCACCATCATGCCCGACTAATTTTTGTATTTTTAGTAGAGACAGGGTTTCACCATGTTGGACAGGCTGATCTTGAACTCCCAACCTTAAGTGGTCCACTCGCCTCGACCTCCTCAAGTGCAGGGATTACAGGCATGAGCCACCATGCCTGGCCAAGTATAGCCATTTTTGATTGTACTTGATGACTATCAAAATCTTGAGGGCTTTTACTCTCACAGTGTTAACTGTGATTCTGTCATCTAAAGTAGAAAATAAAGTGGAGAAGTATAAAATACAGGTTGGGACTAATTAAATTGTCTAAATGGAAAATACATGTAAGAGCTACCTTCATGCAAACATTAAGTGGATTTATTTTTTTATTCCTGTAAACCAAGATACCCTGGAGCCTACCCCTCACTGAAGCACAGGTTTCAGTGTCAGGGGAAAGGTGAAAGAGCCGAACAACCAAGTCACTGCTAAGTTTTGGCTACCAAATTAAGCTTTTGGAAGTGACAGTGAGATAGTAGTTTTGAGAGCCAGACTTTGTAGAGAGAGAAAAGGGACTCCTGTTTCTCAATTCTCCTTTTGTATGATCCAGACACAAGAAGCCAGGGCTGAGATGAGGCCAAGTCTCCAAACATGGGGAATCCCCAGGACTCCAGCAGTCCCTGGAGAACAGACCACAAGTTCCACCAGGTGAGGACTTCAGCAGGTGGCCAGGAGAGAAAGAGCCATCTCTCAAGAGGCAACAGGGGCACTGAGGGCCTGGAGGACAGCTCAGGGTCTAGCCTTTGAACATAAATGTTGCAAAAATAGTACAAAGAACTCCCCTATACCCTTTGCTTAGATACACCAATTTTCCACTTACACGTTAGCATTCTCTATCTTCATATGTGCACATATTACTAATTTCTGAACCATTTGAGAGTAGGTTGCATACATAATGCCTCTTTTTCCCTTTAGTCTTTCTGTGTATATATTTTTAAGAATAAGGTCATTCTCTTCCATAATCACAGCAAATTCATGAAGCTTAACATTGATACATTCCTTCTGTACAATCTACAGTGCATATTCAAATGTCATCAGTTCTCCCAATGTTGTTCTTTTTAGCATTTTCTCCCCAGTCCAGGATTACATTTTGAATTAATTTCCCTGCAAGACTGAGTCATCGTTAATTGACAAATTCTAGCCCAGTTTCTCACTCCACAATACCCAGTCTCCATCTGCCAGAATAGGCACTTCAGAGCAAGCTTTTTTCTTTCTAATTTTTGCCTGTTTATGTGTAGTGCATGTTGAGTGTGTATCCATTACTGTTTCCGAACACTTCCAAGTGAGCCCTGTATGTAGAGCTGAGAGATTTCATCTTTATCCTGCATCATTAATTAGACTCAAACCAAGTAGCTGAGAGATTTTTCTTACTTCTGCAGCCTTGGAGGGTGCCCTAATGAAGTTAGAAGAGAGGTAAAGTCATATATTTTATTTTTTGTTATTTAGTTTTTATTTCATAATCATGAACTTAACTCTGCAATCCAGCCAGGCACGGAAGGGAACGAGGAAAACAGGGAACCCAAAGGGAACTGCAGCGAGAGCACAAAGATGATAGGAAACTGCGAGCAAATGGGGTGGAGGGTGCTCTCCTGAGCTGCAGAAGGAATGGTCTGCTGGTTAAGATAAAACTCAAGTCAAACATATTTGAGTTGTCCACAGTCAGCAGTGGTTGCCTTCTTGCTGGTCTTGCCGTTCCTGGACCCAAAGCACTCCATGGCCTCCACAATCTTCATGCCTTCTTTCATCTTGCCAGAGACCACATGCTTGCGTCCAACCACTCACTCTTGGCAGTGCAGATGAAAAACCGGGAACCGTTTTTGTTGGGTCCAGCATTTGCCGTGGACAAGATGCCAGGACCTGTATGCTTTAGGATGAAGTTCTTATCATCAAATTTCTCCCCGTAGATGGACTTGCCACCAGTGCCATTATGTCGTGTGAAGCCACCACCCTCACACATGAACCCTGGAATAATTATGTGAAAACAGGAACCCTTGTAAGCAAATCCTTTCTCTCCAGTGCTCAGAGCATGAAAGTTTTCTGCTGTCTTTGGAAGCCTGTCTGCAAACAGCTTGAAGGAGACGTGGCCTAAGGGCTTGCTGTCGATGGCTATGTCGAAGAACACAGTGGGGTTGACCATGGCTGATAGTACGGGGCTCCTGGTGGCCGTGGCACCTGCCTATTTTATTTTATTTTTGAGATGGAGTCTCGCTCTGTTGCCCAGGCTGGAGTGCAGTGGCGTGATCTCGGCTCACTGCAACTTCTGCCTCCTGGGTTCAAGCGATTTTCGTGTCTCAGCTTCCTGAGTAGCTGGGATTACAGGTGCCCACCACCACGTCTGGTTAATATTTTGTATCTTTAGTAGAGACGGGGTTTCGCCATGTTGGCCAGGCTGGTCTCAAACTCCTGACCTCAAGTGATCTGCCCGCCTCAGCTTTCCAAAATGCTGGGATTAAGGCATGAGCCACCATGCCTGGCCAAAGGTCATGTATTTTAAAATAATAATATTTTATTACCAACACAAAGCACTTAATATACGTACGTTTATTTAATCTTCAAAACAAATCCACGAAGTAGATTAAAATCCTCCATGGCTCATGCGACCAGTGTTGTCTAGTGTTTGTCAGTTCCCTCCACCTGCTCATTATGTTTTTGCTTTTGAAGGGCTGTGTTATTTTCCATCCCAGGGGCTATACCCATGGCCATTGTCTGGAAATTCTTTGCCTCACTGTTTTTCAAAGAAGCTTAGCTATGGAGGGAAGGTAAGAGTTAAACTGGTCAAGAGAGGCCAGGCATGGTGGTGCATGCCTGTAATCCCCCGCTACTTGGGAGGTTGAGGTAGGGGAGTCACTTGAATCCAGGGGTTCATGACCAGCCTGGCAACATAGCAAGGCCCCTTCTCAAAAAAATAAAAGTGTCAAGGGAGGGTTTTGTGGTAGTTCTTATGATTGTTGATGCTGTGTGTTGTAATGACAGTCACATATCTATTGTATAAGCTGCAGGGAAAGAAGAAACAGGAGGAAGATGCAGAGGAAAAAGAAAATGGGTGGAGGGAGGTTCCTGAAGAGGAGGGTGGAGATGAGATACAGAAGAGATGAGCTTTTTACAGCTGGGAAAACTCATTGGCAGGCATGCCAGAAGTTGAGGGAGTTTGGCTCTGTTAGTCTTTATACTGTTAGGAGACTCAGTCATTTGCTTGAATGTCTACACTGAGGAGGTTAAAGACGGAAGAGAGGATGGAGGATGAGGGTTGATGGACAATATGACCAATTTATGTTTGAGAAATGGGGACAAAAAGATACCTGCACCATTGTTCCTATGTTGGAGCCCTGGAAAGCAAGATGATTTTAGAAGTGTTTTGCCTGCAGCACAGGGTGGGATCAAAAGAAATATCGGTAGGTGCCTGAGAGAGTCCCATGGAATCCTGGCCTACTGGGGGACCAGTACATTTTTCCCATGTGGCTAGAGTGGCACAGGTGTACTACATGGGGCTTATGGGGATGAGGAGGAAGCAGCAGTGACCTGTAAGAGCCAACCGGATGGAAATGAGAACATTTTAGAGGTTGCCAGCCCGTGGGATAAAACTGATGACCCAATTGTTCTGCTCTGTGCCTCAGTCTTGTAAGACCTCCTAATGAGAGATGATGAAAATCTGGGCAACACTGAAGGACTTTCCTCAAAACTACGTGCCCTAAAAAAATGTAATTGGCTTACCAACAACATAGAAAATACCTTACGAGGCAAACTCTAGTTCAGCTATCTTTTAAATGGGAAACACTTCTAAATGTTATTGTTACAAGGACTGAATTTGTTGAGGAATTTCCACTGAGAATTGGAACTGAAAGAGATGTGCCGTGATAGAAATGGAAATCTTTCTCTTACAAGCCTTTGGAATATAGACCTTTTTACTTCCCGGTAATTTTCTGCCTGAAGCGCTGACATGTCTAATTAATAATAATATTCTATTAAACAGTATGATTAATCTGAGAGATCGTTATGCACAAGTAGATTAAAAAAGCAACCTAAATCCCCTTGGTCTGATTTAAGATAACATAAACCTGAATTTCTTATCTAGGGAGATTTTTTTTTTCTCCTTGTGATGTAACTCGAGGGTACATTCTATTTCTGTGATTCTTTTGGTGTGTGTTCTTTATTATCTGATGAACTGCAAGGAGACTTTTGAATAAAGAGTACCTATTCAGTCGCACCTCTCCAATTCAATTATAATTTTGTATAAGTATTTGCATGTGAATATTACTTTTGCAGAATATATCAGTTACATAGTATCTTTCTGTTGTTAGCTTCATATGGTGCAGAGCTGTTAATCTTAATATTTTACTAATAAGAACAAGGAATCATTTGGGAAATATCAGGCAGCCAAGGACCCCACGGGATATTTCAGCAAATCCCAGGGCTTAAAACTGCCTGATTCCTGAGCTGAAAAAGTGACAACAGCATTGTTTTCCAAGTTCAGCGATTGAAAACAACATAAATGTTTTTGGTTTCTCAAAAGGCTATTTTAAGGAAGTCTGGGTATTTTAAGAGTTGTTGTTCCTTGAATGTTTCATTTATTGATGGCAAGATTTTTGATAAACTTTCCCTTACAGCCAGCCACTGGAGTATAGTGATTAAAATCCAACTTTGGGGGTTTTGTGGCTTCAGGTCTTACCTGCTGTGGGACCTTGGCTAAGTTGGTTAATGCTTCAAGGCTCAGTGTCTTCATCTCTAAAATGGGGAGATCACCTATTTCCTAGGCAGAACCTCCCTGATTTGTCTGCCTCTCAGACAGATGTTCCGAGATGTTGGCCAGGTGCTGTGACTTCCGCCTGTAATGCCAGCACTTTGGGAGGCCAAGGCGGGTGGATCACTTGAGGTCAGGAGTTTGAGACTAGCCTGGCCAACATGGTGAAACCCTGTCCCTACTAAAAATACCAGAAAATTAGCTGAGTGTGGTGGCAGGCACCTGTAATCCCAGTAACTCGGGAGGCTGAGGCAGGGGAATCGTTTGAACCCAGGAGGCGGAGGTTGCAGTGAGCCAAGATCATGACACTACACTCCAGCCTGGGTAACAAAGCAAGACTCTCTCTCTCAAAAAAAAGAAAAGTTCCGAGAATCCCTGGCCCTGTCTCTCCAGGACTGTAGCAGTGGGACAAACCCAGTTTCTGTATGTGCTAAGTAGTGGGAAATTTGAGGTGGCAAAACCAGTTGTGAGAATTAAAAGTATATGATGAAGGTAAAGCCTTTAGCTCTGTGTTTGGGACCTCATTGTTATTCAATAAAAGCCAGCATCCGACTGGGCGCAGTGGCTCACGCCTGTAATCCCAGCACTTTGGGAGGTCAAGGTGGGCGGATCATGAGGTCAGGAGATCGAGACCATCCTGGCTAACGCGGTGAAACTCCATCTCTACTAAAAATACAAAAAATTAGCCGGGCGTGGTGGCGGGCGCCTGTAGTCCCAGCTACTCAGGAGGCTGAGGCAGGAGAATGGCATGAAGCCAGGAGGCGGAGCTTGCAGTGAGCCGAGATTGTACCGCTGCACTCCAACCTGGGTGACAGAGCGAGACTCCTGTCTCAAAAATAAATAAATAAATAAATAAATAAATAAATAAATAAATAAAAGCCAGCAT
>NW_016814436.1:1593198-1675647 GCF_001698545.2 Rhinopithecus bieti | reverse complement strand
ATAAATAAATAAATAAATAAATAAATAAATAAAAAGCCAGCATCTATTATTAATTATTAAAAAATTCGTCACACCTTCAGATCATCTGAACGTTAGTTTTAGAGATAAATTTGTCTTCGATTCTTTCATCTGGAATTTTAACGTTTCAAAGATATATCCATCAGCTAAACATTGGAGCCATATAGCACTTACCTAAATTTCATAATAGTACTTGGGCAGGCATAATCTTATACAATTCACAAAACACTTCTATATCATATTATTTTAGTATATGGTCACTACTGATTATGACGAATTATAACATTTGATTTTGCCTAAACTGATGATCTCTGGACATCTTAATGAATGATCAAATTTGGAAAGTTCATGAAAAGGCCACTCAGAAGTACATATACACACACACTACACTCATCTGTAGATGGTTTGAGATACATACACTGCTTGCTGCTTAGATATTGATATTTATAAATGGTGTTAGAGATGTAATAATTTGTACTCTTGTGTAATAAAACTACTGATTGGCATTTAGTTCCCATAATCCCTTTCAGTAACTATAATAGGGGTAGAAAAGAGTCGACAAAAATGGCAGAAGCACCTCATAGTTAAAGATAACGAAGTGAAGTTATTTATTTATTTATTTATTTATTTATTTATTTATTTATTTTAAAGAGACCAAGTCATGCTCAGTCGCCTGGGCTGGAGTTCAGTGGCATGATCATAGCTTACTACAGCCTTGAACTCCTGGGCTCAAGTGACCCTTCCACCTCAGCTTCCTGAGTAGCTGGAACTACAGGCATGCGCCACCATGCCTGGCTAATTTTTGTAGAGACAAATTCTTGCTGTGTGTGTGTATTTTTTTTTTTTTAATCTCAAACACACACACACACACACACACACACCCCAAAACCTACTAGTTCTAATAAAGTACATTGACATTGGTGGCGATATTTTCATCATACATATCTTTCCTTAAAGTGTGCATACACTTGATAGACTGCTCTTTGTATAAACATGCATGATCACATATAAACACTCTTGGTGTTAACAGTTGTCAGCTATGATAGAAACTCTTCCCATGACAGTTGAGGACATGGAGGCCCCGAGAAGTGAAGTGACTTCTCAAGGCCACACAGCTTATTCATGATAGAACAGGCACTAGAGCCTAAGGAACCCTAATGCAATTTTCACTGCCTTGTTCCTCCTCTGTGGGTGATTTCAGGAGCCCTTCAGAAAGTCAGATGCCTCCTGACTCAGCTACTTTGTCCTTCAGTTTCTGTGATTAGAGAGTCATACCTTTTTGGTTTCATCACTGCTTAGCGTAGTGCAAGTAGCTCAGGCTTTTGAGGCAGATGAACTTGGGTGTAAAATCTAGCGCCGACACTCAGGGCTGCCACATTGCAGGACTCCAGGGGCCACCACTCCAAGGTATTTTATGTAAATAGAGCCTAGATTAACAGGAGGCACTTAATAATTTGTTAGCAGTAGCATCAACTACTGCTTTTTGAATTTGGAGGCTGACTTGAGTGGAATTTTTTCATAGTGAGGACCCTGTGTTAAGAGCCAGTCTGGACAATGACACATATGTATGTGTATCTATTGCTTTAGTAAATCCCATAAATGCACACAATAAAAACTATGTGAATGTAGATGCCACTACTTCAAAAGCTGTGGTCATGGGGGCAAGAGCTGGGGCAATGGCTGTTATCTTCTCTCTCTCTCACACACACACACACATTTCCTTTGAGACATCCTGACCCACCACTCGTCTTCCCATTCCAGATCCCGAGTGAAAGGCCTGGCCACCTATGTTGACATGGTGAGCAGTGAGTGAACCTTTGGGAAGTTACTGAAGGGGAGAGTTTGTAGGTATCACCTCTGTCATCACTCAGAGGGCAGGAATGAGGATGGAGAGCGCCCGTCTTAACTCTGCTCTCCATTTGTCTGTGGGGTTGGTGAGAGCTTTCTGAGACTCTTCTAAAACCTCTTCTGTTGTCCCTCAGTTTACGGAACTGTTGGGATCTAAATTTCGGTCCCAGAGGCTGGGAATCAGTGGGAGAGATTGAATTTTCTGTGATGCTTGTGGTCTATTGAGCAAATGAATAGCATCTGAAAATGGCAAGACTCTATAAAATTAAGAAAATGAATCGTTTTCAAGCAGTTTTAGAGGAACCATTTACATATGGACAAGATAATTATGATCTAACAAAAGCTTGTGTTATTTAAGGTGGGGCTTTGGTAGTCTAATGCAGTGGGTGTCTAGTACATCATCATCATAACAGCCCCCAGTGAGTCAATGCCTCCCTGCATCCACACCCCTTTGTAACATGATGTTGTCGCTCTTCCCATCAAGAAATGGTCTCTTTTGGCTGGGCATAGTGGCACACATCATCCCAGCACTTCAGGAAGCTGAGGCAGGCAGATGGCTTGAGGTCAGGAGTTCGAGACCAGCCTGGCCAACATGGTGAAATCCTGTCTCTACCAAAAATACAGCTACTTGAGAGGCTGAGGTGGGAGAATCGCTTGAACCTGGGAGATGGAGGTTGCAGTGAGCTGAGATAGTACTACAGCACTCCAGCCTAGGTAACAGGGTGAGACTCTGTCTCAAAAAAAAAAAAAAAAAAAGGCAGATTACTGGGACATCTAGTGGGGAGAGGGCTGTCTTGGGCCTCTATAATCCACATCTTCCCCCACCCTCATGCAATTTTTATTTGAAACAAGTTCAAATCTGTAGAGAGGTTGAAAGAATAGCACCAATATCTAAAGAAACTTCTCCTGGATTCATCTGTGCTTAACATTTTGCCACATTTGTATCAATCAGTCAATCATCTGTTTATCTTTTTGTAAAATCATTTGACAGGAAGTTGCAGATGGCAGATCACTTCATCCCTTATCAGGGGTATAAGGGATTCTTACATCCCCACGTAAGAAAAGAACATTTTCTTACATGACCACATTATCATTCTCACAACCAAGAAAATTCACGTGGATTCAATCATATCGTTTAATTTATAGTCTATATTCAAATTTCCTAAACTTGGAAATGTCCTTTATAGATTATTTTAGTTTTAATTTTATTATTTATTTTTATTTTGAGACAGGGTCTCACTCTGTCACCCAGGCTTGAGTGCAGTGGCGCGATCACGGCTCACTGCAGCCTTGATCTCCCAGGCTCAAGTGCTCCTCCCACCTCAGCCTCCCAAGTAGCTGGGTGATAGGTGGCTATTTTTAAATTTTTTTTTTTATGTTTTTAGAGGCGGTGTTTGTCTGTGTTGCTAGGGGTGGTCTCCAACTCCTGGGCTCATGTGATCCTCCTACCTTCAGCCTCTCAAAGTGCTGAGATTATGGGCATGAGCCATGGTGCCTGGCCTCACCAGCAAATTTGAATCATAAAAATTGCCGATGCTAGCTGTGTCTGCTTCCTTCCTTCTCATTCTCTTCTTAACACGGTTGTCCGTCTTCTGTCCCCTCCACTCCTCTGAAACTCTAATGTCGCCAACAACCTCAGTGATTTCCACCCCAGTGGTTACTTCTATGTCCTCACGTTCCTCGATTTTTCAAGTGCTTTCCCTGTAGCTGACCACTTCCTCCTTCTTGAAACACTATTTGTCCCTTTGGCTTTTGTGACCTCACACTCCTGGTTCCCCTCCTACCTCGGTGGCTGTGGCTTCTTGGGTTCTTTTGTGGATCTTAGTCTTTTCTGCCTGACCTGTGAGTGTAGGGAGCCTCTGGGGTCTTTTAACCTGTCACTCTTCCCCGGCTGATCTCATTCAGTCCCATGACTTTTCATCTATATACTGACAGATTCCTGAAGGATTATCTAGCCCTGCCTTTTCCTCTGAGTTTCAGTCTCATATAACTGACTGCCTACACGGTACCTCCACTTTGATGTGTAAGAGGCATCTCAAACCTAACATATTCCAAACCATTTTTGATCTCCCTCCCCCACCTGACTTCTGCCCTGGAGTCTTCCCCATTTCCATTGCTTTATCTACTTGGCCCCCGAAGCCAAAGCTTAGGGATCCATTTCATCTGTTCTCACTCTGCACTATCAATCCTTTAATAGGACCTGTCAGTTCCACCTCTGAAAGGGACTCTGAAAGTATCCGAGTTTTCTCACCTGCACTGCTGCCTTTCTTGGATGATGGTCCAAGCCATCGTTATCTCCAGTCCAGGTCACTGTAAGCCTCTAAGCTGGCCTGATTCCTTTTTACTTGCGGATCTATTTCTCCAATGAGCTTTTGTTACTCCTCTGCATAAAACCTGCACAATATCTAACCTGGGCAGCATAGCAAGACCCTATCTCTAGAATAAATAAAAATAGAGCTGGACATGGTGGTGTATACTTGTAGTTCCAGCTACTCAGAAGGCTGAGGTGGCAGAATTGCTTGCGCCCAAGAAGTCGAGGCTGCAGTGAGCCATGGTTGTGCCACCATACTCTAGCCTGGGTGACAGAGCAAGACCCTGTTTCAAAATAAAATAAACATTAAACTCTGTCATATTTAAAGTCCAAGCTCTTTCCCTGGGCTGTAATAACCTGTGTGATCTGGCCCTGTTTGGCTGTCTCTGCAACTTCCCCACTCACTGTGCCACAGCCAACTCTGCCTTCTCTCGGTTCCTTGAACCTGCCAGTCTTGTGCCTTCCTCAGAGGCTTTGCACGTGTTCTTCCTTCTCCCAGAGTGCCCTTCCCCCAGGTCTTTGCACAGCTTTCTCCTCTCCAGCCTTCACGTTTTGACTTGAGGGTCACTTCTTTAGAGAAATCTCTCTTGACCATGCAAATAGAAAGTAGCCGCCCTCCGCGAGTTACTCTTTCTCACAACTTGCTGTTTTATTTTCTTCAGAGCACTTATCTATTTTAATATTGCTTCCTCATTTGTTTACTAGTTTTCCATTTCTCCTTTCTACGTTTCGGGGGTTGGGTTCTTTTGCGATTTGTTTACTGTTGTCTCCAGTATTTTCAGAAGTGTGCCTGGTATTAGGCACGTATTAGGTAGTAAATAACTGGAAACGGTGAATGGGCCGGTGGACGATCCCAATATTAGAAACCCGGGATTCACCCGGCTCTCCTGAGCTCCTGCTTTCTCTTCAGTAGCCAGGTGCTGTTCATTTTGTATTCTTGATTTTTCTGAGCTCTATCCCCCTTCCCATCTACTGCCACTGCCTTGGTTTATTCTGTCAGCGTCTAGACAGTTTCCCAGTCTCTGGTCAAGGACTGATCCCTGCATGTATTTTTTTTTCCCCTTTACCTCCAGGAAGAACAAATCAAACACTCTCTGTGCCACCATGATGTTCCCAGAGCTACTTCCGAAGGACCCCTGAAGCTTTATTGCACATACCCGTTGCTGTGGTCACCTCCTCCTATTATATTATAATCCCCCTGGAGTCAGGGATCCCATCTTTCTGTTTCTGTTTCTTTTCTTTTCTTTTTTTTTTTTTTTGAGACAGAGTCTTGCTCTGTCGCTCAGACTGGAGTGCAGTGGCACAATCTCGGCTCACTACAGCCCTGACCTCCCAGGGTCAAGTGATCCTCCCACCTCAGCCTCCCAAGTAGCTGGGATTACAGGCAGGTGCCACCATGCCTGGCTACTTTTTGTATTTTTGATAGCGATGGAGTTTTGCTATGTTGGCCAGGCTGGTCTCGAACTCCTGAACTCAAGTGATGTGCCTGCCTCAGCCTCCCAAAGTGCTGGGATTACAGGCGTGAGCCACCACACCTGGCCTGTTTTTTCATCCCAAATAATTAGCAGTGTGCCTGGCATGTAGTAGATGTCTGATAAATGTTTGAAAGAAGAGGATGAATGAATACAAATGAATGAGTTTGACTAAATGGGTCCACATAAAAACGGCTACTATAAAGCACAAACCTAAAATTTAGATGTAAAATTCGTGATGTCCAATTTGTGAATTTAAAAACAGCTTTAAAATAAGGCTTACCCGTGACAGTTAAACCTCAAAGACTAGTGATTGACAGACTTGTTTTTGAGGTCGTCATGTTCTTCGTTCCAACGTCTGCAGTTCTTGCTCTTTATTTATTTTTTTTTTTAGATAATTTTATACATAAAAATAAGAGCCCAGCCATTCCCATATTTTTCTCATAGAGATACAAAAGTAAAGACTACTTGGGGCAAAGAACCCCATGCTATATACAAGTTTTAGAAAATCTTTTTTTATTCCCTTTGTGTCTTTTGTTGTCTTTTAAATACGTTTCGCATATCTAAAGCAATTTAGGAAAACTAGGACCAAAACTGTTCACGCATCCTAGGACCCTAATCTAACCTCAGAAGATTCAAGTTTCACTCTTATTTTTGCTACAATACTCACTCCGTGTGCATCTTTTGTGTTCCTAAATATCGAAATCAGAATACATGTCCATGTCTGTTAGTGAAATAGAGGAAGCAGTAACTGTATAGTATTTCCAGACAATGAATATACAGTAGATTTTGCATGTAATTTTTATCTCTCTCCATCAAGTGTAACAATATGTTGAATTTGCCATGGGCCTTTAAAGCTTCGATGTTGTGAAGAGCTCTGCATGAAATTTTAAAGAGACTGGACCTTTCGTCTGCACAGCAGCAGGACTCCTCGCTATAGGGACAAGAAAGGAAGAGACAGAGAGAACATTTCTGAAGTAATAGTGAAAAATAACAGCAGAAGCAATTATTTCATCAAAGGTTGATTTTCCCCCCCATTCTTTATATATATATTTTTTCAAATTTCTTAGCTGGAGATTGTCTACCTTGTTACCGTCCTCTCCTGGCATATGTTACATTTGCAGGTTTCACATGGTCAAAATGAGGGAGAAAATTCATAAATGGAAAGATGTTTATTTTAAGAAGTGATGTTATTGATGATTGCATTTGAATGTATTTGCAAGGGATCTGCGAGTGGGGAAAGTTGCAAGTAACTAAATTTGGCACTCCCCAGCGTCCTGAGTCTGTTTGCTTGGGGATACGAATGATGCGGATATGTTTTTGTTTTCTCCCTTTTCTCCCACGAACATTAGCACAAACTTTGACTGCTGTGGCAGGGCAAGAGAGTTTTCTCTCTCCATCTCCGTGGCTAATACTAATATGCTTTTTTTGTTGTTTGTTTAATCTGGGGAGTTTGCTGCGCCCTCCTGGCTGTGGAGTCAGTTTGCCACTTCTGTGAGATGGACGTTATCCTGCTGGCAAAGAGGATAACCAAATACAGAACCCCATCTTCTTTTTCTTTCTTTCTTTATTTTTTTGAGATGGAGACTTGCTCTGTTGCCGAGGCTGGAGTGCAGTGGCACGATCTTGGCTCACTGCAACCTCTGCCTCCTAGGTTCAAGCAATTCTCCTGCCTCAGCCTCCTGAATACCTGGGACTACAGGTGTGCGCCACCATGCCCGGCCAATTTTTGTATTTTTAGTAGAGACAGGGTTTCCCCATGTTGGCTGAGCTGGTCTTGAACTCCTGACCTCAAATGATCCACGCGCCTCGGCCTCCCAAAGTGCTGGGTTTACAAGCGTGAGCCACCACACCTGGCCTTTTTCTGTAATTTTGATAAATCATCAAAATAAAATGCCTGGGCCTGCTCTGCTGTTTGCTTTTGTTTTGGATGACTTGCTTTAACCTTCCTCTTCTTCCATTTTCTTTCTCCTTTGCCTGATGTTAAGAGGACTGATAAAACACTGTTTGGGCTTGGACTTTGGAGAAAACGCCCTCCCTCATGTTAGTTTCCTATTGGTGCTGCAACAGATTCCTACAGATTCAGTGGCCTAAAAGAACACAAATGTGTTCTCTTACAGTTCTGGAGGCCAGAAGTCTTATGGGGCTCAAGGTGTTGGCAGGGCTGTGTTCCTTCTGGGGGGGTCCCCGGGAGAATCGGTTTCCTTGTCTTTTCCAGCTTACAGAGGCTGTGTTCCTTGGCTCATGGCCTCTTCCCCATCTTCAAAGTGCATTGCTCTAGCCCCTGCTTCTGTATCCCATTCCCTTCTTGAGATCTTTAATCATGTATGCAAAGTCCCTTTTACCATGTAAGGGAGTGTATTCACAGGTTTTAGGGATTAAGACTGTGGACATCTTTGGGGGTACATTATTTGGTCTACCATTGTGCCCTTCAACTCTATACTAAATAAAAATTTTGTAATCTTCATTCTATTTATTTCCATTTGTGGATGAACAGAGCATTCCATTCTCAAATGGCAGTGACAGTGAACTTCTGGTTCTTTGCGTTTTGAGATAGTGTCTCGCTCTCTGGTCCAGGCTGGATTGCAGTGGTGTGCTCACAGCTCACTGCAGCCTCAATCTCTCAGGCTGAAGCCATCCTCCCATCTCAGCCTCCCTAGTAGCTGGGACTACAGGCGTAGGCCACCATGCCCAGCTAATTAAAAAATTTTTTTTGTAGGAATGGGATTGATCTCACTATGTTGTCCAAGCTGGTCTTGAACTCCTGGGCTCAAGCAATCCTCCTGCATTGGCATTCTGGAGTGGCTGGGACTACAGACATGCACCACTACGCCTGGATCATCTTTTGTAGAGACAGAGTCTTACTACATTTTCTAGGCTGGTCTCGAACTCCTGGGCTCAACCAGTCCCCTTGGCCTCCCAAAGTGCTGAGATGGCAGTTGTGAGCCACCACGCCAGGCTGTGACAGGAGAACTTCTTAAATGCACACAACAGAGGAGTTTTGTTTGGATCCTCTCCAGAGATTCCCCTAAGAGTCAAAACTGTGATCAGCTTCAGGGTAGCAAACTTCTTTCAGCGCTGGCTCCCTAAGCAACTGGGGCTGTTTTCTCTGTGCCTTTCAGAGTCTTATGGAGTTTTGAGGAAGTAGATTTTTAGGATTCATCACTTCAGGCTTAGCCAGATGCTTGGAGATGCACGTGTTATAATTTCAGCTTTTCTAAACTCCCTCACTGGATGGAGATCTTTATTCTCTTCATCTTACATTTATTAAAGATCTCTCCTCATGTTTTTGGGTGATCCCCTCTCTCACCGACTGAGTGTGGCTTTAGGAAGAGCTCTCCCTTCTCTGCCAAACGTACTCACTCCATCCTCTGTGTTCCCATAGCATTTTGTGTATTCTTTTATTGCAATCTCCATCTTTTAGGATTGTGATTATTTATTTCTGTGTCTCCTACTAAAGCTTGAGGGCAGGAGTCTTGACTTATTTACCTTATTTTTTCATTCATTAGCACAGTGCTTGGCCCAGAGTAAACACTTAGTATGTATTTTTTCAACAAGTGAATTACTAAATTTTTTTTTTCTTTGAGACGGGTTCTCACTCTGTCACCCAGGCTGGAGTGCAGTGGCAGGATCACAGCTCACTGCAGCCTCGACCTCTCAGGCTCAAGCCATCCTTCCACTCAGCCTCCCTAGTAGCTGGGACTACAGGCATGTGCTTCCATGCCTAGTTAACTTAAACATTTTTTTTTGTAGGAATGGGGTTTTGCCATGTTGCCCAGACTGGTCTTGAACTCCTGGGCTCAAGTGATCCTTCTGTTGAAATGGGAGTTCCCTGATCCCCCTCGCAGGACATGTGACAGGAGTGTGGCTTGTCTGTTTGGTTGCCATGGCTGTTCAAACCCCTTACGGGAGGGAGAGCACGCAGACAGACAGGTGTGGGAGCCCAAGGGGGCATGTGTTACGGTGTGCCCTTTTAGCCCTGCCATCTGCGGACAGCTTCAGTGTTAATTAGCTCAGTGGACCCTCTGCCTTTCTGCAAGGGCACAGGGCCAGTGTGACAGCTTTCTGTATCCTGACCTCTTCCAGCATCCCAGAAAAATCAGATCACACACAGACTGGAAGGATGAATGCGGGATTTTATTGCGTGTTGGACGTGGCTCTCAGTGGGATGGATGGGGAGCCAAAAGTAGGGGATGGAGTGGGAAGTTGATCTTACCCTTAGAGCCTGGCCATCCAGCACCCAAACCCCTCTCCGACAGCCCGCAGCCAAACTCCTACTGGTGTTCAGATGTTCCTCCTCTTCTCTCTTTCTCTGCTGTGTTGTTATGTCGTCTGTCTACTTGTCTCCTTGCCTGCTCGTCTGCTTGTGGAGCCTGGGGTTTGGGGTTTATATGCGTACAGGATAGGAGGTGTGGCGGTCAAAAGGCAGCCTTTTGGATGCAACAACAGAAATGCCCATCCTCATTTAGGGCCGTGGGTCTTCAGGCTTGAGGGTGGGGCCTTTGCCAGGGAACTGCCCTCTTCTAACCAGTGTTTCCCTGTCTCCTGTCCGTATCACTGCCTCGGGTTCCCAGAATGCTTGGATTTCAGGCATGAGCCACTACGCCTGCTCTGAACAAGTCTTGATGGATCCCCATCCCCTATTCAGTGAAATACAAACCTTAGCAAATCATGAAAGCTCCTTCAGCTCCTTGTCACCCTTCTTCACTCTCCTGCCCCCGCTGTGCCTACTGCTTTCTCTTCTCCACACTGCTTTCCATCTGATCTTCATGCCTGTGTTTCTCTTGGGATAATATGTAAGCCAGCATTCCAGGAGGATTACTCTGTGCAAGCCTCAGTACCACGTACTTTATGGACATTTAATTCTCACCATACTCCTTTGTAGTTTCCATTTTACATATAAAAATCCTGAGGCTTGGAGAGGTTACATAGTGATATGGTTTGGCTGTGTCCCCACCCAAATCTCAACTTGAATTGTATCTCCCAGAATTCCCACGTGTTGTCGGGGGGGATCTAGGGGGAGGTAATTGAATCATGGGGGCCAGTCTTTCCCATGCTATTCTCGTGATAGTGAATAAGTTTCACAAGATCTAATGGGCTTACCAGGGATTTCTGCTACACCATGTAAGAAGTGTCTTTTGCCTCCTGCCATTATTCCTAGGCCTCCCCAGCCATGTGGAACTCTAAGTCCAATTAAGACTCCTTCCCAGTCTTGGTTATGTCTTTATGAGCAGCATGAAAACAGACTAATACATGTAGCCTTCCCCCAGACCACATAGCTAGAAAGGAGTAGCACTAGGGTTTGAACTCAGATGGCCTAGGTCTGGAGCTGTATTGGTAGCTACCTCTGCCTCCTGATCTGGGTCTCCGTTCCAAAGGGATTATTCAGCATTTCCAGAAAATCCCACATTCCCTTTGTGTCTATCATAATGCTTAAAAGACCTCCCTCTATTTAGTGGGGTTAGGAGTGAGGGTTTTAATTATAAGGGCTCTTGTATGGTTATAAGTTAGACCCTTAAGAGAACGCTGGATGGAGCCACTCTGAGGAACTCGTTGGAAACTACTCCCAACCACATGTCTCCATCAGCCATAGCTACGAATGTGTGGAATTGGTTTCCAAAGAATTCCAAGACGATTTCCAATAGTCATTACACAGCTGGGCATCAGCCATCCCTTGCTTCTACTTCACTGGTGTCCAGACACTTTTGTTTAAAGCTATGGTCCTCATTCTTCAAAAAAATTCACATGGAACCTCAATGTATAAAACAGATA
Organism: Rhinopithecus bieti; assembly: GCF_001698545.2. Taxonomy (NCBI): domain Eukaryota; kingdom Metazoa; phylum Chordata; class Mammalia; order Primates; family Cercopithecidae; genus Rhinopithecus; species Rhinopithecus bieti. Next base: position 1,664,226 of record NW_016814436.1, on the reverse strand, counting down.
AACGTGGACATGAATTTTCCAGAATTTTCCATCTCAATGTATAAAGCAGATAAACATGGACATGAATTTTCTGTCAGTGTGCCTTACCAGAATTGTTCCACATCTCTTTCTCAATTGTAAAGACACAGCACTCTCCCTCCCATCTGCTTCCCCTAGTTCTTTTTTTTCTTTTCTTTTTTTTTTTTTGAGATGGAGTCTCACTCTGTCGCCCAGGCTGGAGTGCAGTGGCACAATCTCAGCTCACTGCAAGCTCTGCCTCTTGGGTTCATGCTATTCTCCTGCCTCAGCCTCCCAAAGTGCTGGGATTACAGGTGTGAGCCACTGCACCTGGCCACCCTAGTTCTTTATGTGTTAACTCTGGGTCTATAGGGGAATCCAACTGACCTGAGTTTGTGACAGATTTGTGGGAAACATGTTCTTCGACAATGCCTGTGTCAATCATGTAGACTGTGTGAATTCGAAACAGGCCTAAGGTAGCAAGAGACAGTGGGAATATGGACTGTAGATATTCCAAGTAGGAAAAGAACTCACGTGGGGCTCATGGATGAGCTGTCTGTTTCTTAAGAGGCTTCTTGGGATGACATTACCTCAGTGAATCCACAGTCTAAGCACTGGCCTTTATCCTGGCAAGCTGGGAACTTCGATTTTTGTCTACACATCGTGTGGCTTAGTTGGCCTGTTACTTGAGCCAGGGTCCCTGTTGCCCAGGAAGCATTTGAATCGGCACTATTACCATGTGCTTTTCTGAAGCTGTTGGCTCTGTACTTCCATGGCTAAGCAATATGATTTTTTAAATTGATTCATTGTACCCTGTTACACATAGAGCAAGGATATAGTCAAGTGTTGCCAACCCAGAAGCCTTTCTGTGTCTGTTAAGGGAGAGAGCATACTATGTTAGTTAAGAACATAGGCATTGGAATTAAACAGAACTGAGTTCAAATCCCTGGCACTGCCACCTAGAAGCTATAGAACCCTTGCCAATTTCTTGAACTCCTCTAACCTTATTTTTCCTTTCAATCATCATAATAATAAGCAACCTTAGGGGCGTTGTGAAGATGAAGTGCAATATACGGTATGAAAGTCCGCGGTGTTTGGCACAGGGAGGTTGCCTGGTAATTGGTAACTTCTAGCTTCATTATGATGTAGGTGGCCTTTCATCTCTCTCCTCTGATCCAGTTTGTGCTGATTTTCAAGTTTAACTTTCAGGAGCTCATCTTATGTATCTTGATTCCAGATTCCAGGAGGAGGCTCCTCCGGGATCCTGAGAAGCCACACACAGGGTCCCCAGCACAGCTTACTGCTTGGTGTCTCCTGTGCCACGGAGGAAGACATGTGGCAGGAGTACCCAGTGCTAATATGTGTTCATGTCTGTGGCAATGCTGACCATCTGGCTGCTTTGAACCAGGATAAAAGTGAAGATGTCCTCTGTGAAGACCCAACTCTTTCTTGGGCTCTTCTGTGGAATCCATCTTTGCTCTGCTGTCCTCTGCTGCCCAGGTATGTGCAGTATAAACAAGTTACACACACATCACAGAAATCCATGCTTGTGAAAAATCCAAATAATGCATAAGCATATAAAATTTATTGTCTTCCTTTACTCTCCCAGTGCCCCTCAACCCATCCCATTTACTAATCATTATTAATAATACGAATACATAATTAGTAAATTAGTATTATTTTGATGTGGATCATTCTAGACTTTTTTCTATGCATTTATACACTTCTTTTAAAAAATGGTATTACACTATGCACATTTTTTGGCAAACTGCCTTATTTTTTTTGAGACCGAGTCTCACTCTGTCACCTAGGCTGGAGTGCAATGGCGTGATCTTGGCTCACTGCAAGCTCTGCCTCCCAGGTTCAAGTGATTCTTCTGCCTCAGCCTCCTAAGTAGCCGGGATTGCAGGCACCCACCACCACGCCTGGCTAATTTTTGTATTTTTAGTAGAGATGGGGTTTCACCATATTGGCTGGCAGACTGCCTTTTTAACTTAATGTTGCTTAATCTTTCATGTCAGCACATAAAATTCATCCTATTCTTTTTTTTTTTTTTTGAGACAGGGTCTTGCTCTGTTGCTCAGGCTGGAATGCAGTGGCACAATCAGGCACTGTAGCTTTGACCTCCAGGGCTCAACCAATCCTCCCACCTCAGCCTCCCAGATAGCTGGGCCTGTGGGGATACACCATTACGCCTGGCTAATTTTTGTATTTTTTGTAGTGATGAGGTTTTGCCATGTTGGCCAGGGTAGTCTCGAACTCCTGGACTCAAGTGATTCCCCTGCTGTGGCCTTCCAAAGTGTTGGGATTATAGGCATGAGCCACTGCTCCTCACCTGGTCACATTCTTTTACATTTTTGCATAGTTTTCTGTATATAGATGAATCATTGTATACCATGAGAGTATTGATGGATACTTAGCTTTTCAGTTTTTAAATACTAAAACAGGGTTTTGGTAAATATTTTGGGTTGCAAGCGATGTGCCTTTTAACATTTTGATAGATATTGCCTAACTCTCCTCCTGTAAGCCAGTTTATATTCCTATCCACAGTATGCAAGAAGGCCCATTTCCATATATACTCACAAATATTGTATCTTCTTTAGTCTTTTTACTCTTTAATAACTTTATGATAAAACACTTTATTTTAATTTGCATTTTGCTGATTATCTGTGAGATTAGGCATCTTTTCAGTTTTTTCATTGGTTCTTCTGAATACCATGTTTATATCTTTTTCTCAGTTTTCCTTTGCATCACAGGAGCTCTTTGTATATTATGGATTTTTAGTTTTTTTCTCTGTACTTTCTTCCAGTCTCTGTCTTTTAATTAAAGCCTGGAAATATTGAGTTATGAGGTTATAGAACCTATATTAGCTTTCTATTTCTGCGTAATGAACCACCCCAAAATTCATAGTTTAAAAAAACAACCCATTTAATTTAGCTCATCATATTGCAGGTTGACAATTTTGGCTGGGCTCGGCTGGGTGGTTCTTCTTCTCTTTTTTTTTCCCTTGAGACTGTGTCTTGCTCTGTCACCCAGGCTGGAGTGTGGTGGTGTGGTCCTCAGCTCACTGCAGCCTCTGCCTCCCAGGTTCAAGCAATTCTCCTGCCTCTGCCTCCTGAGTAGCTGGGATTATAGGCATGTGCCACCATGCCTGGCTAATTTTTGTATTTTTAGTAGAGATAGGGTTTCACCATGTTGGTAAGGCTGGTCTCAAACTCCTGACCTCAGGTGATACACCTACCTCAGTCTCCCAAAGTGCTGAGATTACAGGCATGAGCCACCACGCCTGGCCAGATGGGTGGTTCTTCTAGTGTGGGCCAAGCCTGGTTAATCTTATCTGAGGTTGCTTGTGTACTTGTAGTTAACTGATAGATTGTGTGGGCTGACTGGTTTATCATAGCAACATGTGGGACAGCTGGGATGATTGGGACCTTTTTCCACGTTGGCTCTGAAACTCTTTCAGCCCACTCTGTGTTTGTTCCCATGGTGAGCACAGAGTTCCACGAATTTGAGAATGGAAGCTGTAGAGTCTCCTAAGGCCTCAGCTGAGGGTTGATATGCTTCTATTTGTGCACATTCTATGGGTCAAAGCAAGCTATAAGATCAGCCCAGATTAAAGGGGTGGGAAAATATACTCTACCTCTTGATGGGAGGAGCTTAAATATTACGACTATTTTTGCAGTCTACTGCAGAACTCCAATTCAGATTCATGTTTGCTTACTGATTTAATGCTTACATTTATGTTTGATGATTCTGGTCAAAAATATCTTTGGCAAGGCCAGGTGAAGATATGAATAGTAGGAGAGTAGAAGTCTGTATACAAATAATATTTTTCCATGGCAGAATGCATATTAACTTTTTAGAAAACCTTTCTTTTCATCCTGTTTCAAATAGGGTGGTTAGGAACATGATGTCTGGATTTCCTTGTTTTTATTTTTTTTTAATTTTTTTAATTTTTAATTTTTTCAGTCTAAACTCAATGCAGTCTCTGCCTCACATGCTCAAGTGGTCTTCCCACTTCAGCCTCCCAAGTAGCTGGGACTACAGCTGTGTGCCACCACACCCTGCTAATTTTTGTATTTTTAGTAGAGATGGGGTTTTGCTGTCACTCAGGCTGGTCTTGAACTCCTAGACTCGAGTGATCCACCCGCCTTGGCCTCCCGAAGTGCTGGGATTACAGGCATGAACAACTGTGCCCAACCTGATGTCTGGATTTCTAGACTGGCCAAAATGACTTATGATAATCCTGTTCTCCTGTCCCCACCCCCTGATTTTAAACATAGTGAAAGGGTGTTGGGATGTGGTTATTCAATTGTCGTAATAAATGCCATGATCATTAATGCAAAGTATTAGACTAAAAATTTATACATGAGAATTTTCCAATTTAAAAAAGCCAACTTCTAGTCTTGATTTCTTGTGTTAATCTTTATTTTCAAGTTAGTTGATGTTGCTTGCAATTTCTGGTTTAAATGGTTAGTATAAACTCTTCTTACCTAATTCTGGCCTTGTAGGAACAGTCCTAGGAATTCCATCAATTCTTGTTTTTACTATGGGGAGTAAGGGGTGGTGGCCAATGAGTCCTTTGTCTAAGCTCCTCTCCCTTCTAGCAATCATGAGACTTCTCAGTTCATACGATAGGTGTGAGGCTTAGGAATAGACTTATAGACCTGCTGGTTCATGTTTTCGTTTATAAATTTATGGTCTTTCGGGCAAACCTTTAACTCAGAATGAAGCATGAGTAATGTCTGGGTGTAACCTAAAGTATTTTTATACAAAGATAGTACTTTTTTGAAAATGCAAGGTTATTTACTGTTGTCCTCAGTTCTTTCTTAAGGAACAGAGGCACCTTGAAAATTTGATATATTTATACATAAAAGCCTGATTTCCTTTGATTCTTGTACATGTACAAAATGATGCTAATTAAAAGAAATATGCTGTTCAATAAAGGAACAGTGTATGATGAGGGAGCCGTCCATGAATGCTGGAGCCAGAATCTTGTTTGAATTAAGAGGATGTCTGCTAAGTTAAGGCACCCCATGGAGATGTATAAGGCCAGAGCTTCCAGCAGTCCATACTGTCTTTATTGAGAGACATATTTATATCTTCCAGACTAGTAATTAATCACTCAGTGGGGTTTTCTTCGGGGGGAGTCATGCACTCACAGAGAATCTTTTTGTACTGCCAGGAACCACAAAGCATGGGCACAATTAAAATGCTGATTCAATTTATTATATTGAAGTATGGAACAGGAATGTTTAAATGATGTTGACAGGGCCAGAATTTCAAACCACCTTTTTAAAAATAGAAAACAAATGCCTGTCCCCTTAAATTAAATTATATTAATAACATGTCTCTTATAAGTTGCTTGGAAGCAAAATAAAGCTCTTGACATTAATTAAAATTTGAAGATGTATCATTTGTTGTTAATGTGCAGTCTTTGTTAGGGGAAATACATTTCAGAGTGATCTATTTGTGAAAATTAAATGGGGAAAATTGCCTATTGAGCACATGTCAGTTAATGAGGCTGCTTTTCTTAGAAATATGGATTCTTAAGTAACTAAAATGTTTTATACTCCAATAATGGTTTCTATTTTGATCCTCTCGAAAATTGTCTCTGTTACTCGAATTTTGATATTTCCACACACAAATCTATTGTCAGGGGGCTTGTAAGCTCTGAAAACCAGGAAGGCCTTCATATATTTTGGGGTGTTGGGTAACATACATTTGCAATGAGAATTTCATCTGAAATTGGTGTGGTTAGGCACATGGACTTCCTCCAAATACCTCAGCAGGACCAGGAGCCGAAGGGCCCCATTAGCAACCTTTAACTAGCTCTCCTCTAATGAAGGCGATGTTCTATGTTTTGAAACTACATGTTTCTGGTTTCACACGAACTAGAAAGTGCCATGAGATAATGGGATAGCTGTTGCCTTGCTGTACCCCAGCGACGGGAAGTAATAGAGTCACCTCTGTTGAGGACCTCAGATGCAAATAATATTCTGAAAATGTATACATCTCCAGGGTCATGAAGGAAAGGCTGTTTTTCACCCTGGTAGTGGGTTTTATTTTCTTTTGGTGTTGGCACAAATGCATTTGACTTGGGTTTTCAAAGTTGATATCTAACAGAACTCTTAGACAATGTTGAAAGAATGTGTTCTTCAGTGGGTGCAGTAAAAATCCCATCAATGATGCATGTTGTCCGTCACCCCCTTCCTCCCGTCTTTGTGGACCTTGATAGTCTAACTATGGCATGGAAACAATCTAACCTCTGTTGGTCTTGAGAATTCAGAGATAGAAGTGCAGATGGAGTGGAAGAACAGAGTCATTTGTCTACGTGTGTCTTTCCACTGATTAAAATAAAACAGCCACAGTGAAGTCAATATTTATTTTATGAACTTTTATGTAGTATGAGTTTTCTTTTGGGAAATGTCCCTGTTTTTGTGGAAAAATTCTTGTGACTTAGGTAGTAAATAATAATGAACCATTGTTGATGTTGTGAGAATTGTTTTTCTCTCCTCCCTTTACTCATTCCCCTGCATCCGTTTAATCACCAATTCCTGTGGCTTCTACTCTTGGATATCTTAATGTTACATTTCCCTTCCCCCTTCCTGACCCCAAGGGCTCCTTAACTCCTGTCACTGCACACACTGGTTTATTCATCTGCTGTGTTAGAGGGCATGAGTCACATCTGATTTGACATGGCCAGTGTGTGGCATATAGTAGGTGATCAGTACATATTCAATGTATTAATGAAGGTTTCCATATAAATCATTTAATTCATTCATTCTCAGTGGGGCAGAGGGATGGGTATGTGCATCACTTCCCCCCTACCTCAGCATTTGGCAGCATCTGGAGACACTTTTGGCTGTTACAGCTGAACTGGGGAGTGTGTGTGTGTGTGTGTGTGTGTGTGTGTGTGCATGCATGCTACTGGCATTGTGAGTAGAGGCCGGACTTGTTGCTAAACATCATACAGAGCACAGAATCACAACAAAGAATTATCTGACCCCAAACAGCAACAGTGCCAAGTTCGGGGAACTCTGCTCTAATTTGATTTCAAAATATTTCTTTTGAATAGCTAAACAGGTAGCAGAAGTGTCTTTACTCTAGATATGAGAAAACACACTAGGAGAGATTAAATGCCCTATCCAAGTCCACCCAGCCTAAGGTAGTCACAGAACCAGGAATTCAACCCTAGGCCCTTGATTCCAAATCTAGATAATAACTAGACTATTTCAATCACTAAGATGATTATTGTGATTTTAAAATGGTATCTGAACAATTGCCTTGTATTTGAGCCTTGGAAGGCTGTCCATACTCTACTCAAAAGTAATATACAGGAATTAAGGCAGAAAATATTATGTATGCATATTTGAAAGATATTTCCGAGAGAGATTCCTTTAGATCTTGTAGAAGCGATTTGAATCTGCTAGGCTTACGTTTTTCTACAGAGAGTCAATTTCTTCAGTGAAGTGAGTCAGCTCATCCATGATCCCATTGACACAGTTCTGAAAGATTAACATTATTTAATATTTTTGTATTACTAAAATTGAAGCCTGAAATGTCTGAATTGACCATTAGGTATTTGAGTGAATGCCTAATTAATTTTTAACGCAGTACTTATTTACATTCTGGAAACAGTACATGGAGCACAGCTGCTTCGAGTGCATGAATCCGTTTAGCACCTGAGTCATAGATTTGAAATAAAACTATTGTGTGTCTGTGCCTAGGCCACTGTATATTGTCGGGCCATTGCCTTTCTAGAAATAGCAGTAGAGATGGATGAGGGAAGATGCAGATTTGGGTAATTAAATCAGTCAAGGAAAAAAACAGTTGATTTAAACAAAAAAGAGAGATCTGGCATACAAGAATGTTTCCAGTATACAAGACGCTGAGGGAGAAACAAAGATATTCAAGACATACTCTCTTTTCTTAAGGAGTGTTTACATAGGTGACAGGTATGTACATATCAAAACTAATTAATGAAATAAGGCCACCTGAGGGCTGAGTGAATGGCAGTAGCATGGAATGCAGAAGGGGAAAAGTATTGGTGAATTCTGGGAAGGAATTAGCTGACAGGAGACTCAAAATACACATTTAATCCAAATTGGGAAATATAAGTCATGAGCCTTGGTTAAAAAATATTTCATAATAAGTTATCCTAGATAAGATCTTTCTTTAAAGATTTTGTTTTATTGATTCATCATATTTGTACATATTTATGAGGTACCTGTGTTTTTTTTTTTTTTTTTTTTTTTTTTTTTTTTTTTTTTTTTTTGGTAGAGTTTTGCTCTTTTGCCCAGGCTAGAGTGCAATGGTGAGATCTTGGGCTTACTGCAACATCCCATCTCACAGGATCTCAACAGTGACTTCTCCCCTCGCTTCGCCTCCCCCCTGAGTAGCTGGAAGTTACAACGGCACGTCTACCCACGCTGGCAATTTTGTATCTTGTTACCTAGGGATGGGGTTTCCTCCGTGTTGGTCAGGCCTTGGTCCTCAACTCCCGACCTCAGGTGATCTAGCCCCCGTGGGGCCTCCCAAAGTGCTGGGATTACAGGCATGAGCCACCGTGCCTGGCCACCTGTGATATTTTTTTAAACGCGTAGTAACGGTCAAGTCAGGACATTTAGGATGGCCATCATCATAAGCATTTATCATTTGTATATTAAGCAGTATTTCTTATTTTTTTTTTTTGAGACGGAGTCTCACTCTGTCTCCCAGGCTGGAGTGCAGTGGCCGGATCTCAGCTCACTGCAAGCTCCGCCTCCCGGATTTACGCCATTCTCCTGCCTCAGCCTCCCGAGTAGCTGGGACTACAGGTGCCCGCCACCTCACGCGGCTAGTTTTTTGTATTTTTTAGTAGAGACAGGGTTTCACCGTGTTAACCAGGATGGTCTCGATCTCCTGACCTTGTGGTCCGCCCGTCTCAGCCTCCCAAAGTGCTGGGATTACAGGCTTAGTATTTCTTATTTTTTATATCGACAAAGAAATAGAACTCTTTTCTGCAACTTCTGTCCACATCTTCTTTGTGATATTTGGATGCTATTCAAAAGTAAACATCTTTTGGAAAGATTTTACTTACTCTTTAAAATTCTTTCGATACCATCAAGTTCTGATCTTTACAGCTGCTGAATTTTTCTGGATTCCTTAGGGCTCTCTGCCATATCATGAGATAATTTTAAGTACTTTCTATATAAAAATTATAAGAGTCACTTGAAGTAGAATTTAAAGAATATTTAGAAGAATACAAAATATCTTTATTTCTATTCTGCTTTTCAATGTCATCCTTGACTTTGCATGTAAACCTGTGGTTTTCCAAAGTTGGGTGCTGGCTATTCCAGAATGGCTGAGTCAAAAAGGTAAAAAGATAGTCTTGGAAATAGATACAGGTATAAGTTTATTTATGTATTTAGTGGCAGGGTCTTGCTCTGTTGCTCAGGCTGGATTGCAGCGGCACAAACCCAGCTCACTGCAGCCCCAACCTCCTGGGGTCAAGTGATCTTCTTGCTTCAGCCTCCTGAGTGGCTGGGACTATAGGTGCATGCCACTATGTCCAGCTATTAATTTTTTTTTTAAGAGAAAGAGTCTCACCATGTTGCCCAGGCTGGTCTTGAACTTCTGGGCGCAAGCAATTCTCCCACCTTAGCTTCCCAAGGTGTTGGGATTATAGGCATGAGCCATCTCATCTGGTCTAAAGTTTTCAAAATTATGAAAAAGAACATACAAGTAGAAAATTATACTTTAGTTCACAGTAGAGAGGAAAACGTTTTCAAATTATTCCCATGGGAGGCAGAATAAATGAAATTGCTAACTGACAGCACTTCTGCTTTATCTTTTAAAATCCAAATTAAGTAGGCATTAGATTGAATCATTTTGGCCAAGAAACATTAGCCACCTAACAGTGGCTAAATATGCGGGAAATTTAGAAAACACCAATTTAAAAATTACCAGTAGGTCCAGGTGTGGTGGCTCACACCTATAATCCCAGAAACATTACGGCTGTATTAACAAAACACGTTATGAATACATTAACACAGACATCACATTCATAAAAAAATGTGTCACATCCCAGAATACCAACACTTGTAAAGGTTAGACTAAGGGCTACTGAACAGTGAGTGTCCATCTGATTCATAGCAGAGTACAATGATACTTCATTTAAAAATTAAAGAATTGAGAAATCTCAATTTTATTGAAAAACACCAGGTAACTTGGTGATTTCATCCCCCAAATCTTATTAAAAAAATCTTTCAGTCCAGCTTGTTTAAAGTTCTGCATTTAGCAGGAATGTTTGAACATATTAGTCAAAAAAGCAAAATTAAACAGACCTCAAGGTGACATTATTTTACACTGAGATATTATACAAATATTTTTTTAGCTCATGGGATATGGAAGCTGAAAGGATTAATTTTAAATTTCAGTCAAACATGTCTAAATTGTAAATAGTAGAAACTGGTTTCTAGATCACTTGACATCTTTTATTCAGCGGAATAGAGAAACATATTATATCCCTTTAAATGGGACCAGTGTTGTGCAGAACTGTGAAGTAGGCAATGGTTATTTTCTAGCTGGTTGCAGGCTCTCCTTTCTATGTTGTTTAGTGTCTACTTCTGTCAAGATCTACTTGCAGAAGAAGATCAGGCTGGGGGCGGTGGCTCACGCCTGTAATCCCAGCACTTTGGAAGGCCGAGATGGGAGGATCACTTGAGGCCAGGAGTTCAAGACCAGCCTGGGTAATGTGGCGAAGCCTTGTCTCTACAAAAAAATACAATAATTAGCCAGGCATGTTGGCACATGCCTGCAGTTCCAGCTGCTTGGCAGCCTGAGGTGAGAGGATCACTTGAGCCTGGGAGGTCAAAGCTGCAGTGAGTTGAGATTGCACCACTGCACTCCAGCCTGGGCAACAGAGTGAGACACTGTTTTTTTTTTTTTCTTTTCTTTTCTTTTCTTTTTTTTTTTAAGGCTGAGTGCGGTGGTCCACACCTGTAATTCCATCACTTTGGGAGGCTGAGGCGGGCAGATCACCTGAGGTCAGGAGTTCGAGACCAGCCTGGCCAACATAGTGAAACCAGCTCTACTAAAAATACAAAAATTAGCCAGGCATGGTGGCACATGCCTATAGTCCCAGCTACTTTAAAGGATGAGGCAGGAGAATCGCCGGAACTCGGGAGGCGGAGGTTGTAGTGAGCTGAGATCATTGCGGCACTGCACTCCAGCCTGGGTGACGGAGTGAGACTCTTGTCTCAAAAAAAAAAAAAAAAAAAAAAAAAGAAAAGAAAAAAAGAGGATTAGATAAATTCATTCACACAGAGTAGAATGTCTGAGGTTTACTTTTTGACCGTTTTCAGAAAAGATTGGTGAAGGCACTAGAAGGTCATGTCATGATTTCACAGAAGGTGAAGGTGCCCTGACTGCTTGGTATTGGGAAAGGTAGGAAGATGGGGTGGGGCATGACGTCTACAAGGCTACTGTGAGAGGATGCACAGAGCGTAGCAGAGAGTGTACTGTCATACGATGTAATCAGCACTGATCATGAGAGCTGTGGGCTGGGTGCAGGAGCTCATGCCTGTAATCCCAGCACTGGGAGGCTGAAGCCAGAGGATTTTTTGAGTCCAAGAGTTTGAGACCAGCCTGGGCAATGTAGTGAGACCCCATCTCTACAAAAACATAATAATAATGAGAACTATAATAATTATAAAGAGGAAGAGGGAGTCAGTCTATGGCCCCCAAAACAAAAAGAGTAGATGAGTAGAAGATCTCAAGGATGCAGATTCCAGTTGGATGGGAGGAAAAACAATATTCTAACAGAGCTTTCTAAAAATTAAATGGGCCATCCCAGGAGAGGACTTTCCAGCCTTTGGTGTGGTTGTGTGTAATTCAGATCTGTCACTCCCAAACCAGGCACACGTCAGAAAATTTGGGTGGGGGGCTTGTTAAAAATACTCCAGTGTTTCTGACTTAGTAGGTCTGGATGTGGCTCAAAACCTGTATTTTTATCAGCACCTGAGTTTTTCTGAGGCAGCTGGTCCATGAACCAGCATTTGGCAATCACTTGTCCATATGACCACCTGATGAAGACATTATGAAGGGAAGTGAGGTGTTGGGCAGAAGATTGGGGAAAGATTCAATTTCATTTCATTAAATATATTTTTAGAATGTTTTTGGAACACGTGATTCCTATTCTCTTTTCCCATTTTATTAGGAATGTTTTCAAACACACAAAAAGTTGAAAAAATTTTATGGTGAACACCCATATACCTACCACCTAGATTCTCTTATTGACATTTTATTATACTTATTTTGTCACATATATATTGAGATGAAATTTACATACAATAAAATGTACAAACTTGAGCATGGCGCTTCTATGATTAGGAAGGATGAAAATGTGCATCGGAGACAAGGTGGGTGGGTGGGTGTTGATGAGCAAGTAACAAGATCAATGGCTGGAAAGTTGAGAGAGGTGAGAGGATGTGCAAGGTATGTATCAAATTGGGCTATTGAGGAGGACATTTGAGATGGAGATAAAGTCTATGCTTATTATGACAAATTCTCTGTTTGTGAAATTGCCTATTTGCAAAAATTTCCTTTTTGTAACCACACCAAAGATTGGAAAGTCCTCTCCTGGGTAGGCCCATTGCATTTTTAGGAAGTTCTATTAGAATGTTGTTTTTCTCCCCATCCAACTAGAATCTACATCCCTGAGATCCCCCAAATCAGTATTCGTGGTGCCTTTGCAGTCATTTGTGGATAAGCATAGAGTGATGAAGAATTTGAGTTACCTGACATGGATGTTCCCAGATGATGTTGAATAAGGTAACACTCTGTCTTCTTATTTCAGCCCTTGTAAATAAGTGTTTTTTAAATCTGCTTAGTGCCATATTTTCCACATTTTTGTGCTATTTCCTAGTGATTTTGCTGTTTAAAATGCCTCCTTCCTCCGAAGCTTCGTATTGCAGTGGTGTCCAGTATTCCTAAGCAGAAGGCTGTGAAGTGCCTTACAGAGAAAATATATGTGTTAGATAAACTTCGTTCAGGTAGGAGTTAAAGGTGCTTTAGTTCTCAGTTCAATGTTAATGAATCAATAATATGTTAAATAAGGTTTATTTAAACAAACACATAAAGTAAGGTTATGTCTTGATTGATAGAAACGTTGTGATTGATGTTTGCAGGAACCCAACTCTGTATTTCTCCTGGGATCCATGGTTCAGTGTTCCCTAATTCAGTGTTTCCGTTATGTTCAGTAGAACATAACTACCAATAATAGATTGTAACACCTTGGGTGGGTCAAAGAAATGGATTGGACACTTCAGTGTTTCTCATCTTTGAAGCTCCAATACTTGGAATTTTCTTAGGCGCAGATGTATTTGCAAGAGCATACCGGCAAATCCTAGGCTTTAGAGTGTGACGTTTTTGTGGAATAATTAGTCTACTTGTATGAGAAGTTGGCAGGCTAAACATTCCATTTATTTAAACATTCTGCTAAACTAATAATTTGGGGATTATGTTCCTTGATTTCATAGATATTAGTTGTGTGAAAATATGCTGCATTTCTCTTAAATATAATCCTAGTAGAAGAATGGTTTACATACCCGATCATACCACCTTTTTACTGTGGCTTTATATAGAGATTTGTTTGTTTTCATACCTTTCAAGATTACGTCTTGTCCAGAGCCTGACTCTTGGGGCTGGAATTAGAACTGGGTATGCAGCTTATGAGAAGGGGATAAGATGATAGTTGTGGAACCAGAGAGAGAAATATGTCAGGGAACCTCAGACCTGGCCCCACCTACAGGTGTATGAGGCCTGAAAGATGAAGCTGAGCCCAGTGGGGAACAAGCAGCTGACAGTGTGGATGAAGGTCAAGGTCGAGTTCAGCAATGGACTCCACATCTTTTACTGCAGGCTCCCTCTTTTTGGGCCTGGGACCTAAACGTAGCAGGTCAGAGCTGGACATTCCTAGATATTTTTATTATTTTAACATTAGTAACCAAATATTTGATTATGTGTCTGTTGTGTATGAGATATAAAATACAGACATTACGGACCTTATTTTGAAGGATCGACAATCTGTTTGTGGAGGAAAAGACAAATTACACATAGAGAATAGTAGATAACAAAATAATAGGTGGATGAATATGATATTGTAACCCAAGATCCCCAGGTTTCTGGGTATGCACCCTGAAAAAGCACCCACTTGTAACTGTTGCATCTTGAGTTGTTTCAAAAAGTTCCAGAGTGAAGCTCAGCTCTAGATGAATAAAAACTGGTTGGGTCCAGAGACCTCTGAGTCGGAGATGAACCTTGTGAACTTTCCTTATTACCGCACTAAAAACCCCACCCAGGAAGGAGCTTATCTGCCATTTCCTATACATGTGACATATGGAGAAGCATGATCAGCTACTTCACCGGCTCTGCCTTTACTCCGCCTCTACATACAATGGTTCAGCTAACCAGCCTAATGAAAGCTGTTTTCACCATTGTTTGGGGGGTACTGTTTTGGGAAACTGCCTCAGCTGTCCTCCTTACTTGTTGCAGGAAACAAAATCCCTTTGTTTAAATCCTCCTTGGTTGTGGTCTTTGGACTGTCACCCACCAAGTGATAAAACCCACCCATTGTGTGGGTGACAGTATTATCTAAAATTCAATATGTAAATGCTGAGAAAGGAAGTATCAGAGTGGGGAGATTCCATGGTCTCATTTTGCTAAATGTAGAGCCAGTTTCACACATTTTAAAAAATTTTCTGAAAAATAAAAGGTAGAGAATATAAGCTTTAAAAGTTTCATAAAGTTAATCTAAAATACTTTTATATCTTAAGACTTTGTGTGGCCTGTAAGAAAAGTTTACTGATCCTATGCAAAAAAAAAAAAAAAAAAAAAAATCATGTAAAAAGTGAATCTGCTCCGAAGTCAGAAGTGCTTATTGAATACCCATGCTTTGTCAAGCAACATAGAAGAGGATAAATGTAATATTAATACAGTGTTAAGACTAGGTCTGTTTCCTTAATGTCTACAATCAAATAAGGGAGACAAAATATATGAGGAAACATTAAACATAAAATTTAAGTTGCCCCGTATGAGGGTTACAATTTTATGATTTTAAATGAAATAAGTGATGCTACTTAAGATTCTGACTTTCTTCCTATAAATGCAATGTCTCTTTTTTTTCTCTGCCTGACTTAAATATTTTTCCAGCAGTTTGACTATGCAATATATCAGTGTTTTAAATTTTTGTTTTCCTTTTAAAAAAATCTTGCTTATGATTCTCTAGGATTCTTGGATCTGTGATTTGTTGTTTTTCATTAACTTTGGAAAATTCTTGTCCATTATCTCTTTATGCTTGAACTTCAGTTACACATACATTAGGCCATTTGATTTGCCCCATAACTCTACTTCTTTTTTTAAAATTATTTCTTTTTATTCTTTTTTCTCTACGTGTTTTAGTTTGGAACTTTCTGTTAATCTATCTTTACATTCGCTGTGTCCTGTCTGCTAATAAACCTATCAAATGAATTTTTCATCTCTAATAATGTTTTAATTTCTAACATTTCCACTGGGCTCTTTTTATAGTTTCTGTCACTCTGCTTAAATTTCCTATCTGTTCATACATGTTGTCTAACTTTTTCACTAGATCATTTAACATAGTGATCATGGTGATTTTAAAGTCTCTGTTCAATAGTTCCAGCATCGAAGTCATCTCTGTGTTTGCGCCTGTTGGTTAATCATTTGGCAATAGCATTCTTTATCTTGCTTTTTTGTGTGTCTTGTACTTTTCTATTGAATGCTGGACATTGTATGGAGAAGAACTGAAGAGACTGAGTTGAATAGTATTTTTGCCTGGTATGGGCTTGCTGCTTTCATGTAAACAGTGTGGAGTTTGAATCCATGTACTCACGAGTTGAGTTGAGTTTGCATTTTGTTGTTGTTGTTGTTGTTGCTATGGTTACCATCAGTTCACCACAGGCTTCAAATCCCTTGGTGATGGCTGCCATTCCTTTGAGCTTAGAGTGGGATCTGGAGTACTGGATTACTTTTCTCAGTGTTCCCATTCTACCTTGCTTGCCTGAAACACAGAGGGGTCTGTCCTCATGTTCTTGCCCTTCCCAGTGTTAAACTACTGTTGCTTGTTAATTGGTTTTGGGCATGGGTGGGGGCAGAGGGGACTCTCTTGTAATGGCCCAGCCTCAGTCTTAGGCAGGCCGTGTATGCCTGGGCCTCGAAACTGGAGTTTTCTCAGCATTCCTTCATCTACTCTCTATGTCAGCTGGATTCTGCCTTGTATCTGTGGTTGGTCTTAGGTGGGAGAGAATTTTTTTCTCTCTCCTAGCAGTAGCTGACCTGTGTCTGGCATCATTGCAGAGTCCTGGGCCCAAGATTTCCTGCCCAACTCCACAGACAAGGGTGTCTGCTTGAAAGGGTCTTCATCAGTGCCTGTCTGCATCAGCAGCAGATGTGTCTCTGAAGGATGACTCTCAGGTTTCCTGCTGTGATCCCTGTCTTTGTCTTCAGTATGCGTACCCAGGGGAGGCTCATGAAACTGAGGTTGAAGCTGAGATTGTGAGTGAAACTTCCCCTGTGTCTGGGGCTCCTAGCTATTCCAAATTGACACGCCAGCCCACACTTGCCCTGTAAGAATTCATTCAAATTTTGGCTGATTTTTTTTCTTACCTAGCTGGATAGTGACTACCTCTGTCTTCCTTGCTCTGCAAAAAGCTTTGTGTGCAGTCTCCCTTTGGAAAGCTTGTCCCTCTTTGGAATTCAGGTTACTTGGCTGCATTAGGACTTCAGCCCTCTGATGGGCTCAAGAGTAGTTATAGTTTTGTAGATCATCTGACTCTTTTGTGGTTGTTAGAGTGGGAGCAATATTCTTTTTATGGCACTCATCATCCTAAGTAGCAATGGAACTCTGAGTTTTTTACTTAATGTATGTGCGTTTGTATTACCATGCTAATCAAAATGAAATCTTGTGATCAACTAGAAAGCGCTAAAAGAAACTTGGAGGAGAAACATAACCACTCTTTTCTCCTTAGTATCTGTAAGGTAGTTGCAATAGTTGAAACAGTATGAAGTATTAACCTTGAACTTCCCTGAAGCTATTTCTGAATCCAGAGTCCTAGTATCTTAAAATTGAACCCACCCCTATCCCTCTTCCTTTCTCCCTCCTCTAAAGGAATCAAATGGAATGGAAGGATTGAGGCTGAATGTCTCCCATTGCAAATTGGGCAAAGGCTCTAGAAGCTGGGTAAGCATTGTAGAGATTGAAGGGGGCTCTAGCAGCAACTACAGCAACAGCTATGTATGTGGGAAGAGGCTATCTGGAATTCAGGAACAAAGCAAGAGAAAAGGAGGAGGGACTATTTACAAAAATAGTGCCTGCATCATTACAGATCAAAGTCAGGCTGGATCTTTATCAGGATCCTGTTTTTGTGTATTTTCTAAAGTTTCACTTTTAAATTATAAGCACTTTTACTTATGTAATCAGTAGAAAAGCAATGCATTTAAATAAATAAATATGTAAGACCATAATGGAAAAAAATGTATTGGAAAATACAAAATATTTCTGAATGTGTATAGACAAGTTAATTTTCCATGTTTCTTGTGAGATGTCTCTTTCTTCTTCTTTAAAGAATTCATCATACATTTGATACTCTTAAGAAGTACCCTATTGTATTCCAGAACTATTATCAAGTTTTGTTTCTATGTGAATGTACGTATAGACAAGATTTCACTGTATTTCTTCAAATCTAAGATGGACATTTTTTCACATTTTAATATCTCTGAAATTGGAATGTTTTAAATTGATCATATGCCATAGCTTAATTGGCATAGCTTTTTCTTTTTCTCACTAAATAAAATAGTAGTATGTCTTAAAATGGATGGAATCTTCGATTTGAAGAAATATAGTAGTACACAGGTTATCTCACAGATTAAGAACTAATAAGCATGTGATTTTTTTTGTAAAAGTGGGTGGAGCTTTCTTGACCTTTCCTAGACTGGTCCACCCACAAAGAATGATGCATGCCAGTGTTTGAGATGCTTACACATCCATATTTGGATTTTTAAAAGGAACTAAATTACACCAACTTTCAATTATAGCATAAAATGTAATGCCTCTATTGCTATATATGTATAATAGTTTTGTTTTCCCCTCTGCTTTTAATTTTGGTTATAATCTCTTTAGAAAGTTAACCAGTCAGTTTTTATTCCCTCTATAATTTCTCAGCAACTAACTGCCTGTATTTGCTGTTTGTAAAGGGTCACCCAATATTACATAAGCATTGATAAATGGTGAGCACTTGGTCCTCTGGTTCTCCCCTTTCTGTAAAGGGGACAAGTGTCTGGAGGACAAGACTTTGATGTCATCACCATGTAAATGGTGGCAGAATTCTATAACAGGAAGAACTCGTTAGCTTCATTATACATTAAAGTTTTGTTTATGCTTATGGTATGGTAAATTATAATTTGTTGTCTTTGACCCATAGGAACCCAGTTGTCTTGATTACAGTGTCTGGATATCAAAGGATGAATCAGCTTTATTTCCCTCTCTGAAATGAAAAGCTTGTAAAATAATGTTTAGAAAACTCA
This sequence comes from Rhinopithecus bieti, assembly GCF_001698545.2. NCBI lineage: Eukaryota > Metazoa > Chordata > Mammalia > Primates > Cercopithecidae > Rhinopithecus > Rhinopithecus bieti. Next base: position 1,645,644 of record NW_016814436.1, on the reverse strand, counting down.
TTCATAGCCACCAATAGCTTTAATTAATTAAAGGCAGAGGATCTCAGTTTCACAAAATATATGCACAACTTTGACATCATAAACTGTCCTTGTGTCTTTAGTGGATTTGTTAATTGTCTTTGATGTTGAATCACCAATGTATACAGCTGGTAGGGTCAAATAATTTGGGAAAGTAAATATTCTTTCTTACTATCAACACAGAGTTCGAAGCTGTTCTCTGAAGAGCTGTCACTGACAGAGGAAAATACAGCCGTGCAAAGAAAACTCTTTCCTTCCATACATGGACTTAAAACATCTGATTTGGTAGCTTCTCTTAGACACAATCTCAGTCCCTTCCCTTTCATGTATGCACTCTTTTCTCCAGTATTACACAAGTTCTTTGACCTAGAGGTTTTCTGAATAGACACATGGAGAAGAGCAACAAGATAAAATTACGATAGGGCAAAATAAGCACATTCAAACCAGAATTTTGACATGTGAATTGAAACAATTATCAGGAACTGTATTAGTCTGTTCTTGTACAGCTACAAAGAAATACCTGAGGCTGGGTAATTTATAAAGAAAAGAGGCTTAATTGGCTCACAGTTCTGCAGGCTGTACAGCAAGCATGGTGCTGGCATCTGCTGGGCTTCTGGGGAGGCCCCCAGGAAACTTACAGTCATGTAAAAGCTACACACTTTTAAACAACCAGATCTCTCGAGAATGCACTCACTATCAGGAGGACTGTACCAAGGGGGATGGTGCTAAACCATTCATGAGAAACCCACCCCCATATTCCAAATACCTGCTGATAAGTTTTGGATTTGTGTGGCTGCCCAAATATCATATCAAATTGTAGTCCCCAGTGTGGGAGGTAGGGCCTGGTGGGAGGTGATTGGATCATGGTGGTGGATTTCCACCTTGGTGCTATTCTCATGATAGTGAGTGAGTTCTGGTGAGATCTCATTGTTTAAAAGTGTGTGGCACCACCCGCCCCCCTGTTCCCGCTCTGGCCATGTAAGAAGTGCTTGCTTCCCCTTCGCCTTCCACTATAATTGTAAGTTTCCTGAGTGCCTCACCTTCCCACTCCCACCCCACTACCCCACGAAGCAGATGCTGCCATGCTTCCTGTACAGTCTGTGGAACTGTCAGCCAATTAAATATTTTTTCTTTATAAATCACCCAGTCTCAGGTATTTCTTTATAGCAGTGCCACAATGGCATAATACACCTTCCACAAAGCCCCACCTTCAACATTGAGGATTGCATTTCAATATGAAATTTGAATGGAAACACACATCCAAACTATATCAGGAACCATAACTGGATCTCTCTTCAGGCCAGTAGGTTTATTCTGGGGCTATCTTTATTTGAGAAGATTTTTTTTTTATCTTCAATGTGAACCACGTATATTGAATAAAAAACAAAACAGAGTTAATACCTGTGATATTTTAACACATTGGATGAGAAGAAAGTTGAAAACGAGTTCTGCCATGTAAACATAATTTAAGTAAACTGCTTTTTGAAGGAGCAATGTGAATGACTAGACTTAGGAAGAAGCAAACGTTTGGGAAATTTTGGACTTAGGTCTTGTGAAGTATAGTTTGATTCTTTTTGTGTAGTTTGATCCTTGGCATTAGTGGAATGAAAAGAAATTCAAAAGAACCTCATTAGAAATTTCTGGGTTTCAGTGAATCTGGTGAGCTAGCTTTGGTTTGAATGGAAGGATAAAATTGTAAAGAAATGAGATATTTAGCAATCATGTCACGGCTTTAGAGACAGAGAGTCTACCAAAAATTCATAGAAATGCTCAACCAGAAAATCTGCCTTTTCCCCTTACATTTGATAATTGCAAAGTGTAAATGTAATTTGCAGTGAATGTTTATATGTCATTAATGTTTTTTAGTTAAGAAATCAAAAATAAAAGGGAAATAAGGAAGAGCTGACTCATATAATATTAGATGTGTATGAAGTGTTCTTTGGAGTTGGCTTAAAGGAATCCAAAAGGATAATACATATCAAAACATGACACCAGAAGGGTGAAAAGTATTTAAAAGCCTAATCACTATAAATCATGCAATAGTTTCCATTTTTCTCAAATGTACAAGAATGTATTGAAAATAAATTACAAAGTTCTATGGCTTCAATGGAGTTTCATTCAGAGAAGGGGAAAAGCCCTTTGTAAAATATGGAAACCATCTTGAGTTAAACAAATGCCAGAAAATTATAATTGTAAAATAAGATGTCGACTATCGTTATTACAGTGGCTGTGTTGTTTCCAATAACAATTTGGCATTTTATTTAGTCTGTAACAATCTACAATTGAAATATAAAATAAAGATTTTTCTTTTATTTCCTTCTGAAGTTCTGTGCCAAGCTAAGCAGAACTGAATCAAACATCTGTGGGTGATTAAAACAAGCTTTCCTATGGGGTTCTGAATAGAAAGTAAACATGGATTTTATCCATAGTCAACAGCATTTACAAATGTAAAGAGAGGAAGCTACTGAGTTTTTGAAGAATGAGCTGCTAGACAGGAAATAGAAGTATGGAACGGCAGATGGTGATAATTAGTTCCATACGGTAAAAGGCTTCCATTAAAAAAAAAAATGACAACGAGCTGCTCTGGTTGGGTGATGTTTTATTGAAGCAATCTTTGTGTCTTATTTCCTATCTTTGTCTTTTGAGAATAGTCTCATCTCCAAGAGCTAAACAAATGTGACTAATGTATGTGAAGGATTTTCTTTATTGAATCTACGTTGGCTCTCATGAGTGAAATGACCCTTCCTTAGGGGTCACCCAGACTGATGAAGCACCCTCCTGGATGCACAGACGTCTCTTGTACCTGAGGTTTTAAATTTTCCAATCTTTCTTGCTTAACTTTATTTTGGGTCAATCACAGTTTCTTGAGTTCTTGAGAATATGTCATTGAGAATATGTCCAGACTGCCTGGATTTGAGTTCTGCCTCCCCAACTTACTAGCTGTGAAAACTCCGGGCATCACCTAAACTTTCCATGCCTCAGTTTTCTCATCTGTACAATAGGGACAGTTATTAATATAATGCCTGCCTGAGTGTATTGCACCACCTAATAGTAGAATTGTTGTAAAGATGAAAATGAATGAATATATGTAAAACATGTCTACCAGTGTTACCTGGGGAGTTATTAAAAATGCACATTCTAGGGCCTCACTCTAGAGCTACTGAATCAAAATTTCTGCACTTTCTTGATCACATACTAGTAGTCATAAAGAAAAGGTTTCTGATATTTACTTTCCCTATGCTTGTTCGTGTATTTAGTAATCTACATATTGTTTGAATGTAGTTTATACATTTTATAACACACACAAGATAGACATTTAAAAAGAGTGAGATAATAGCAAAGACATGGAATCAACCCAAATGCCCATCAATGATAGACTGGATAAAGAAAATGTGGTACGTATACACCATGGAATACTATGCAGCCATAAAAAGGAATGAGATCATGTCCTTTGCAGTGACATGAATGAAGCTGGAAGCCATTATCCTCAGCAAACTAATGTAGGAACAGAAAATAAACACTGCATGTTCTCGTAAGTGGGAGCTGAACAATGAGAACACATGGACACAGGGAGGGGAACAACACACACTGGGGCCTGTTGGCGAAGGGTGAGGGAAGTGAGAGCATTAGGAAAAATAACTAATGCATGCTGAGCTTAATACCTAGGTGATGGGTTGACAGGTGCAGCAAACCACCATAGCCCACATTTACCTATGTAACAAACCTGCACATCCTGCACATGTACCCTGGAACTTAGAAAGAATGAGGTAAAAAATAAGTATAGGCTGACATGGTGAGAGGATCACTTCAGCCCAGGAGTTCAAGACCAGCCTGGGCAACATAGTGAGACCCTGTCTCTACAAAAAATAAAAAAAGTAGCCGATGTGGTGGTCTGGCAGTGTGTGCCTTGGTCTCAGCTACCCAGGAGGCTGAGGTGGGACAATCGCTGGGAGACCAGTGGTGCAGTGAGCCGTGATTGCGCCACTGCATTACAGCCTGGGTGGCAGAGTGAGACCCTGTCTCAAAAAAATTAAAAAAAGAAAAAGCATAAAAAGTTTAGATGTCTTTTTCTTGTATTCTGGGGGCAAGGATTCGGAGGTCACTGGTTGAGAATGTTTTCTGAGTTGAACCAAACTGAAAGGAGGAGTTCTAAATTCCACTGGCCAAGATCTTCTGCAATGACAGCAACATAATGCCAGCGCTTTACTAACCAGTGTCTCCATTCCTCATGCACATGCCAATGCCAAATGTGAAATTCTGTGCCCAGTGCCTTATGTTTTGCATTTCAGCCATCTTTTTGTTTACTTTTATCCCTTTGCTTTGCGTACTTTTTAATATTGCCAACCAACTCGGTATTTGCAGTTGTGACCTTGACAGTATTCAAAACTGTCTGTTCTTGGCCAGAAATATCTGTGGCTTTCAGAAAGATAAAGCAAACTTTGTGTGTTTTGTTTTAAAATTTTAATTTTGAGGGTACATAGTAGGTGTATGTATTTATGGGGTACATGAGGTGTTTTGATGCAGGCATGCAATGTGAAATAAGCACATCATGGAGAATGGGGTAGCCATCCCCTCAAGCACTTATCCTTTGTTTTACAAACAATCCAATTATACTCTTTTAGTTATTTTTTAAATTTATTTTTGTTCTATTTTATTTTATTTTTTTGAGACGGAGTCTCGCTCTGTTGCCCAGGCTGGAGTGTAATGGCATAATCTCGGCTCACTGCAAGCTCCGCCTCCCAGCTTCAAGCAATTCTCCTGCCTCAGCCTCTTCCCCAGGTGGTAGGGACTACAGGCACCCACCACCGTGCTGGGCTAATTTTTGTATTTTTAATAGAGACAGGGTTTGACCATGTTCGCCAGGCTGGTCTCAAACTCCTGACCTCAAGTGATCCACCCGCCTTGGGCTCCCAAAGTGTTGAGATTATAGGCGTGAAACACCACTCCCGGCCTCTTTTGGTTATTTTAAAACTCTGTATTTTAATTGTTGAGAAAGGTTTCCTTACTCCCACCTTCTTTCTATTTTCTTCCCAATTGGCAGAGACTGTAGCAGCTTTCTTTGTTCTTGGTGGCTGGTGGCCCTGACTCTACACTACATGAGTGGGCACAGATGTTAACCTTCTATTCTCTCTCACAGCCTTTCTCTAGCTTTATATTTTGCCATTACTTTCAATGGCAAAAATCACAATTACTTTTGCACCAACCTAGTAATTACCCAGGGTGGTAACAGCTCTTAAGAACACACTCTGTCACCTTGAAATCAAGTGGGTGTTAGCTGAAAATTCAGGCAAGGTCTTAAAGACGTTGTTTCTTTCAGCTGTGAGTAGTGAGGGAGAATTTGAACATGACAGTTCTTGATTGTCATGATATTTAGATGATGGATTCCCGTTACCCTGCATGATGTGTGATGTTGACATTTTATTCAAACATGTAATCCTTGTCATTGAGTGTGGGAAGGAGAGAGATTGCTACCTGGAGTAGGGGCAATACAGGATGGCACTACAGAGAAATGACATAAAGCCCTAAATAATAGCAATGATCATTCTTCACTTCGTGTCATTTCATTTTTAGAGTTCACATGATTTTAGAGCTTCTGTGGCACTATCTTCATGATTCTAGGTAGCTGCTGTGGTTCTGAGCAATGTTTAGGGCATACATTATTATACAGATGCATTCAGTACCCATGAACATTGATTATATTTGGTTAAAATTTTTGATTCATGTCCTTAGAATCACATCTTGTAATCAGAAGAACTTCGTTGTTGAATTATTTGTAGGTAATCTTGCATTTGGGTTATAATGCATATTCTTTTACACTGTTAATTTGTTGGAGATAGAAAGAAATAATTACTGGCAAGCCATGGTGACTCACACCTGTAATCCCAGCACTTTGGGAGGCCGAAGTGGGTGGATCACCTGAGGTCAGGAGTTTGAGACCAGCCTGGCTGATATGGCAAAACCCCATCTCTACTAAAAATACAAAATTAGCTGTGCATGATGGCATATGCCTGTAATCCCAGTTACTCAGGAGGCTGAGGCAGGAGAATTACTTGAACCTGGGAGGTGGAGTTTGCATTGAGTGGAGATCGCACCACTGCATTCCAGCCTGGGCAATAGAGTGAGACTCCATCTAAAAGAAAAAAAAAAATTGGAAATCATCCTGGCCTCTGTGTGAGGAATGATTTATAGGCTGGCAAATGTGGAATTGGGAGGACCAGTGAGAGAGATATACCGTGGTCTATACAGTGGTCTAGAGGAGCAATGAGAGTGGCTTGGATTCAGGCAGTAGCAACAAAAGTAGAGGAAAGTGGTCAGATTCATGATATAGATTGTTCCTTGGACTTGTTCATGAGTATGTGTGGTTGGTAATGGAAAGAAAGGAGCAACATACGATCCTAGGGTTTCTTTGCTATGGTAATGTATTACCTGAGCTGGGAAGGATTAATGTTATTCAGAATATGGAAGAAGTAGCTCTGATCATTTGAGGTTTTAGGTTAGTGGAGTTGGCAGTAATGGTAGATACAATCCACTTTTTTTTTTTTTTTTTTTTTTTAAACAAAAGTTTATTCCTTAATCTGGGAAAACCATGGGTTCAGTTCCTAGAAGGCTCACTTAGTTTTGCCCTATTTCATTGTTGGGGTGGGGAGGGTCTCTGTCTCTGAAAGAACTTGCCATTTGTTACAAAAGAAAAGTGTGTGCATGGATTGGTGAAAATCCACCACTATGCTTGGCTAACAACACAGAGCAGTACCTTACTATTGCTAATGAGTTGAGGATGTAATATAAAAGAAATTATGCAGAAAAATTTTAAGAAAATAAATATTTATACTAAGTAATTAGGGCTTGCTGTAATAAATTCAAACAATATGAAAGTAGAAATTGTAATTTTTTCTCTCTCCTAATTCAGTGCCCCAGAAGTGACCTCCATCAGCAACTGGAAGTTTCCCTTCCAGGCACCTATCTATGTATCCTTGTTCCCAATCTTCTCTACACATACACATAAAATAATATAGGTTTTAACAGGTTTTCTTTGGATAAAAATGGAACTGTATTAGTTATCCACTGCCATGTAACAAATTTTCCTAAAATATAGCAGTTTAAAAGAACAAACATTTATTGTCTCACAGTTTCTTTGAGTCAGAATCAGGCTGTGGCTTAGTGGAATTGTCTGCCTCAAGGTGTCTCATGAGGTTGCATTTAGGGTGTGGGCCAGGGCTGTGGTCTCATCTGAAGGCTCTACTGGGTAAGGATCGGCTTACGAGCTCACTCATGTAGTTGTTGGCAGGATTCAGTTCTTTGTGAGACTGTTGGATTGAAGGCCTCAGTTATATGCTACCTGTTGGACAAAGGCCTCCTTCGGTTCTTTGCTACACAGGCCTATCTGGCCTCCATTACAGTAAGCAAGAAGAAACTGCCATCTGTTTGTACATCTAATCGTAGAAGTGATATTCCGTTACGTTTGCCCTATTCTATTAGAAGTGAATCACTAGGTTCAGCCAACATTCAAGATGAAGGGATCACACAAAGGTATGGATATGGGATCACTGGGGACCATCATAGAGACTACCTCCCATAGGGATCATAGTATATACATAGATATGCAACTTGAGTTTTTCACCGAATGATGTGCTGTAAATATCTTTCCAAGTTAATATATATAGATCTGCCTTAAGTTCTTTTAAATTGTTTTGTATGGCTGTATCACAATTTATATAATATTCCACTGGGTAAAATTTAAATTGTTTTTATTATTTTAGAGTGAATACCACATATATTTCCTAGACATTAGTGCAAACTTTTAAAAGTATAATTCTTAGAAATGTATTACTGGACAAAAGGTAGGCATATTTTAAACTGTGGTAGAAATTGCTAGATTACCCTATAAAAAGATTACACTAGTTTCAAATTTTTTCAAGAATGTAAGAGATTGCCATTTCGCACATACTCACCTGTGCTGGATGTTAATAATCATTGAAATGTTTGCCAATCTGTTAAAAGTGGCATTTGATTGTTTTCATTCCCATTTATTTTAGTAACATTGAAATTGAGTGCCTTTTCATATGCTTATTTGCCATTTGTGTCTCATTTTTCCTAATTTCCTGTCGTTTGTCTTTGAATTTTGCTCATGAAGTAGTTCATTGTACCAACCAACCTTCCTTTCTCTCTCTCTCTCTTTCTCTTTCTCTCTTTCTCTCTTTCTCTCTTTCTCTCTTTCTCTCTTTCTCTCTTTCTCTCTTTCTCTCTTTCTTTCTCTTTCTTTCTTTCTTTCTTTCTTTCTTTCTTTCTTTCTTTCTTTCTTTCTTTCTTTCATTCTTTCCCTTGTCACAGTTTACATAACAAAGCTTATTAGAGGTGACACTTACCTTAACAAACTTAGGTCAATTACACCCTTACCCTAACCAACTGAGGTCAATTGCACCCTTACCCTAACTAACTTAGGTCAGTTGCTCACTCTGGCAGGCTCTGCTCTTACTTGGCATTTTTTCTTCCCATCTGTATTAGTTTTCTATTGCTGTTGTAACAGATTAACACACATTTAGTAGCTTAAGCAGTATAAATTTATTCTCTTACAGTTCAGGGAATCAGAAGTCCTAAAATCAAGGTATCCACTGGGCTGGTTATTTCTGGAGGCTCTTGAGTGAATCTATTTCCTTGCCTTTTCCAGTTTCAAAAGACTGCCTGCATTCTTTGGCTCATGGCCCCTTCCTGTATGTTTAAATTTCTCTGACTCTGACCTCCCTGTCTCCCTCTTACAAGGGTCCCCTGTGTTTACATTGGGTGCACCAGAGAATGCAGGACACTCTTCCCAGTTCAAGATTCTTAATCACACCTGTAAAGTCCCCTTTAAAGTCACATGTTCACTGGTTCTGGGACTTGGGCATCTTTGGAGTGGTGGGGGTCAGGGGAAGGGCATTACTTAACCTCCACACCATCTAACATATGATATATTTTACCTATTTGTGCTATTATTGTCTGTATTCCCCCTTCATCCCAATCATCACTAGAATATAAATTCCAAGAGGGCATGATTTTTTTTTCTTTTTGAATCCTCATCATTGAGAAGAATAAGAATAAGAATAGTGCCTGGTTATATTGGTTTTCAATTTATATTTTTGAATCAATAAAAGAGTAAATAAATAAAATAATCCAGACTGATGACTTTTGGGGTTAGATCTTAAACTATCCTTTCTATTTATTTTGTGCTTACTAGTAGGTTTGTGTTTTATGTCCTTGAGTTAAGTTGAATCATTTTTATTATCCTAAAAGTCATCCATTTTATCTAGAGTTTGGTTTTATTGCAACCTAATATTATTGATTATTTTATGTTTAAAATTTCTTTCATATTTGTGAGTATGGCCAATTTTTCAATTTCAACCTGTTTATTTGGGTTTTATTTCTTATTTTCTTAATTATACTTAACAGAAATTTATTTTATTGGTGTTTTGAAATGCCAGATTTTGGGTTTATTTTCAAGTATGCTTTTAAAAAGACTAATTTCTACTTTTATCTTGATTAATTATTCCCTTCTTTATTTTGACTAATTTTGGTTTTACTTCTAGCTTTTAGAGTTGTATGTTTGTTTTATTTATTATATGTCTTTATTTTTTTTTTTAGCTTTTAGGTTCAGGGGTACATGTGCAGGTTTGCTACATAGGCAAATGCATGTCATGGGGATTTGTTGCACAGATTATTTCATCACCCAGGGATTAAGCCTAGTACCTAATAGTGATTTTTCCTGATCATCTCCCTCCTGCCACCCTCCAGTGTCAGGTAGGCCCCAGTGTCTGTTGATTCCCTCTTTGTATCCATGTGTTCTCATCATTTAGCTCCCACTTATGAGTGAGAACATACAGCATTTGGTTTTCTGTTCCTGCATTAGTTTGGTAAGGATAATGGCCTCCAGCTCCATCAATGTTCCTACAAAGGACAGGATCTTGTTCTTTTTTATGGCTGCATAGTATTCCATGGTGTATATGTACCACATTTTCCTTATCCAGTCTACCATTGAGGAGTATTTATGATTCCATGTTTTTACTATTGTGACTAGTACTACAACTAACATATGCATGCATATGTCTTTGTGACGGAACAATTTGTATTCCTTTGGGTATATACCCAGTAATGGGATTGCTGGGTCGAATAGTAGTTGTTTTTAGCTCTTTGAGGACTTGCCACATTGTCTTCCACAATGGTTGAACTAATTTACACTCCCATCGACAGTGTGTAAGCATTCCACTTTCTCTACAGCCTCGCCAGCATCTGTTACTTTTTGACTTTGTAATAATAGCTATTCTGGTATATCTTGATTTTTAAAAAATTAATTTAAGGCATCCTCCTCTGAAAGCCAAAGTGGCATTCATTTTGATATGTGGTGCTTTCACTGTCATTCATTTCTTTAAAAAAAAAACAACCCTTTTTACTATAGAAAATTTTATACACAAAAGTAGACATACACAATAAGAAATTGTGGATCTCTTGAAATGATATAATAGAAAGTGCACAACACTAGAATAATGAAGTCCTGGTTTTATTCTACCAGTTTCAACAAATATGGTCAATTTTGTTTATCCCTACCTTTTGGGGATTATTTTAAAGCAAAGCCAGACGTTTTATCTGTAGGTACTTCTTCTTTTTGCATCTCTAAGATTCAGACTTTTAAGTAAACAGTATCTCCAAAGGAAAAGTGACAAAATTTCTTACGTCATTTAATAGCCAGTCAGTATTTACATTTTCCCACTTATCTCATGAATGTCTTTTTAATAGTTGGTTTGTTTGAATCAGCACTCAAATAAGGCCTGTATGTAGCATTTAGTTGACACACCTCTTTCCATCTGTAGCAGTCCTTCTTTCCCCTTCTCATTCTGTTTTTACTTTTTTTGTGTGAAGAAATAAGGCATTTGTACTGTAAAATTTCCTAATTCTGGACTTGCCTAATTGTATCCTCATGGTGTTGTTTAACATGTTCCTCTATCCCTGTATTTCCTATAAACTGGTGGTTACAACTAAAGACTTGATCATACTCAGATCTGAGTTGAAGATTTTTGGCAAGAATCTCTCATTAGGTGGTGCTGTACCGTTTGTCTTACATCATATTAAGAGACCCACAATGTCTGTTTCTCTTTTTATGATATTAACATTGATCAATAGGGGCAGATGTTTCGAGCGTGATTCGTCCATTATAAGGTTCCTCATCAGTCTTACCTGATGGTTTTATCAGTCATCCTTGATCATTGCCCAGATAGTTTATGTCATTGAGGATTGCAAAATGCTGAGTTCCAATTCTGTTATTTCTTTATAGCAGCTAAATGTTTACCCTAAAATAAATTTCACAGAGAAGGGCAGGATAAATTTTTGAATATTTTATTTACCATTTTCAGTGTAATGAATTGGTGTTCTAGAAACCTCTAGAACAGACCACTTTTATAGTATTATTACAAATACATCGATTTTAATGTGCTTGATGTGTTTCAGTCCATTGTGGTCAGTACTTTTTTGATGTTCATGTTGTCCCATCTTTGACCACTGGGGGCTTTAGGTTCTTTCCACATGACCCTTGTGGTCTTTGATAGCTTTCTTGCTTTTTGGTACAAGAAGATGTCCCAGACTTACCTTGTACAGTTCCTGGCCCAGATCTGGATCTGTTGTTCCCCAAGATGTTCTGGTTCTTATTACTGGGAGACATCATTAATTTCTAAATAGTCTATAATTTCGTTCTTAGATGTTGAGTTACTCAGAAGAATGTTTTAAGATTTCTTTTCTGGCCGGGTAGCGTTTAGGAGAGGCAGAGGCGAGAGACAGTCACCGATTGATTTTAGCAGGAGATCGCATGCACATTCAGATGGCTAACACGGCTTGAAAACCGTCTCTACTACAAATCTAACAAAATAGCTTAGGAACATAAGGGCTGTATTAAAGGAAACTTAATGTACCTGGTTGGTGAGCGGGGCTTCGTTAGTACACAGCTACTGAGGAAGGCTGAAGGCTCCTGGAGATGAGTGCTGCAAATCATAAGACCAGGAAGATGGGAGCTTGCAGGATATGCACAATCGCAGATCCGCGCTCACTCCATCCGCGCTCCAATTGCTATTACTAAAAAGTCCTCTGAGAAGAAAATCAAGCAGGACTCGCCGTCTCAAAAACAAACATAGAAGAGAAAAGAGAGTTTTGTGTTAGTTATATATGTGATGGAGTCTGGTTCTGATCCCCAAGCTTTGAGTTCCAACAACGCGATGCGAGTAGCTCTGCTTCAAATTAGTCCTCGCGCCCCTCATGGTTCATGATAAGTGATTCATCCTGCCTCAGCGCCTCTCCTCGTAGCATGAGATTCTTACAGGTGACAAGGGGCACCATGCTCTGCGCCCTAATTTTTATGATAAATAATATCATTTAGACCGATGGGCAGGTATTCTACGCTTAGGCGGCTGGCGAGAAGTTCGACCTCTAAGGCTGAAACCTCCATAATAACTAGATGCCACCGTTCAGATCGCCTCCCATAATGGCTAGGAGATTAGCCGGAGTTACACTGCACTCTGGACTGCTATAATGATTTAGTGTGTCGTGCTATATTTATCATCGATATAGTGCATATTGTATGTTGACTTTCTTATTGATTGTGACCTCGTGATCACAAGCATAATGTGGCTGCCCATGTATTCTCTAATGCACTTAATAGATAATAATGTAGATTAGAATTAAGAATATAGGTTTATGAAATTTGAAGAAGTCCATAGAGTATAATTCGACACATGAGAATATATCTTATAATAACTCAATCATATGTATCAATAGACGGACTAATCTGTTTATGAGTTTTATCTCTACTTCTGTGTGTATTGATCTATCTTTTTTTTTTTTTTTTTTAATTTGTAATATATTTTATTAGATTCTTTTTTTTTTTTTTTTTTTTTTTTTTTATTATATTTAAGTTCTAGGTACATGTGATAACGTGCAGGTTTGTTACACTATGTATACTTATGCCAATGTTGGTGTGTTGCCACCGTCAACTCGTCAGGCACCATCAACTTTCATCATTTATTCTTGTATAACTCCCCAATGCAAGCCTCCTCCTCCCCCTCCCCTCCCATGATAGCCAGTGCGTGAGTCCCATTCCCGAAGTCCCAGTGTCTATTGTTCGATTCCCACCTATGAGTGAGACATGCTGGTGTTTGGTTTTCTCTTCTTGTGATAGTTTGCTAAGGATGATGGTTTCCAGCTGCATGAATTTTAAGAGAGCTGTGTTAAAAACAACTGCTCTTCTAGTGGTTTTCAATTCCTTTATTATTTATTTATTTATTTATTTATTATTTGTTTATTTTGTGAGATGGAGTTTCGCTCTTGTTTCCCAAGCTGGAGTGCAATGGAGTGATCTCGGCTCACCGCAACCTCTGCCTCCGGAGTTCAAGTGATTTCCCTGCCCCAGACTCCCAAGTAGCTGGGATTATAGGCATGTGCCACCACGTCTGGCTCATTTTGTATTTTAGTAGAGACGGGGTTTCTCCATGTTGGTCAGGCTGATCTCAAACTCCTGGCCTCAGGTGATCCGCCCGCCTCGGCCTCCCAAAGTGCTGGGATTACAGGCGTGAGACACTGTGCCCAATTCCTTTATTTCTAAAAATATATTTTGGTTTGTTTATTTTGAAGGAATGTTATTTGGGTTTATAACATTAGGGTCTAGGTAGAAAGTCTAATTATTCTCATCTGTAAGTTGGATAATTTGAAACAATATAAAATTAAATTTTCTTCTCTTTATTAAGGATTAGATCGCACAGAACACAAACTTAGATTTTTGCTGTTGTAAAAAAGGGTTTGGATTTTCTTGGTAGCTCTAGGAGGAATTGGAGGTGTCATTTTTATGGGAGTTGGATTGCTAGTTCATGTATGCAATAATTAATGGTATAGTGAAATGCAAATAGTTGGCTGAATAAATAAAGGAGAAATTCCTGGAGAGTGGCCAGAGTAGTTATTATTGGTTGTACACATTTTCTTTGAATGCTACTCCTTGGTAACCTGGTAGTCTCAAGAAAATAAAGAGATTTTCAGAACCTGAGTGCGATAAGGATGCTTGTAGGCTGTGCCTTTTTCTTTCCTGGAATGCTGTGAAATTCCAAGAGTATCTGCATTCAGAAGGCCCAGTGCAGTATCTGAACATCCATGGTAAGGACAGCCTCACTCGTGCCAAGAAGAGATGTGAGACAGGCAGTGTTCACGTGAGATTTCAACACATGGTTGTGGCCTAGCAAAGACAGCCTGCCACCTATAAGGTTTTCTTTCATTTCAACTGTTTAAAAATACCATTTCACACATTCTTTCATTTTATTAATGAAATGCTATGCTTTGAGCCCAGGGGCCTGCCTGCCAGGTGGAGCTATAATTATGCCTGGGCAATCTGCAGCTGTGCTTAGTTATAAAGGTTTAACTAAAGCAAATAGAATTGGAGTTGCTTTTATGCATCTCATAATATTTCCCCAAATTAGTACATTTATATGACAGTAAAATAGTTTCTAAAAAGATTACTGGCATTAAATTATTATTATTATTTTTAGCCAAGACATTGAAAACTTGGTGCTAAAAAAAGACCTATTTTGGGGTTATCGTTTCACAAAACAAATCCCCATATTATCCCTTTGTTTTCTTGGAAACCATGTACTTCCACCTCTTTCTGGACTCCTTTCTTTTTTCCCACCCACTACCACAATTATTGGCAGATTCTCTGGTTCTGATTTTGAAATAGATCCAGGAGGCAGCTACTTCTCACCTCCTGACTATGACAGCCAAGTCCAGGCTGCAGCATCTCTTGCCTGGACTCTGCTGCAGTAGCCTTCTATCAAGGTTCCTGCTCCTGCTTCCCTTCCCCAATGTGTTCTACAGCCAGCCACACTCATCTCTTAGAAAGGTAAATCCGGCTGTGCCTCTCCTCTGCTCGAAGCCTACTTTGCTGTTTCCTTTCACTTGGAATAAAATCTAGTGTTGTTGCCATGGCCCATCAGGCTGGAATCTGTCTAGATACCTCTAGATCTCTGTTGTCATCTCTCCACTCTTCCCTTGGCTGCTTCCACCGCAGCTGCACCTGCCTCCCTGCTAGTCTTTGGGCACAGTGAGCATGATTCCACCTCAGGGTTTTTGCACAGGCTGTTCCCATCACCTGGAATATCTTCCTGCACACGTGTGTGGTTTCCACACAGATCACACCTTATCTGAGAGGCCTTTCCTAAAATGACCTAGTTACTGTCTGTCTCCTTATCTGGATTCAATTCTTGTTAGCTCTTATTAGTATGATAGTATGTCTCTAGTCATGCAGATAAGAGTTCTAAGAGAGCAGCTGGGTGCAGTGGCTCACGCTTGTAATCCCAGCTTTTTGGGAGGTGGAGAAGGGTGGAGTCAGAGACCAGGTTGGCCAACGTGATGAAACTCCATCTGTATTAAAAATACAAAAATTCACCTGGCATGGTGGGGCATGCCTGTAATCCCAGCTACTCGGGAGGCTGAGGCAGGAGAATTGCTTGACCCTGGGAGGCAGAGCTTGCAGTGAGCACAGATTGCACCATTGTACTCCAGCCTGGATGACAGAGCTAGACTCTTGTCTCAAAAAAAAAAAAAAAGATAGATTGTGTTTTGTTCATGCTGCATTTCCGTGTTGAGGAGAGTGCCAGGCACACCATAGATGTTTAGTCAATGTTTGTGGAATGCATACATGAAGGTCAGTGTCTGTCGAGTCTCCTGCACTTGGACTTGGTGCCCTAGTTCTGAGAAAGTCACAGCCCACATTCATGCTTCCGAAAAGCCAGCTAGAGCCAGCCAGAGCCACTTTTGTATGGGATTATCATCTTACAGTGTGCAGAATGGCCTGTTGAATAATAGTTTCTCACATTTGCTTCATGTCCTAGGATTTATAAGCCCTTCCCACATGCTATGGATTGAATGTGTCCCCTCTAAACTCACGTGTTGAGGCTCTACTCCCCATTATGGTGGTGTTTGGAGGTGAGCTTTTGGCAGGTAATTGGATTTGGATGAGTCATGGGGGTAGAGTCCTCATGATGGGATTGTTACTTATAGAAAAGGATGAAGAGACCAGAGTTCTCTGCCATGTGAGGGCACGGCAAGAAGACGGCTGTCTGCAAATCAGGAAGAGAGTCTTCACCAAGAACTGGTGCAGGCTGGCCGTCTGATCTTAGACTTCCTAGCCTCCGGAACTGTGAGAAATAAATGTTGTTTAAGCCCCTCAGCCTATGGTATCCTATTACAGTAGCTCAAGTTGACTAAGATGTCACATATGATTACATTGAATTTTCACAATTATTTTTCTCATTTTATTTTAATTAATTAATTAACTTTTTTTTACAGAGTCTCACTCTGTTGCCCAGGCTGGAGTGCAATGGTGTGATCTCGGCTCACTGCAACTCCACCTCCAGGATTCAAGTGATTCTCCTGCCTTAGCCTCCCAAGTAGCTGGGGCTACAGGTGCGTGCCACCATGCCCAGCTAATTTTTTGTATTTTTAGTAGAGATGGGATTTCACCATGTTGGCAGGGCGGGCTGGTCTTGAACTCCTGACCTCAAGTGATCCACCCGCCCCGGCCTCCCAAAGTGCTGGGATTACAGGTGTGAGCCACTGTGCCCGGCCTATTTTATATTTTTTGAGACAGAGTCTCTCTCTCTGTCGCCCAGGCTGGAGTGCAGTGGTGTGACTCGCTGCAACCTCTGCCTCCCAGGTTTAAGCAGTTCTCCTGCCTCAGGATCCTGAGTAGCTGGGATTACAGGCACCTGCCACCACACCAAGCTAATTTTTGTATTTTTAGTAGAGACGGGGTTTTACTATGTTGGCCAGGCTGGTCTCAAACTCCTGACCTCAGGTGATCCACCCGCCTCGGCCTCTGAAAGTGCTGGGATTACAGGCATGAGCCAATGCACCTCACCATTTTTCTCATTTTAGAAGGGAGAAAATAGAGACTCAAATGATGTGGCAGCGTTGGGATTCAAACCCAGGTTTTTAGGTGCAGAGGGCTTCTGGCTTCCTTCAAACAAATAAAAGATGTGTGGGCTCTTTTGATCTAGATAGTCTTTTGAGCATTTTAAGGAAGTTGACACTTTTTATTTGTGAAGAATTACTTTAGGCATTAAAGCTTATAGCCATTGGGATTTGTGGTAGTCCTAGTTATTTAAAACCATCTCTAGCAGGAAAGAAGGCAGAAAGAGCATACGCTGAGGGTGGGTTAGGCTGTGCCCACTTGCTGACAGCATGGCCGGTGCATTCTAAGCAGGGGCATTCTGGAGGTGAGGTGAGAGTTGCACATCTCTTAAGGCTCAGCTTATGATGTCATGGCCAGCACAGTCAGACTGGTCCTGTAATCAGAAGAGGTCCCAGGAAAAGCTAGACTTAAAGAGAGGTGAAGTAGACTCTACCTTTTGACAAAGAGGTGGTGAGGTCACACTGCAAAATGTATGTTGTAGCCAGCCTTGGCGACACAATCTACCCCCAAAAATCATTCTGGAAAACCATCATAATTGCATCACAAGGAGAGAATAGAGAGCTTTATAAGATGATGATGAGACTCACACTATTGAAAATTATGGGCTTTCTTTGGTGTACTAGATTTTTTCTTTCTTTTTTTGAGACAGAGTCTTGCTCTGTTGCCCAGGCTGGAGTGCAATGGCACCATCTTGGCTCACTGCAACCTCTGCCTCCTGGGTTCACACAATTCTCCTGCCTTAGCCTCCCAAGTAGCTGGGGTTGCTGGCATGCGTCACCATGCCTGGCTGATTTTTGTATTTTTAATAGAGACAGTGTTTCACCACGTTAGGCAGGCTGGTCTTGAACTCCTGGCCTCAAGTGGTCTGCCTGCCTTGATCTCCCAAAGTGCTGGGATTACAAGCATGCACCACGGGGTCCTGCTGGTGTACTGGATTTTGAAGAAAGGGGTCACCTCTGAATAATACCCTTCTCATTGGGCACACCAATAGGTCCAAGGGATTATTGTTCCTGTTAATTGTGGCAATATTGATAACATTTTTGAAAGAAAGAGTAAAAACTAAATTGTGGAATCCAGCTGAATTCTCCATATTTTATATAGGTAGCTAATATTTTTACTTTGCAACAGGATTCAATGAAACTGGTATTATACCATTTGTCACAAGGAAGCTTTGACAACAATGTGTAGAGCAATTATTATCATTCATTTCCATTAGAATAAAGTTCAAGATAATATTAAAATCTGTGTTACTAATACACGATCTTGCCATGTCTGCTAAATCTAGAAATTGACCTGTTGTTAGGGTATAGTGGCCTTTCTAATTACAAAAGTAGTAACTATACAGTTGGTTTTAAATTTATTATTTAATTATTTTTCTTGTTTCCAGTGGGGTTAGATACATTTATTATGTCTCTTTAACATTTAGAAGTACTTCTTGCCACTGGGCCTGGTGGCTCATGCCTGTAATCCCAACATTTTGAAAGGCTGAGGCGGGAGGATCACTTGAGCCCGGGAGTTTGAGACCAGCCTGGGCAACACAGCAAGATTTTGTCCCTCTGAAAACAAAAAACAAAAAACCAAATTACCCAGGTATGGTGGCATGCACCTGTAGTCTCTGCTACTTAGGAGGCTGAGGTGGGAGGATCACTTGAACCCAGGAGTTTGAGTTTGCAGCAAGCTGTGATTGCACCACTGGACTCTGGCCTAAGCAACAGAGTAAGACCCTGTCTCTAAAAAATACAAAAATAAAAATAAAAGAAAAAAATACTTCTAGCACATTTCTAGGCACATGGGAAACCCTGAATAAATTTTTGCAACTGTTGGATATTATGTCTACAAAATCAGCTTGTTTTGTTCTAGAAACTTCTTTTTATGGGGAACAAATGAAATAATGTGATTAGGCCCTGCATGGTGGCCCACGCCTGTAATCCCAGCACTTTGGGAGGCCGAGGTGGATGGATCACTTGAGGTCAGGAGTTAGAGACCAGCCTGACCAACATGATGAAACCCCATCTCTACTAAAAATACAAAAATTAGCCAAGCATGGAGGTGGGCACCTATAGTCCCAGCTATTCTGGAGGCTGAGGCAGAATCACTTGAACCTGGGAGGCAGAGGTTACAGTAAGCTGAGATCGCACTATTGTACTCCAGCCTGGGTGATAGAGCCAGACTCCATCTCAAAAAAAAAAAAAAAAGGGAGAAACAATGTGATGAACTGTAACTGTGTTCTTACCAGGCACCACCTTTCTTACAGGCATATGCAAACTATATGAATATAGTCTATCTAGCCATTGTTGTAACTTTCACTTTATCACTATAATTTTTAATTTTTGACACCCTCATCTCATGTTTTAATTTCTGACTCTATCCCGTCTTCTCTAGTTCACTCTCCACTGCTTGGCAGGACACTCCGTCTGGAATTGCTGAGTTAACAACTTCCTCTGCTGTGATCATGAAATTCTGATCCTTCCCCTCACGAGAGAACTTTCTGTGAATTCTATGCCCATATGCCACATATTCCCGTTTTGCTTCTGAAGTGAGTTCCAGACACGTGATAAATGTGGTCAAACTATTTACGGCAAATGTCCACAGGAGCATTCAAACTAAGCAACTGGGAAACGGGGGTTGATTCACAGAAAAGTTTCTGTTTGACTTGACTGTCATAAACAATGAGATCACAAAAGTAAATACTCCACATCTGGCTGTCTGGATTCTTACTTGCCTGGATATTTCTGGAAAGAAAGAAAGAAGCCATGTGGCTCAGTCAGCATCATGTTGTCCACATAATTATAATATTTTCTAAGAAGTAAAAAAAAAATTGGGGGGTTGATTCTTTAAATAACTTTCACTCTCATGATATATGGGCAGTCATGGTGTTTGAATGAGTACAGTGTAGGCAAATTAAAGAGTTGGAGTATTTCAGTATGATATGGGGATACTTGTGGTAGAAACAAACACGTAATTATTAAGTTCATAGGTTACAGTCTTGGCTTACAGCAAGAAAACAGTTGGTTAGCGGCCCCAGAATCTATAGTTGTCTTTTTTTTTAAATCTTGTCTTTTAATTAAATGATATTTTCTTAAGATGCCATTGAATTAAAAGAGAAAAGTGCTTGTCTACATTCAGAAATATTTCTCAGTATTCCATTTCATAATGAAGGTAGGTACAAAAATGCCAAATTGGTTATCTTCTTGTGCTTTAACCAAACATTCAAGTAGTTAAAACTTTATGGGTAACCATTAGCTATGGAAATACAATTCAGTTAAATGTGAAGGAAAATAAAGAATTCTAATAATGGGCCTAAATATGTGTTAAAATACATATATTTTCCTGAAATGTGTTTGCATTAGGGATAATCTATATTTGTTGATTTTTCAGCATACTATTTGCACTTCAAATGTTTTTTTCTCTCATTATAATGCACAGCAATAAAAAGTAATATTATATTTGGAAGTGTGCTGGCAAGGGAAGCTGGTGGAGTTAATCCAATAACTTGGAGTTCCTTGGAGAAAAGGCTCTGTAGAAACACAAGGTGTTATTATCAGTATTATTGCTCTGTGGAGCTGGAAACCTGTCTGCCCTTTGTAAAAGCTAGCCATTTAAGAAGGAATACAGAATTGCCGTAGAATGAGCTGTGAATTTCATATTTTCAAAAAAATGTACACAACTAAGTAATAGAAAAAATTTTAAAATTTTCCTTTAAGAAAATGGCTTATGTAGATTTCTTATTATTGTTCTTCATTTTTGAAGCCGATGCTGTCAGTGAGTATTTTCCAGGTATAACATGTAAGTGAAAATCTCAATGCTTAGGTACGGTGTTATTGGTCAAACTGAAAATATGATCCTTTAAATTAGAATTTGTAACACATAGACTCTTGGGATTCAGCTGAACACAGACTCCCAGATGTACAGAAGAATTTACAGTTTTATGTTGTTTTATGTTAATATTGGAACACTGTGAATAGGAATCACATACTTTTGTACCTTAACTGAGGGCGTGTCAGTATTAGGGAGGCCATAAATGTAGCGGCTGAGATCAGCTCTGACATTTAACTAGCCTCCATTCAAATCTTGACTTCTGGTCATGTGACCTTAACAAAGTCATTAATTTCTTCAACCCTCAGTTTCTTCATCTGTAAACTCGGTATGATGAAATCACATCAAAATCAGTGCCTTACACATAGATGAGTTCTCAGACATGGAGGCCATTGTCTCAATTAAATATCACCATGATTCCAATTAAGATTAACCTAGAACTGTACTTACAACTATTAACTCAATTGTTACCAAGATAATTATATAGTGTCTGCACACTTCAGATCGCTCTCTTTTATTTTCTGCCATTGCTCTCTTTAGAGTATGAGAGAAAGGAGAGGTCATAGAAATTAATTCTCCAAATAGGAATGCTTTTACACTGTTGGTGGGAGTGTAAATTAGTTCAACCATTGTGGAAGACAGCATGGTGATTTCTCAAGGATCTAGAACCAGAAATACCATTTGACCCAGCAATACCCATTACTGGGTACATACCCAAAGGATTATAGACCATTCTACCATAAAGACACGTGCACGCGTATGTTTATTGTAGCACTATTTACAATAGCAAAGACTTGGAACCAACCCTAATGCCCATCAATGATAGACTGGATAAAGAAAAGGTGGCACATCTACACCATGGAATACTGTGCAGCCATAAAAAAGAGTCAGTTCATGTGCTTTGCAGGGACATGGACATCATCCTCAGCAAACTAACACAGAAACAGAAAACCAACCACCACATGTTCTCACTCATAAGTGGGAGTTGAACAAGGAGAACAGATGGACACAGGGAGGGGAACATCATACACTGGGGCCTGTCAGGAGGTGAGGTGAGGGGGAGGTAGAGTATTAGGGCAAATATCTAATGCACCTGGGGCTTAAAACCTAGATGACAGTCTGGTAGGTGCAGCAAACATATTGGTTCCTCTTCTATACAGTTTCACTCCATGGCACATGTATACCCATGTAACAAACCTGCACAATCTGCACATGTATCCCAGAACTTAAAAAAAAAAAAAGTTGCAAAAAAAATTAATTCTCCAGTTTCGAAGGTGAGAGGGAAGTTATTCATAAAATAAATATATGGCTTTGATGTAAGTTTTCACTGTATAAATATGATTTAAGGAAATGAGAAATGTAAGTTAAAAGCATATTGGCTAATTAGCCAGATACCTGCGTCTTTTTTTATTGCCTCATTTATGAATGCTGCATTACAAGTTCTTTCTTGGATGTCATGTTGTAAATAATCGCTTTAGGGCCATATTTTCAAAACTACTCTAGCAGTATTTCAGCATTTATTTACCAGGTATATCTGCTTATTCCAGTCATTTTAATTGCCTTGTATTTAGTTATCTCACAAATCAAAAGGAAGTGTACTTCAACTTTTCCTTCTGCAGATATGTGTCTTAGGAGAGGGTATTTTAGTATTCCCAGCTAACCTTAGATAAAAGAAATAGACGTTACCCAAGTTCATTTGTATATGTGGTCTTGTGCTTGAAAATAATTATGGGTGCAAACATTCTGCATTTCCAAATATGTTGAACATATTTAGGATGTCAGAGTGATGGTTTAAAACTGCATTGACTCGATCATGAGGTCAGGAGATCGAAGCCATCCTGGCTAACACGTAGAAACCCCATCTCTACTAAATATACAAAAATTAGCCAGGTGTGGTGGTGGGCGCCTGTAGTCCCAGCTACTCGGGAGGCTGAGGCAGGAGAATGGCGTGAACCTGGGAGGCGGAGCTTGCAGTGAGCTGAGATCGCGCCACTGCACTCCAGCCTGGGAGACAGAGGGAGACTCCATCTCAAAAAAAAACAAAAAAACAAACAAACAAAAAAAAAAAAAAAAACAAGAAAACAAACAAACAAAAAACCTGCCTTGACTCAGCCATGTCTAACTACAGCTTTGATGAAAATACTGGGTTGATATTGGAAGCAACGGATTTTATTGCTATGGACTGCTCAGTAGGCATGTCTTTATTTAACTGAGAGAAGTGTGAACCCAATTCTTATTTCAAGGTGATATTTAAATTGGACTCAGATAAAAACCTTACAGTAGCTACATTTCACTCAAGATCAATGCATTCTCATTTCTTTTTCTTTTTTAAGAATATATGCTGGTTCCTTTTCTATACAGTTTCACTCATGGCTCTCCATTTTTACATAGATACATACATACCCACATGTATTTCTTTACTGTGTTCTTGTTATTCTCTTTTGTTAAATTATATATTTATTCATTATCTCTTAATGTTTCCCTTGTCTTCTCTCTGCTGGTGTCAAATGAATTCCTCTTTCTTCAGAAGCTCAGCTGGAAATGGATTAATGCAGCTGGAACACAACTACTGTGGTGTCAGGATGCTGGGGTGACCTCTGTATTTGAAAAATAAAAGAAGTGAAAAGTATCCAGCAGCTGAAAGTCAGGGGGAAAAAATCTTGATGCATCTTGTTCATTTCCACTGTGGAAGTGTTTGCTGCATCTCCGAGGTATCTTGTGAGAGAAAAGTCATAAACACACACACATATACACACATACACACAAAAACCTTAAATGAAGATGAAGTGGTCAGGCAGAAATGCTGAGTCTGGGATATGTTTTAATACATTTCAAATTAGCAACTCACAAGGAACCTGGAATATTGAGGCGCATGCTTGATATGGCTAGAAATGTGACATTGTTCCTGCCCCATCCACTTATATTGTATTATTTCCAGCAGTGAAAACCACCTCAAAAATTCATCTTCCAAAGATAAAGCGGGTTCACGTTTCTAGCCATCCTTCATCAATGTCAGGCTGTGATAGTCGATCATTACATGGGTATCCTTGCTGCTGAGGCCAACAGCAACTGAACTAGGACTGAAAGGATGTCCATATTCTCTCCTGCTGGGCCACTTGCTTGCCAAGAGTATTTTTTTCCATGACTAATATTCAGTAAAATATCTGATGGTTAAAAACAAGATTGCTTAGCTTTGCAATTGTTATTAAATTCTTTTCCTGGGCTATAATGCATAGGCTTTGATCTAAAGTCCTACCGTTGCTAGAAGGACTCGTATGATTACGATAATGTGCACTGCTCTTTTTGCTATTCCTATAGGGAAAATAAACCCCACATTAGTTCCATATTAGTACCTGACTTAGAGAAGTTAAAAGCACCAGAAAAGGTTAAACAGAGTCAAGTACACATAAGAGAGCAGTGGTTATTAGTGTTCGGGGAGCCATTAAAAAATTCTGCTTATACAGAAGAATTTATTGGTGCTCCTGCTTCTGGCTGCTTTATGCATTTTAATAAAGAAGTAGGCTCTGTGTGTGTGTGTGTGTGTGTGTGTGTGTTGTGTGTGTGTTTGCACACATTTTATGGCTATGATTGAACAAGGACTTTAACTATTTGGTCTGCATTAATTTTATCCTTTTTTTTTTCTCTCCTTTCTCCAAGTCTCCTCCTTTACCTTTCAGCTTCCCAGACAATATTACAATTCTGAAAATCCTTCAGTTCCATTTTTATAAAGGAAGAATATGCCTATTAATTCCATGGATTTTTTTTTCTGATATATATATCTCTCTCAGAAAAAAAAAATATATGGAAGCCTTTTTACTTTAGCTAGATGTTTGGAGGTAATTAGAGAAAAAACTAAATATGCAGTTTCAAGAGGCAAGAAACATTTGTGAAATTCTGTATTTCTACAGAATTTTTGAAATTTAAAAAAACTTTATTAGAAAAGACATGTGGGCTATGATTTAAGGAAATTATTTGAGCATATGCATTTAACAATTCCTTTTAAATGCTCATTGAAACAATGGAAGGAATATAAAATTAGAGAAAAAGGTAAGCCAATGTTAGGAACTAGGCTGCAATGTTACTGACGTTCAGGAACCTGGAGAGATTTTTGCAAAATACACAGTAGAAAAGATTGAACTATGAGGAGAGCCAACTAGCACATGAAAGAAATGCCTCCCTTTCCTTCAAAGAGGAACAACCCTAAGAAAAACCCAATTGTAAGCTTGAAGTGTCAGGGGTTGAGGGCAAGAGTGATCTTTAGAAATGGGGAGTTGGGGGGAAAATATTAGTCTCTCATATATACCAGGTACAGCATTGTACAATACTCACTGCTAATTTACACTTGGGCATATGTCAGGCTAAGTTACGTAGAACTTACTGTTACAACTAACCACAACCATCCTATTTTTGTGTGTTTCTTTTAATGCCTTTTCATTGTAATCAGAGAAGGTATTTTGTATGACTTAAGTCCTTTTAACTTTATTGAGATTTGTCTTATCTCAATAAAACAAGATAGACCCAGAAAATGGTCTTAGACCACAGGTGCATAATGTGTATTTTGCTATTGTTGAGTGGAGTCAATTGGGATGTGTTGGTTGGTGATGTTGTTCAACTCTTCTGTACCTTACTGATTTTCTGTTTATTTTTCTCTGAATTTTGCTTCATATACACTAAAGCTGTGCTATTAGGTGCGTAGCAGTTTAGGATTATTATGTTATATTGACAATTTGATCCCCATAGAGCTGTGATATACTTTGCTCTATAATCTGCTTTGTCTAATGATAATATTATCACTCCAGCTTTCTTTTGATTAGTGTTAGCATAGTGTATCTTTTTTCATCCTTTTATTTTTAACTTATATGTGACTGTATTTAAAATATGTTTTTGGAGGCCGAATATAGTTAAGTCTTGCTTTTATCTTCAATCTGACAACCTTTGCTTTTTACTTGGGGTATTTAGACCATTTATACTTAATGTGATTATTTATTTGGTTAGGCCTCAATCTATCATCTAGCTATTTGTTTTGTATTTGTTTCATTTCTCTCTATTTTCTCTTCTTATTGCTTTTGGATTAATTGAACCTTTTTAGTAATTTCATTTTATCTTCTTTTTTGGTTCATTAGCTGTAACTCTGGTTTGCTTTTTTACATCTTTAATTTATCACATTTTAACTTTGGTACATCTTTAATTTATCACAGTTTACTTTCCAGTGACATAAAATCATTTCATGTGTAGTATAAACTTTTTAAAATTATACTTTAAGTTCTAGGGTACATGTGCACAACATGCAGGTTTGTTACATATGGATACATGTGCCATGTTGGTGTGCTGCACCCATTAACTTGTCATTTACATTAGGTGTATCTCCTAATGCTCTCCCTGTATAAAAATCTTAAACAGCATATTTCCATTTCTCCCTCCCTGACCTTTGTGCTACTATTGTCATGTTTAACTTTTACGTATGTCATAAATCCATACTATATTGTAGTTATTTTTAAACAGTCAAGTATCTTTTAAAGATCTTTAAATAATAAGAAGAAATCTACATATTTATCCATGTTGTTACCATTTCTGGTAATCTTCATTCCTTTGTATAGTTCCATATTTCCATCTGGTATTATTTTCCTTTTATCTGAAGGCCTTCTTTTAACATTTCTTATAGTGCAGGTCTTACAGGTAATGCATTCTTCCAGCTTTTATATATCTGGAAGTCTTTATTTACTTTTGTTTTTCAAAGATGTTTTCACTGTACATGGAGTTCTATATCTCCTCATCAGGGCATTTTCTGGGTGCTGGCTCAGTTTCCCCTTCCTGTACCATGGCTTAGAAATTTTCTCAAAGCTGTAAGCTGAGGCAGTCGTAGGGCTCATTTTATTCATTTTGTATCTCATAGAGATCACCATCACCATTTTCCACTGCCGAATGTCCAGTTTTTCATATATTTTGACCGTTATTTATTTGTTTCTGGCAGGAGGATATATCTAGTTCCTGTTACTCCATCTTTGTTAGAAGTGGAAATCCCTGTAATTGGATTGTAAATAAATTTGCATTAAACTTTTTTTCTTCATATATTTACCTCCAGTATGTTTGATGCAAGCAGATCTATAAATGTTGAATCATTAAAAAAATTCAACTTTTATTACGTAATTTTGCTTTTATTTAGTACTTAAATTTATTTTTCATTTTCTTGCAATTAAAATTGCTATGCTTGCTTTATTTTGTTTTCTATCTGGAATTTCTTTGATCATACCATCATTTGGTTTTATTGTTTTACATTTACATTTTATTTTAATCGAAGTACATAATATCACATAATGAATGCAGAATATTACAAGGCCTGTGATACATAACATTGCAGGTGTCCTTAGTCCTAAGTCCTGTTCCCTGGTCGCAATTACTTTAAAACATTTTAGGTGTTTTCTCTGTTATTTTCTTGGATATTTTAGAATAAAAAAATACTGCATTGAGTGATTTTTTTTCATTTTTAGACATTAGTAATGGACTTCCTATTAGTGTTGATGAGTTTTAATTTTCTTATGTCTTTCCCCTCTCACAACCACACACACAGTTCTATTCCTTCTGTCCTCTTGTTACAGAGATGTCATGTTTGGTTAAATCAATAACCAGAATTTTTATTATCATGATGACAGAAACATATACAGCTATATCTTTTTTTGTGTGCTATGTTAACATTATCTTGCATGTTCAACCATTTGTTTTTCCTGGATTTGGTAATTGTTTTGCATTTCTCATTTTATTTCCTATATGTTAATATGTATTACCAATTCAGCCTCACATTCTTTGCCAAGTTGCAAAATGTAATTAAAAGCTACAGATAATTTCTCAATGATACTTATTTTCTTATAGGCATTTCTCCTGGAACCTTTCATCACTGTGCTTCACTATGGACTGCTTGCTTTCCAAGCATGTTGCAGAGTCATCAACCTGGGACTTCCTTCAGCACCATCCTGTGAATTCCTGTCACCAGTCCTTTGTGTTGGATCCCCTAATTTTTGTATCCTGTCTTCCTCTTCCTTGCTTTAAGCTTTCAGTTTTGTCATATCTCATAGCTTCCTGAGAAATGGTACATTGGAGGTAATTTTTTTTTTTGAGATCTAGCGTGTTTGAAAATGTCTTTAGTCTCCTTTCATTTTTCTTTTAGAATTTTTGTGAGACACACTTGCTTTTGGAGTTGCTGTTGAGAGGGCAAATGCTATTCTGATTTCTTATACTTTGTGTGAGACGTATTTTTTCACTTTGAGAGTTTTAGATCTTTTCATTTTAAAACATTATGTGCTCTGAAGGGAGTCTCCTTACATTCATTGTATTGGACACCAGCTGGAAACTCATGTCCTTTAATTATGATTTTTTAAAATATCATAACTTTGATAATTTCCTTCCCTTTATTTTTTCTTTCTGGACCTCATATAAATAACTAAACTTTATTCAGAATTTACTATGCATGGCAGACCCTCTTCTAATGGCTTTGCTTGTATTAGGTTGAAGTAGGTATCACTATCATCTTCATTTTCCAGATGAAGAAATTGAACTCAGAGAGGTCAATGTGTCTACTGGGATTCAAACCTTGGCTGTGCTGAATTGGAGTAGGGATTTTAATTCCTCTTTATACAAACTTTCCAGTGCCCTGAACCCCAAACTTCAGAGTTGCCTGGTGTCTCTCTTGAACCTTTCTGAAGTTGTGCAGTTAGCCTAGGTTTTGCTTTCTCTGATCAGCTAAGTCCACTAGTCTGACAGCTTTCTAGGTTCAAATACTTTGCAGTATTAA
This sequence comes from Rhinopithecus bieti, assembly GCF_001698545.2. Classification (NCBI taxonomy): domain Eukaryota; kingdom Metazoa; phylum Chordata; class Mammalia; order Primates; family Cercopithecidae; genus Rhinopithecus; species Rhinopithecus bieti. The sequence goes on along the minus strand of NW_016814436.1, from coordinate 1,617,058 downwards.
CTTATTTTCAGATTTAAAATATAAATATTAAATACTATGTAACTATTGTTTCTTAATGCATTTTGACAGTGTCTGTCTCTTAGTGTAACACTTGATTAGCTTAATTATATTCTGTACATCTCACTTTGTTTATTGTTTTCTCTTAATTTTACTCAGAGTTTTCATGAGGATTAAGTGACAATATATGTAATGCACATAGAACAGTGTATGGTACACATTACACACTATATAGATAGCTATCATCATTATATTTCATATTGAAACAAGATATCTGCAAGAGACACTATTCTCCCAATAAATAAACTCTAAAGAACATTTTCAGTTCTCTAGTTTCTCCTTTTTTCTCATACTCAAGGAACAAAAAGAGATATTTTATTTATTCTCATTCCTCTTCCACTCTCATTGTCTTACGTTTTGCTGAGATAATTTACTACTTTATCCCACTTTATGATCAGAACTTCTGTTGTATCTTGGGTGATATTTTCCCTGACTCATTATATGTTTACAAATGTTTTTCTTTCATATTTTGGCTGGGTCCCCAAATTCTTGGTGTTCATTCTTCCCCCTCACACTAATCTTAAAAATATTATTCCATTATCATCTAGGTTCCAGTGTTGCAGATGAAATGTCTGATGTCAGCCTCATTTCTTTTTTCTCTATTTGTAACTTGCTCATGCTGTCTTGAAAATTGTCATATTTTCTTTTTATCCTTGGAGTTCAGGAATTTTTCAGGATGCCTGAATGTGTGTTTCTTCTTATTCTTACCTGAAACTACATGAGCCTTTCCCTCTGTAGGCTTTAACTCAGGGACAGTTTCTCCTGTTATGTAATTATTGCCTCTCCTCTATAGTTTTACTCTTCTCCTTGTGTAACTGCTATTATTCACCTCCTGGATTTCCGGTGTCTATTTCCTCAGGCCTTGGATCTTTTCCTTTTTGATTTTAATCTCTATTTTTATCTAGATTTTAAAATATTTTTTCTGTTTTAACTGCTATGCCATTATTTCAGGGCTCAACAGTGATTGTTTACCCTTCCATTAATGTACCTATTATTTATGTAATCTTAATGTGCTGCAGGACTTTCTAGGCTTATTACTAAAAGATAAAACTAGAAAGAAAAGGCTGGCTATGGTGGCCCACGCCTGTAATCCCAGCACTTTGGAAGGCCGAGGTGGGCGGATCACCTGAGGCTGGGAGTTTGAGACCGGCCTGACCAACATGGAGAAACCCCGTCTCTACTGAAAATACAAAATTAGCCAGGCGTAGTGGTGTATGCCTGTAATCCCAGTTACTCAGGACGCTGAAGCAGGAGAATCATTTGAACCCAGGAGGTGGAGGTTGCAGTGAACCGAGATTGTGCCATTGCACTCCAGCCTAGGCAACAAGAGTGAAACTCTGTCTCAAGAAAAAAAAAAAAAAAAAAAAAAAACCAAAAAAAAAAACTAGAAAGAAAATTACTAGTAGCTTTGTCTATATAAAACAAGGACAAGAAATAAATTCATAAAATAACTGTAATACATGTGCCAAAGTGCTAGTATTCTATATATAAAGTTTTTGCAAATCAAGAAGATAATTATACCAATTAAAAAAAATAAAATGTATTAGCAGAAAAGTTACTGAAGAAGAAATGCATATAACCATTAAATTTCTGAAAACATTTTAACCTCACTAGTAGTCAAAGAAATGCAAATTTAAAATAACTTTCTATAAAATGATAATATTTTTAAAAGATTATTGTTATTATTTATGGAGAGTAATGTAGATACTCTCTTACTGCACTAGGATGTATTTGGTTACAAGTAATAGAAAGCCCAATTCAAGTAACTTAAAACATGAAATTTATTGGCTCTTGTTATTTGAATTCCAGAGGATTGGTTTGTTTCAGGGACTCAGCAATATTATCTAGAACCTAGTTTCTTTTTATTTCTCCTCTGCTTTCTAAAGTGTTGGCTTCATCCTAAGACTGTCTTCTCATTGCTGTCACTAGAAGATAGATTATCAACATTGCCTGAGACTCTCTGCTTCCTACTTACAGGGTAAATGAGAGGGTTATTCTGGAAGCTTTCTCAGAAGGGGAGCAATTTCCTTGGATAGAATCCCAATTTCTTTTTTAGATCCTATCGGCCCAACTTGAGACATATGCTTATCCCTGAAACAACAGCTGGATCCATGTGGTTACATTACTTAGTTAAGACTTGAGCTACATCTCCCATCTGGGATCAAGAGTGGGACCACCGTCCCTCAACGTGTGTGTGTTGGATAGAAGAAGTGAAAATGCCTGCATAAAAAATTGGGGATGCTGTCAAGAGACAGACAAAAGATTTTGGGGAAGCACATAAAATGTCCACTATCCATGCATTGCTTCTGGACATAAAAATTGACATATACTTCCTGTTATGAAACTGGCAATAGGAATTAAAAACTTTAAAATGTGCTTATAATGTTATTCAGAAATTCAATTTCTTGGAATTTGTATCTGACAAATAGTTATGGATATGTAATACATAAATACCTGGCTATTATATAACTAAAGCTGCATGATTTATAGTAACTAAAAATTTGGAAACATTTAAATGTCTAACTGCATGGATTTGATGAAATTATGTATTGAACAGTCAATATTCATACAATGAAATACTATTTAACAATGAAAATGATGCTATTAAAATAAGGGCATGGGAAAGAGTTCACTATGTCTTATTAGGTAGAAAAAGCAGGCTACAAAATCTATGATCTTTTTTTGGGAAAAAACATATATATTTATAGAAACTATAGAAGAAAGAAGGCTATGTAACAAAATATTAACAGTGGTAGGTTGGGTGGTAGAAATATATGCTTGCATATCTGTATTTTCATATATTTCTTGCAATAAATCTTTAATATATTAATTTCTTCTTCTCCAATCTTTATGCATTTTTTTCCCCTATTGCACTGGCTAGAACTTTTAGTACAATATTGAAAAGACTTGGTAAGTGTGGACACCCTTGCCTTGTTCCTGATCTCAGGGAAAAAGAGTTACTGTTTCACAATTAAGTATAACGATAGGCATGGGTTTTGTAGATGTTCTTCATCAGATTGAAAGGGTTCTTTTTTACTTCTAATTTGCTGAAGTTTTATCATAAGGGGTGTTGAATATTTTCAAATGATTTTTTAAACATCTCTTGAGATGATAATATGATTTTTTTCTTATTCTATGAATGTGGTATATTACACTGATTGATTTTCAAAAGTTAATCAACCTTGAATTTATGAGATAGACCCTACTTGGTCATGGTGTATTACTGTTCTAATATATTGCTGAATTTAACTTGCTAACGTGTTGATTTTTTTTTTTACCTGCGTTCATGAAGGATACTGATCTATATATTTTTAATTATAATATCTTTGTCAGGCTTCTGTACTGCCTTGTAAAACAAGTTGATGAGTATTCTCTATTTTCTGAAAGAGTTTATATAAGATTAATATTATATCTTCTTTAAACATTTGGTAGAATTCACCAGTGAAGCTCTCTGGTTCAGGAAGATTTTATTGTGGAGAAGTTTTGATTTTAAATTCAGTTTTAAATAGATACTGGGTTATTTAGATTGTCAATTTCTTTCAATGTAAATTTTGGTAATATGTACTTGTCAAGGAATTTTCATTTCATCTAAGTTGTTAAATTTACTGAAAGCTTATTGTTTTAATATCTTTAGAATATATAGTCACATTCCTCATATTGGTAACTTCTATTTCTTTTCTTGATTAGTTTTGCTAGGGGTTTATCAATTTAATTAATTATTTTAATGAACCAACTTTGATATATTTATTTTCTCTGTTATTTCCTCTTTCATTGATTTCCATTCTAATTTTTATTCTCTCCTTACTCCTACTTACTGTGCATTCAATTTTTTCTATTTTGTTTTAGTTTTTCAAGATGGAGCTTAGATTACTGACTTTATACCTTCTTTTTAAAAAAAAATTTTATAAAAAAGCAGTTAAAGCCAAACATTTCCCTTTAAGCACTGGTTAGGCTATATCTCACAGCTTTGAAGAACTATGTTTCTATTATTTTCTCATCTTGTGATTTCTTTGGTCATTTGTTATTCAAAAGTATACTGTTCAAATTCCAAGTATTTGAGGGTATATTCTTGATAGCTACTCGTAATTGATTTTTAATATAACACTTTTATGGTCAGAGAATATACGCCACATAATTTCAATCTTAAGATATTTATTGAGACTAGTTTTATGACTCAGCCTGTCTGTTTTGGAGAATTTTCCTTGTGAACTTGAAAAAAGTGTGTGTTCTGCTGATAGCACTTTTATAAGAAACCCCATAAAATTATTTTAAGATCACTAATCCTGAGACATGTTTAAATTGACTGCTTTTTGACAGAATAGCAAAACAGTTAATATTTATCTTTAGCTCTCCCAGGGGGATTACCCTATTTTACTTGTTACCCCAAATTCCCTGTGCTATGTTTACCCTTCTGTCAGTATGTCTTTCAGATTTTTTTTTTTTTTTTTTTTGAGATGGAGTTTCCCTCCTGTTGCCCAGGCTAGAGTGCAGTGGTACGATCTTGGCTCACTGCAACCTCCGCCTCCCGGCTTCACACTCTTCTCCTGCCTCAGCCTCCTGAGTAGCTGGGATGATAGGTGCCTGCCACCACCCCCGGCTAATTTTTGTATTTTTAGTAGAGATGGGGTTTCACCATGTTGGCCAGGCTGGTCTCGAACTCCTGACCTCAGGTGGCCTACCCACCTCAGCCTCCTAAAGTGCTGGAATTAAGGCATTAGTCACCACACCTGGCCCAGGTCTTTTATTATATCTGTAAAAAATTATACTAGCATAAGTTGCTGGTGTAATTTATGATGACTACTTAAGATAACACTTTTTATGTTTTTAAAGGTATATCTTAAATTCTTATACTAAAGAAATAGAGTTATTACATCAGTACTTGAAGAATTCATGGACCCAAAGTGTCTCCTTCTATACTATGTTGCACAGAAATATCAGCTATGAGGCTGGTGCCCTATTCCCTGTTTTCATTCTCACATGTATGAGTGAATAAATGAGGTGAAAGGAATAAATTTAATCATTGAATTTTGGGCATACTGAACAGGTATATTAATGCTGGTAGGACTCTTCTATACCTCAGTCTATATTGAACTTTCCTTGCAGACAGAACAAATGCTCTGTGATGGGAGTAAGCCCGTTTCACATGAGGAAGTATAAGGGGCCAGTAAGGCAGGAGTATGGAGAATAAAAGGAGATGGATAAGAAAGGCAAGACTGAACTCAGAGGGCTTTGTGGGTTTGTTGAGGATGTTGATCTTTATCCTAATAGCAGAGAGACACCGTAGAAGGGATTTAAGCGGGAGATCATGTGCTTCAGAAAGGCCCCTCTGGCTATGTGATGGAACATTGAATGGCTTCAAGAGGGAAAGTAAGAAGAAATTGGGAAATGATTGCTAGTTTCTTGGCAAGAGATAATGGCAGATTGGATTATGGAGGTGATGGTGGAGGTGGAGAGAAGTTGAGTCGGTAGTGTATGTCTCCTTCCACCGCTGTCCATCCGTGTCTCCTTCTTAATCTACTATAGGACCCAGGCAAAAAGAAGATCAGGAAATATCCCTAAGAGGAAGGCCAATAGAAGCGAAGAAACGGGTAACCTGTAACAAACTTCAAATACTCAAAGGTTCTTAGGATAGTACTTGCAGGAAGAAAATCATACTTAGTTTCAATAAGTGCTAAATCTCTTATGGATACATGCATGTTTAGCTTCATAGATGCGTCAGTAAACCTCAGTCTCACACTCCTGGAAGGGTACAGGGAGCCATCTGTTCAACAATAATTTTCAATGTAGAATGTTGAGGCAATTAATATGAAAGGACATGTAGTAGGCTTTGATTGATATTTTAATGCAACCCATTAAAAATACGGGGTAAAACAGAGTGGTAAATTGCATTATTTTTGTATCTCTGTAGGTTGTAAGGCCAATGCTTGATATGTTTCTTAATTAACACTGCTGTTTCCAACTTTCCATTTCTGTCTTTTGTGTATAATTTCAAACAAACTTAAACTATAGTGGCTCCAGCATGATTTACTGTCTTACTTAAAGAATAAGTAAAAGAAAAATGTACATGAACAAAGATATCCTTTGGTGTTAGATCCCAGCAGCACAGTATCATGACATCTACCTATAATGTATCCAACAAAGACCAAGAGGAAAAGCCAAAATGTGTGTATTTGTATGTGGAGGTTTTTTCCTTGGAGATGGACAACGTTATTAACAACCCCATACGAAGAGGATTTTGAGTGAGTAATTCTGAGTGAATAGAAAATAGAAGCCATTAAAAGAATAAAAGGACAGAGAGCCATTTCTTGAAAAGGACACAAAACATTTATATTATGCTTAGTATTTTTTGGTTCTTGGCAAAGAATTGCTTATTTTTTTAGAATCATTTCCTACTGAGTTCAAGTAATTCTTTATACCTTTTCTGTGACTTTAATTTTGTTCTCTGCCTAAAATGACAATTTCATCCGTTACCCAATATAATTGTTATTTTCTGATCGGTTTCCATTTTTAGGTTAATTCTCCAGATATCCTATTTATCAAATTGTGTGGGGGAGGGCAGGGGAATGAGGTCTTTGCCATTTTTTTCTCTTTCTCTCTCAGTCATGTATGTTTTATCTGGTGGTTACATAGCCTTTTACTTTATTTTGTGGCACGTAGATTTGTCCTTAATCAGAATAAAAGCTATTATCTAAATTTCCCTGTATTAATAGAAAGATTATAGTTTATGTTTCTCTTTCTATTATGTTCTTGGTCTGCTACTCCAAATATTGTCATTCAGTTGAGTTGACTTGAATGGTTATAATCCACAGAAATATAATTAATGTCAGTGATGTTTCCAACCCATTCTCATTTTGAAGAAAACATTATTAAGTTTTTTTAAAGGAATGTGATTATATGAAGGATGATCTCCAAATATTCTGTATCTTAATAGAATATATAATCAGAGAATACAAAATTCATCTGAAGTAATGAGACTTAGCTGACAAATTGTCTGAGTACCTGTCTGTGGTTGGTGGGGCAGAATCAGCTCTGCAGGGTGGGCAGGCAAAGAAAAGAAGAAAGGTTTTAGAGAACACTAAGCTGGCTGATGGGAGGGCCATAGAAAGAGGCTGGCTGATGGATTGGCTATTTCCTCTAAAGCAGCAGGTGATGCTGAAATCAGGAGTGTGCATAGTAAGATTTTTTCAGAAATCCAAGGTTCATAGGCCAAAGCCAGGAGGCCAAATAGATCATTGAATGAGTGAAACAATCAGAGTCATATCAAATTCCAAAGCGTGGAACCAGGCTATGGAAACAGGTGGCAAAAGGCCACCTCTAGGCAAGTGGCCCTGGGTCACTTGGGTTATCCTAGTACAGACACAAGTTCGTCTGGCCTATCTTGTCTTTTATTGGTTTGTTCAATGCTGGAAAGCACCGAGGGGGTTTAAAGGGCCAGAGAGAAAGCTGAGGAATAACAAGGATGACTTTTCTAACAATAGGTCTGATGAAGTACTGGACCAGCCAAGGGACTATCAGACATTTGCTGAACAACTGACTTAGATTAAGTCCTACTCATAGGTGGGAATTTGAATTACTAGCTTATTGAAATTCCTTCTGGCTTCAAGAATTCTATGATTTTGTCTTTTATAGTATATTATTGGAGTATAGAAGGTTAATTTCTTACTCAGGAAGCATATATCGAACAGTCTTTTTAATAGAAATACTCTCAAGCAACTGTAAAGATATTAAATGCCCACTGCTCTAGAACTGACAATCCTGAGTCATAGCAGTCTCAAATTACAATGTCCATTCAGCAGTAAGAATGCTATTATTTAAGCAGACAAGTAGATTTTTCTTTCCCTTTCAGGTGCAAGATGATGTTGGTCTAGCTACATTTATTTTAATTTTATTTTATTTCAACAGTTTTGGGGGGTACAGGTGGCTTTTTGTTACATGGATAAATTCTTTAGTGGTATTTCTGAGATTTCAATGCACCTGTCGCCCAAGCAGTGTACACTGTACTCGATATGCAGTGTTTTATCCCTCACTCACATCTCAACCTTCCCTCACCTAGTCCCCAAAGTTCATCATATGATTCTTATGCCTTTGCATCCTCATAGCTTAGCACGGTCTGGCTACATTTAAATGGCATGGTATACTAGGTCCATTGGTTTGTCATTTGACTTTAGAGGTGACAAATGGCAGTGTCTAAGCCTGCTCTCTGTTCTGAGCACCTTCTGATAATTCACATTGGATGCCATGGGACCACCTTAGTATAATCACAATCCCCTTTTTTCTTGAGATGCATTGCCAGGCAGATATATAGGTATCTGCATTGAACAGTGGCCAGGCCAGATTCTACAATAAAAGTAGTGTCCTGTCAACCAAACATTAAAGGCTTAAATGGGACTTTCATAATTGCCAGGTCCTGTGAGGTTTTGTAAGAAGGCAATGGAACACCAGTGAAGATTTTCAAGTAAGGGACTCTATTTGTTCAACACATATTAATAGAATCAGGCATTGTGCTACGAACTGGGGATTCACAAGTAAAACAGCAGACATAGTTTCTATTGTCAAAAAACCTATATAGATAAGAAAAAGGGCAATTACAAAATAGTGTGATAGGTGCTATAATGGGAAGAATTACAAGATGAGAATATTTAAACAAGGAAAATAACATGCAATTAGATGAGGGGGTGGTCAAGGAAGGCATCTTAGAAGAGGTGATGTGTAAGAACAAGGAGCCAGATGACAAATAAAGAAGTGTGTCCCAGGCAAAGGATGAATAGATACAAAGAATCAGGGATACAGAAGATGGAGCACAGTGAGAAGTGAAGATTATTGAGGGTGGTTGGAAGGTCAAGTGCTTTCATCAGAGTAGTCTACATGGACTCACAAGTCAATATTCATAGGGTTTTCTAGCCTAAATTCATACTGTCTAAATGTGAAGGAACTTTAACCTAATCTAAATATATATAAGTTAGGAGTAGATGACTGAAAGTCCAGTGTTCTAATGCCCTTGTGGTGTTTTTAGGAGGTAAATATATTGGTGAACTTTTGACTTGGATCAAGTTTTGTGCACCTCTTAAATAATAAAACAAAATATATAATTTTTAAATTAGTAGACGAGAAAAAATGGAAAGACAACAAACAAAAACCCAAAAGAATATAAAAAAGTGGGGAGGGGAAGGGAGGAAAGACAACGTAAATAGAAAACCTGAAATAAGACGGTAGATATAAATACAAATATGTCAGTAATTACATTAAGTGTAAGTGGTCTAAATTAGAGGACAAAAGTTATCAGATTGAGTTAAAAAAGAACAAGCAAAATCCAACAATGTGTTATTAATAAGAAAGACATCTGAAACATAAGGAAATAGAAAGATTGAAAATAAAAGCATGGGAAATAGTGTACCAGGAAAATTTGAAACAAAGGGAAGATTGTGTAGTTATATTAATATAAGATGAAATACATTTTAAGACAACTAATATTACTGAAGATAAAGAGGATCATTTTGTAACTATAAAGTGTGTTATTCACCAGGAAAATATAACAATTACAATTTTTATTCACCTAGTAACAAAGTCTCAAAAGATATAGAGCAAAAATTGGAGAACTATAAGGAAAAGTAGATAAAACCACAATATTCTCTCTCAGTAATTGGTAGCTCAAGTAGACAAAAATTCTGTAAGGGTATGGAAAATTTGATCAACACAATTAACAAACTTAACCTAATAGACATACATAAAACACTCTACCCAGCAACTCCAGAATACATATATTTTCAAATACATATGGAATATTTATGCAGATTGACCATATTCTGGATCTTGAAGCAAGTCACAAAATATTTGAAGGCATTCAAATTATATAGTCTGCATTCTCTGATCTCAATATAATCCATAATAAAAAATAACTAAAATACCCTTGTATAAATTTATCAATGTTTAGTAAGAACCATTTTGGGTATTTCAAACAGGATTCAGAAAATGTGTTGCAAAGGTGTTGAAAGGTCTGGAAAAACAAAATAGAATATATGGTTATACAAAAGTGATGATTTATGTGCTTTTGGGATACCACTGTCATGCCTTTGCTGCTACTGCCATCCCTGCTAGAGGCACAACCAGCAGCACTGGTAGAGGCCAGGAGAAAGTAGTTTCAGCCGGGAGAAAGTAGCTTCTTCCTTCCTCTGCCTTTCAGTCTCTTATTAGTGCCTCTCACTGGCAGACCCAACAGGATGACAACTGGAAAGGGAGTCTGGGAAGTGTAGTTGCAGGCTCCCAGTCCTGGCATTAGAAAGAACATGGCTGAAGAGCACATGCAGGACAGCAGATACTGTTCAGCACAATCCACTCCTTTGGCTACTCAGCACCCATATATACAGTCTTTTATTTAAAACAACAATAAAAATAACATTATGCCTCTGCCTAATAGCGTGAAAATGTCTTTTATACAAAGATGCGTTTGCTTTCTCCCTAAAATGGAAGATGTGTGATCCTATTACTGAATCCATCTCAGAATGATGTTAATTTTTCTTCTAATTCAGTAACAATTCTTACTGGATATTCTGTAACATAAAGACTAAATTGTAAATTAGCCACTTAACGTGAAATAAAATGATGCGGAAAGGGAGGTAGACATGGGCAGGATGGGTGGAAGGGAGGAAGATGAATATATACAAATATGTAGATACAAGTAAGGAAAATATGCTTGGGGGTTATAATGTAATTATAGAAATCAATAACTAAATGTAATGAAATTAAATGTATAATATATAATACTAAAAGTGTAATGTAATTTAGAAATCAACAACTAAAATGAATCTGGAAAAATCAGAAAAAGCATATGTTAGGAAATGAAAAAATAACACTTAAAGATTCAATAAATGAATTATAATGAGAATTAGAAAATACTTAGAATTGATTTATAATAAAAATATTAAATGTCAAATCTGATAGAAGACAGCTAAAGCAGAACTTAGAGGGAATTTAATGGCATTAAAAGCTATAATAGAAAAGAAGGAAGGATAAAAATTAATGCAACAAGCTTCCACTTTAATTAAATGCAAAGAAAGTAGAAGGAAGAAAGTAATAAGTGTAAAAACAGAAATCAATACAATAGAAATTAAGCTTTTAATAAAGATAATCTACAAAGCTAAGTAAGTTATTTGAAAAGACTAATATAATTGACAACACCCTAGTGATATTGATCAAGGAATAGTAATCATTATCATGATTGAAAAAACCTTAATTATTGGTGTTCTGGATATAACAATGACAAAAGGTTATAATGATAAATTTCAAGCTATAACTTTGTGTATTAGTCCATTCTTATGCTGCTATGAAGAAATATCTGAGACTGGGTAATTTATTAAAAAAAGAGGTTTAATTGACTCACAGTTCTGCATGGCTGGGGAAGCCTCAGGAAACTTAACAATCATGGCTGAAGGCACCTCTTCACAGGGTGGCAGGAGAATGAATGCCAGCAGGGGAAATGCCAGGCAATGCTTATAAAACCATCAGATTTCATGAGACTCACCCACTGTCATGAGAACAGCATGGGGAAGCTGCCCCCATGATCTGAATACCTCCACCTGGTCCTGCTGTTGATGTGGAGGTTATGAGGATTCCAGTCGAAGGTGAGATTTGGATGGGGACACAGAACCAAACCATATCACTTTGAAAGTTGTTCAGAAATGGACAAAATCTTAGAAAAATACAGTGGACTCAAACTGACTCAAGAACAAATAGAAAACCCAAGCAATAACAAAATCATTAAAACAATTACCCCATAGTCAAAAATATTTCCACAAAACCACTCCAATCCCAGCAAAATCAATCATTCAAGAAAAAGATTCAAAATTTACTGTATTCCAGAGCATAGAATAAAGATTAGCATGTCTTTGATATCAAAACCTGAAACAGATAATATAAGAAAGAATTGTAGACCAATATTATAATGAAATACATGTAAAAATCCTGTACAAAATATTAGCAAACCCAAACGGGTAATATATATAAAGGGTAAAGAATCATGAGCAAACTTTTTTTGTCCCAGGAATATAAGGTTGGTTCTACTTTAGAAAATCCATTGTTATTTACCACATTCGTATGTTAAAAGATAAAAGTCATATGATTACCTTAATAGATACAAAGCATTGAATGAAACTGAATATAATTAGGAAATACTCTTAGCAAACTGAGATGAGAAGGGAAATTCCTTAAACTGGTTAAGGGTTTCTAAAAAATAGAAGTCACTTTCATACTTCTAGTAAAACTTTGACCTTATATTTGAGATTAGCAAAAGACAAGAATGTCCCTATAGTTACTTTAATCAACAATCTATTAGGGCCGGATATGGTGGCTCATGCCTGTAATCCCAGCACTTTGGGAGGCTAGGCAGGTGGATGGCTTGAGCTCAGGAGTTTGAGGCCAGCCTAGGCAACATGGCAGAAACCCATTTCTACAAAAAGTTAGCCAGGTGTGGTGGCATGTGCCTGTAGTCCCAGCTACTCAGGAGGCTGAGGTTGGAGGCTCTATTGAAGGTTCTCACAAGTACAGCGAAGAAAAGCAAAGAATAAAATGTATCAGGAATGGATGGGAGGAAAGAAACCTGTTACTATTTACAGGTTATATGATTATGTAGAAAACACAGAGGAATCTGTGCATAATTTATTAGAATTAATAAGTGAGTTTAGAAATGTAGTTAAATATAAAATCAATGTACAAAAATCAATTGCATTTCTACATGCCAGCAACAAACATTTAGAAAATGAATACAAAGTGCTTGTAATAGCTTAAGATATGAAACACTGAGGAAGAAATGTAACAGTGCATATGCAAGACCTTTATGGAAAAAGTGTGAAGTTTTATTGAGAGATATTAAAGCAGATCTAACTAAACAGAGAGATAAGTAAGCCGTGCTTCTGGATCAGAAGACTCAATATGGTAAAGATGTCTATTCTTCTATAATTGATTTAGATTCAATGTAATTCTGGTTAGAATCCATACAGGATTTATTTTTCTTTTGTGAAATTTGATAAGCTACTTATAAAGTATATATGGCAACGCAAGGGACTGAAAGTAACCCCAGTATTCTTAATGAAAAAGAACAGAGTTCAGGAAGTTGCCTACCAATATCAAGATTTCAAAGCTATAGTAATTGAGATGCTTTGGTGGTGGTATAGGCATAGAGCAGCAGGAGAGCAGAGGTAGCCCAGTTAGAGATCCACACATATGAGGGCCTTTGATAGGTGACAGATGTGATATTGCAGATTAGTGGAGGGCAGGATAAATGGTGCTGGGACATTGGAGTATGGATATGAAAATAAATTGGAATTGTACCTTTATCTTATACTATAGGCAGAAATCAATATCAGATGCATTACAGTCCTTAATGAGTCTTTAAGCTACAGTTTTTAAACAATAAGACTTTCAGAAAATAACAAGAGATTATTTTCATGACCCCAAGGTAGGGAAGGATTTCTTAAACATGAAACACAAACCCTAAGCATAAAGGAAGAGATTGATGACTCCTTATGCACCCCAAACCTCAGCATCATGCAATATACCCATGTAACAAATTGTGCATGGCCCCCTGAATCTAAAATAAAAGTTGAAATAAAATTAAAAAGATAAGAACTCATCAAAAGCTAGCACACAGAGAAAAAGAACAATACTCACAGACACAAAGATCTATAAACTTGGAGAAGGCATTTTAATGCAGAATCTGACAAAGGACGTGTATCCAGAAACTTTAGAGAAGCCCTGTGTGATGCTGGAGCTGACATTTCACAAACCACATTGCCCAGACTTCTGAGCAACTGGTTTCTAGTTTGTTTCTACAGATGGGGACCTGATGGGAGGCTCAGGAGGAGGAGATGAAGTACTTCCTCTCTGTTTTCTTCTTGCCACAGTTGGCACCTGCTTCCAGCTTCTTTCAGCATCTCCAGCCATGACTGCCCTCTGACTGTGATGCAGGGCAGGCAAGCCCTAAAATTGGGGCTTAGCCTAGCCTCGAGGGTTCATGGCTTCCCCCAGGAAAGAATTCAAGAGCGAGCCGGTGGTGTTAGACAGCAACTTTTATTGAAGCGACGGTGTATACAGCAGCGGCAGCAGAGGTACTGCTCCTTACGTTGCCCAGAGTAGCAGCTCAGGGGCAGTTCTGCAGTCATATTTATCCCCACTTTTAATTACATGCAAATTAGTGGTGGATTTTGCAGACATTTCTGGAAAAGGTTGTTCACTTCCAGATCATTGGTTCATTGCTACAGAAAGGGACGGTCACTTCCGAGTGTTGCCATGGCAATGGTAAATTGACAAGGCACACCGGTGGGCATGTCTTATGGAGAGGTACTTTCACCTCTTCCCTGTTTCAGCTAGTCCTAAATCTGGTCCAGTGTCTGAGCCCCACCTCCAGAGTCAAGTCCCGTCTCCTACCTGAACTGGGTAAGAGGGTTCCTGTGCTGAGCCCTGAGCATTAAAGAGCCCTCCCCTCAGCCTCTTCTGACTGTGTTCCTAGCGATGGGACAAGGTGTCTGCATGGCCAAAGGGGTGTGGCTACATGGAATCTGCCCTGCCTGCCGTCTGTTGTGGGCTGGGTAGCCTTGAACCATGACCATTCCCCATGCAAAGCACCCTGAGTTCCTCCTTTCAAGGGTGGACCGTGCTATCGTGCCTTCAGGGGTAGCTGTTTGTGTGTAATTGTGTGTGGTTGGGGGTGAATGGAGCTTGGATTTGCAGTCTTGGGTGATCACATGTATGCACTTGAGGCTCCTAATGGAGCAAGGTGTTGCCTGGTGAGGAGGGGCTGGGACAGGGGTCTGAGCTTAGAGTACGGCTATCCCCAGGTGCTGCCACGTTCTGGCTAGGCACTTTGGGAGGCTGAGACGTCTAAACAAATCTATGGCTTCTCACACGAACTGCAGTGAAAATCCAGTTTGTTTTTGAATTTTAAATTCATTGTAGACTAGTGCTTTTGTTAAATACAATAAAATAAAAGAAAAGTGAAATTCCAAAAAGTATGCAAGCAACATAACATGACTATCAAATAGGCATAAAAATTTCAAAACACCCTCGATTTCTATACTTATTTAGCATGGACTCATAATATAACTTGTGGAGTTTGCATTGCAAGAAGCATATCACTATAAGAATGCATACAGCATGTGTTTATTTCTGTAAAGACCCCAAGTAGCCAAATGGAACACTATGCTGTCTGGGTGTAGACACACAGGTGGTAAAACAAATAACCAAAACAAGAGTTAGGATAGTTACCTTCTGAGGGAGAACAGGTGATTTGATGGTGGAGACACAGGAGTCTCTAAGTGGCCATGCTCTGTTTCTTAATCTGAGTAGAAAGAAGAGCAGCATTTTATCAGTATTCATTTCATTAGTATTTTAACTTGTAAGTCTATACTTTACACATATGTTTCATATATAAAATCAAAATAAAGTGAGAAACAAAAGAAAAGGAAAGAACCCTCCTGTTAGTAATTGCCTGAACTATTTATTCATTTACACAACAGGTTTTTTTTTTTTTCTAGAGTAAGACAAAAATTTAAGTTGTGCTTGGATATCTGGGGAATGTAAATAAAAGAATATTGATGCATAATTTTGATATGAGTGTTCCTGACATGTAGACATAAACTTTTGGCCATTAAAATAACAAAATGAAACCGAGAATTGGATATCAGCCAGTATATTTATAGGATAGAAACCTCTAATATAGACAGACATGTCTATCAGTCAGGAAGTGTTTATTTGAGTGCCTGTCATATGTGTAAGGAAATTTGGGAGTGTAGAGGAATATTTAATCTAGTTATCAAGATGGGATCAATATACCAAACAATAACCTAAGACATTGTATTATTAGTCACTAAATTGTGTGGGACCACTAAAAACTGCTAACAGTAACGTCTGAGAATCTCAGATATGGTGCACAGATAGAATCCACATCTTTATTTTAGAATCAATGGTAACCTGAGTGTGGTGTTTCATAGTCAGTTTTTATGATCACATTAGTGGAAAAGATTATGCAAAATGATTTGCTGTTGTGCATTTGTATGAACGTATGAATACCAGGTGTCTTCAACGTTTAGTAATTTCACAGACACTCCAGCCAACATGCCCACCTTCCACTTTATGATTCTTCATCTGCCCAGAGTATTGCCTTGATTTCCTTTTCATATTAAGTAGGCACAAAATAGTCTCAGAAGAGTGGACCGTTCTTTCTATATTTGTGTTTTACAGATTATTCTGTGTGAATGAGATGATTAAGTATTTTAGTTTAAAACTCCCAGCTGGGCTGTAGACAGTATCAGTAATCAAGAGATAAGGAGTACAACAACTTCTATAATTTTTAATTTCTTCTGGTTAATTATTTCAGTAAGAACATGAAAACAAAATAAGCTGGTAATTGGGAATTGTCTTCATTAAATGAATTAAAGGAAGCCTTTAAAGTCACTTTTGGGGTAAATTTTATGTTTGGTAGTGCTTTTCTGTGTTTTAAGATGTTGATCAGCAATTCTGATTCGTACACATAGATCATCAATTGTTGATAGTTTTCCTTTGGAGCTCTGGAAAGAAGGAAAACCACTTCAAAGTCTTGTAGCCAAATGCACTACTTCTTGAGGTGTACACAGCTGGCAAGATCCAAGAACAAAACTAGCTATGTTTATTGCTTATACAACTGTACTTTTCATAAATACATTTTGAGAAGCAAAATGTTTAGTTTTTGTGCTGTGCTTTGATGTGTGGCTAGAGCCCAAAATAAATGGTATATTTTAATAAACTATTGAAAAATCTGACTTTACTATAATGGTGACTCAGTTCTGTGTTATTTGTGGATTTGCTTTGAAATATTTTATCTTTGGAAATATTTGCATAAGCTTGCAATGCAGTGATAGTTTCATTTGCTCTTTTGCTAAATTCTGTCTCTTGCCCCTTCCCAATTCTGGTCACCTCACCCTCCCAAACTGTGTTAATATTGAGAATTATCCAAGAGGAAAGGTGGAAATGAGACAAGAATGGCCTCAGAGGTATGTGTTTATCTTTTGCTTTATTTTATTTGACATTGTTTTGGCCTTAAGCAAAAAAAGGAAATTTGCTTTTGTGATACACTTGCTTAAAGGAAAAGAACCTTCTGACTTTTTTTTTTTTTAAAGAAAGACATCTTTAATAATTCTGTTTTAGGATTTCTTCAAGGTATGACATGTGCCCTAGATTAAAGGTATTCGTATAGTCAGCAGGAATCTAGCCTCAGTTCAAATTAATGTCTATAAGGGTCGATTCTCCTCCAACACTATTTCTAGGGATGAAATTAACAGCAAGGTGCAACAGCCCACAGATGTCAGAATAACAACTGGCCATTTGAATGTCAAGAGTTGGTTTGGAGCCATATCTGCTTGGGAATGTTAAATGTCCGGAAGGGTTTACAGAAACTTGGATTAGTCTCAGTCTGACTTTGTTTTCTCCCCAGTTGTTCTCATTGGGAAGTTTAAGCTGCAAGTTCCGTTCTGTGTGTAAGTAGGTTATTCCTTGCAGTATACCAAGATGAGCAGCAATTATGTTAGCAGGGGATAGGTGTGTGGGAATATGGTTTAGAAAACTGCAGTGTGCCCAGAGGTAGTGATGTTTAGACAGATTGAAATTCAGTGAGAATGGAGGATTCCTCAACACACTTCCAAAGGATGTCCTTCCAATTTTAAGCCCTTTGAGATATTTGGTAGAGAGGCACTATTCAAATGTATGTTTAAATAAACACTTTCCATTCTGTTATGATTCCTGAATTTTTGATTTATGTTAATCAGGCCTGGTTAATATTATTTTCCTTCCATATACTGAGAGTTCCTTAATAATCTCCTTGAGGGAAGGACAGTGTCACTTTCACTGTATTCCTAGGGTGCTCAAAGATATTTGTGAAATGTAAGACCCAGTGAGACTATCCATTTGGCTTAAAGGAAGGCTCGTTCTCCCATTTTCATGTTGTAACTACTTCTGAAATAATTATTCCCTTCCTCCTCTTATTCCTCCGTTATCTCCAAAAAAGCATTCATTGAGGGCTTGTGTTGAGTTTTCATAAATGACACTACCCAGCCTGTTGGCTAGGTTGTATTCATAATCTCAACAAGGAAAAGTTTCATGTTTGAAGTGATAGGCTTCTCTGCAAGGTGTCTGCCTGTTTGTTTTCAGACAAATACCCTGCCCTTCCCTACTCTTCTCTGTATCATAGGGCCAACACCTGCAAACCACATTTCTCAGATTCCCTTGCTAACTGGTTTGTGGCCAGGATTGGCCAATACCAAGAGAATTGTGGGCAGGAGGAAGGGAAAAATCAGGGGTTCTGCTTATTAACGAATGCCTGGCTGTGACTGTGTCCCCTCCCTGGGGCCAGCTCCCACCGCATGCTCCTTCTGTAGTGGCTCCTATTTCTGCTAGGGGCTCCGGCTCTTAAGCTCTGGTAAAACCTCCTCATCTCTTTGTCTCTCTTGCCCAAGAGATGATCAATGATCGTGGATCCTTTTTCTCATTCCTTCTTTTCTTTTTATTTGAGACAGAGTCTCGCTCTGTTGCTGTTGCTCAGGTTGGAACGCAGTGGCGTGATCTTGGCTCACTGCATCCTCTGCTGCCCAGGCTCAAGCGATTCTCCTGCCTCAACCTCACAAGTAGCTGGGATTACAGGCACGTGCCACCACGCTTGGCTAATTTTTGTATTTTTAGTGGAAATGACATTTCACCATGTTGTTCGGGCTGGTCTCAAACTCTTGACCTCAGCCTCCCAAAGTGTTGGGATTACAGGCGTGAGTCACTGTGCCCGGCCCTTTCCTTCTTTTCTTTTTCCCTCCCTCCCTTCCTTTTGAGATAGAATTTAGATTCTGTAAAATTCACCCCTTTAAAATGTACAATCCAGTGAGTTTTAATATATTCACAGGCTTGTGAAACCATCATCACTATCTAATTCTGGAGCATTTTCATCACCTCCCTCAAAAAAACACCCCATACCCATTTGCAGTCTCTCCTCATTCTCCTCTCCCCAAAGCCTCTGGCAACCATTTACTTTCTGTCTATGGATTTGCTTATTCTGCACATTTTATTGGTGGAATCATACAATATGTGGCCTTTCATGATCAGTTTCTTTCACTTAGTGTACTGTCTTCAAGGCTTATCTGTGTTGTGGTACGTATCAGTACTTCTTTTTTTTTTTTTTTTTTTTGAAACAGAGTATTGCTCTGTCACCCAGGCTGGAATGCAATGGTATGATCTCACCTCACTTCAACCTCCACCTCCTGGGTTCAAGTGATTCTCCTGCCTCAACCTCCCAAGTAGCTGGGACTATAGGCACCTACCACCATGCCTGGCTAAGTTTTGTATTTTTAGTAGAGATGGGGTTTCCTCATGTTGGCCAGACTGGTCTTGAACTCCTGATCCCAGGTAATCTGCCCACCTTGGCCTCCCAAAATGCTGGGATTACAGGCATGAGCCACCATGCCTGGCCAGTACTTCATTTTTATGGCTTAGTAATATTCCACTGTATGGACATACCACATTTTTCTTATCTAGCTATTCATCAGTTGATGGACATTTGGATTGTTTCTGGGTTTTTTTTTTTGGGCTATTAAGAATAATGCTGCTATAAACATTCATGTACAAGTTTTTTTTAAATAGGCATACGTTTTCAATTCTCTTGGATACCCATACCTAGGAGAAGAATTGCGGGATCCTATGGCAACTCTGCATTTAACTTACTGAAAAACTGGATAGTGGTTTCTTTCTGTTGCAAATGTCTCCATTGTCTCATTCTTTTCTTTTTTTTTTTTTTTTTGAGACGGAGTCTCGCTCTGTCGCCCAGGCTGGAGTGCAGTGGCCGGATCTCAGCTCACTGCAAGCTCCGCCTCCCGGGTTCACGCCATTCTCCTGCCTCAGCCTCCCGAGTAGCTGGGACTACAGGCGCCGCCACCTCGCCCGGCTAGTTTTTTGTATTTTTTAGTAGAGACGGAGTTTCACCCTGTTAGCCAGGATGGTCTCGATCTCCTGACCTTGTGATCCACCTGCCTCGGCCTCCCAAAGTGCTGGGATTACAGGCTTGAGCCACCGTGCCCGGCCTCATTCTTTTCTTTGACCATTTGTTTTTCCAGCCCCTTTATAAGCAGTTCCCTACATAAAATATCATGTGTTAAAATTCCAGGCATGGACTTTTATTTTCTTGATTGAGCCTTGACTGAGAATTTCCTCTATGTTATACATGAAAGTGAAGGCTATTTTCTCTGGCCCACCAAAGTTTCTTCTCTTTTGTCTAGAAGATAGTGAAAGAAGCCAAAAGTTATTAGCACTGTCCTGCAGCAGAGTCTCTGGTTAATTAGATTTTGCAACCATATTTAGTAATTTGCTGTCATCACTAACCTGGTGACAGTTCTTTTGAACCCATTTTATTTCCTCAATAGTCCCCAACTTTGAGTGTAGATGATACAGACAGGAGATACGGAAATACTGGATAGAAGAGGGCAGTTCCCTGGCAAAGGCCCCACCCTCAAGCCTGGATACCCATGGCCCTAAATGAGGAAAGGCATTCCTGTTTTTGCATCCAAAAGCTGCCTTTTGGCTCACCACACCCCCTAGGCTGTAACCATATAAACCCAGACCCCAGCTGATTAGATGGTGACCACTTAGATTAAGGGTGAGTCTGCCTTTCCCAGCCCACTGACTCAAATGTGAATCTCCTTTGGCCACACCCTCACAGACACACCCAGGATCAATACTTTGTATCCTTCAATCCAAGCAAGTTGACACTCAGTATTGACCATCACACCTTCTCAGACCTGCTCATCATCATGCTCATTCTTTTGTTTGTTTGTTTGTTTTTTGTCACTTTGTCGCCCAGGCTGGAGTGCAGTGGTGCTATCTCGGCTCACTGCAAGCTCCGCCTCCCGGGTTTACGCCATTCTCCTGCCTCAGCTTCCAGCTGAGCCACCGCGCTGGGATTACAGGCTTGAGCCACCGCGCCCGGCCCATCATGCTCATTCTTAATATTTCCTGAAGGTACGTGGTGCTTCCGGGCTTCTGTTCTCGTCCTCCTCACCCCCAGCTTCATCTCTGCATAGTCAGTCTTTTATTCCTAGCCCTTTATGGCACTTGTTTCATTGTCAGATTTTCCTTTCCTACAGTGTTTGATGTAGCTTGTTGTTGAGAGTCATTTCCTGTATTAACCCATGGACATTCTAAGGGTTGGGATTGTTTCTTCTTTTTATTCCCACAGCTCGGGATATGACTGGCATATAATTGGCTCCCACTCAATATTTAATGAAAGTTTCTCTTACTTTTTTTTTTTTTTAATTTTGGCCTCTATATTTTAAAAATCAAGCCCATTTCTTTCATTCTCTTTGGAAGATGTGTGTGAAAATAAATGCCACTTTGAATGTAAAAACAGGTCATCGTGAGATTGAAAGTTAAGTCTTCCTGGCCTGGCTATTAGAAACTGCTATTTAAAATTTGCTTAATTTGGAACTTATTTTATTTTATGAAGATAAATGATGGAGTAAAAGGAATAAACCAGTAAAAAACTATCTTGAAATTGTAGAGAGTGAAAGCCGTGGTGGCTTCATCGAAGGCTATTAAGAGCAAGGTCACAGGCAGCAAATCAGAGAAATATTTCTACCTAATTAATTGAGGTGAGTTTATGTTATTAAAGACCTGAAAAGCTTTTATGCCCAGAATTATTCTTCATACCATCTCCTGCCACAGTGTGTGGGAAATGGGTCAGGGAGAAAATTTGTGGGAAGGGGTGAAAAACTTTTTTATATTCCATAATTAGTTGAAGGTGATTATAAGACAGCCAAGTCATTTAAAGACTAAGAATGATTTTACTCTAAGGAAAGAAAGAGAATTACAAAAGGGAAGGCCAAGCATTTCAAGGACTCCATGTCTATTGAATAATCTTGTATTTTTGAACCATTTTATGCCATCATGGCATTGGCTGCTAGTTAATTAATTTATTATTCACAAAAGGGAGGAATACCCTGAGTCCAACATGTTCTGAAACCATAAATCAAATCCCAGTGAAGTTATGAATTTGAAAGGGCTGACTGTGGTTGTGTCTTAAATATCAGTTCTGTGTAGGGAGAGAAAAAATATTAGCCAAGTGGCTTTTGGTAATAAATTCCGATTTCCTGAAAGTGAGACGTAAGTTGCAAGTTGTTTTCTATGAGCTCTGTCAGAAAGATTTTAATAAAACATTCTTTCATCTGTAGTAAGAAAGAATTGCCCTTTTACCAGAAACATTCCGGCTGTTTTCACTGGCTGGGTCCCTTCTTGTAGACCCTAACCAGTGAATCTGGGCTTGTCCTACAAAGAAAATTGTTTTTGGAATCACAGCTCCTAGTGCACCTACACCAATAATAATCTGTTAAGAGAGGAAAGACAAGGCTGGACATGGGTGGCGCCTGTAATCCCAGCACTTTGAGAATGTGAGAAAGGAGGATAGCTTGAGGTCAGGAGTTTGAGACCAGCCTTGGCAATATAGTGAGACCCTGTCTCTACACAAAATAAAAAATAAAAAAATAGCCGGGTATGGTGGTGCTTGGAGGCTGAGTTGGGAGGATCACTGAAGCCCAGGAATTTGAGATTGCATTGAGCTATGATTATGCCACCGCTCTCCAGCCTGGGCAACAGAGTGATGCACTGTCTCTTAAAAAATAAGAGAGAGAGAGAAGGAGAGAGAGAAGAAAGATGATTTGATAGCAGCTTCTGATGGTCTCAGGTTATAGATAATTACGGTTCATAGTTGGCAGGTTTAGACTCTGCTTCATATATCTATTGCCCAAAGCTTTGTTTTTTCCTCATGATTCTGTGGGTCTGTGGGTTGACTGGGCTTAACTGGGCGGTTTTACTGTCTCATATGTCAACTGGGTTTCCTCATGTTGCTGCATTTAGTCGGCATCTTGGCTAGGCTGAAATTTCCAAGAAAACTTCACTGAATGTCTCAGCTCTGGTGCTTTTCCACGTGTGCTTGTCAATTGCGAGGTTGCGCCTCCTAACAACATGGAGGCCTCGAGTTGGTCAGACTGCTTACACTGCAGTGGGGTTCAATGGGGAAAGCAGTAGCACCAACCCTCTCCAAGGGTGGGCCTGGATCTGGCACAGTGTCACTCAAGTTAAAGGGCCAACCCAAATTAAAGGGAAGGGAAGTGGACCCCACTTCTGGATAGGCAGAGTGACATGCTTCTACAGGGAAAGGAGGAATTGAGGGTGGCTGTCTTTGGAGAAGACCTATTACAGCCTCATTATTCACTTTAAATTAGCACCATTTAATTTTTTTAAAAAAATATTTTTTATGAATACATCATAATTATACATATTTATGGGGTTCATGTGATATTTTAATGCAAGCACACAATGCGTAATGATCAAATCACAGGAACTGGGATCTCCATCACCTTAAACATTTATCATCCACTTGTGTCAGGAACATTTCAATTCTACTCTTTTAGTTATTTTGAAATATGCAATAAATTATTGTTAACGATAGTCACCCTATTTTGTTATGCAACACTAGATCTAATTTCTTCTATCTAATTGTGTTTTTGTACCCTTTAACCAACTCATTTTAGTCCCTACTTCCCCTCTACCCTTCCCAGTCTCAGCCCCTGGTAACTATCATCTATTTTCTACCTCCATGAGATCACCTTTTTAGCTCCCACATATGAATGAGAATATGTGAATTATTTCTTCCTTTCCCTTCCTTTCCCTTCCCTTCCCTTCCCTTCCCTTCCCTTCCCTTCCCTTCCCTTCCCTTCCCTCCTGTCCACTTCCCTCCCTTCGTCCCTCCCTC
>NW_016814436.1:1591697-1592980 GCF_001698545.2 Rhinopithecus bieti | reverse complement strand
CCTCCCCTCCCCTCCCCTTTCCTTCCATTCTCCTTCCTTCCTTCCCTCCTTCCCTCCCTTCGTCCCTCCCTCCTTCCTTTTTTTTCCTTTTCTTTTCTTTCTTTTTTAACAGTCTTCCTTTGTCACCTAGGCTGGAGTGCGGTGATATGATCTCGGCTCACTGCAACCTCCACCTCCTGAGTTCAAGCAATGCTCATGCCTCAGCCTCCTGAGTAGCTGGGACTACAGGCGTGTGCCACCATGCCCAACTAATTGTTGTATTTTTAGTACAGACGAGGTTTCATTATGTTGGACAGGCTGGTCTCGAACTCCTGACTTCAGGTGATCCAACGCCTTAGCCTCCCAAAATGCTGGGACTACAGGTTGAGCCACCATGCCTGGCCTTGTCTTTCTGTTTCTGGCCTATTTCATTTAATATAATGTCCTCCAGTTCCATCAATGTTGCAAATGATAGAATTTCATTCTTTTTAAATAGCTGAATAATATTCCATTTGTTTATGTACCACATTTTCTTTATCCATTCACTTGTTGATGGACATTTAGCTTGTCCATCATACCTTGGCTATTGTGAATAGAAGCACCATTTAATTTCATAAATTATATTTTCTCATGTATCTTCAGTTGTCCTTACAAAAACAATCTTATATTCACTTTCTAGTTCCAGCCATCATTTTCTGGTCCTTTGGGAGAGGCGTTCCTAATTATTCTTAATAATTTGTGCTATTCAGGCCTTACTATGTGCTGAGTTTAGTTCTCTATGTACATGAGCGAATCCTTTCAACAACTTAGTGAAGAAGATAGTTCTATTTTCTTGATTTTAGAAACTTGGTCTTGGAGCAAGCCAGAAACTTGCTCAAGTTCTTACAGCTTATAAATTGACAGAGCCAGCAGTGGAAGCCAGAAGTTACTGACTTTAAAGTTGTTGTTGTTTTCTTTTTTGAGAGAGTCTCACTCTGTCGCCCACGCTGGAGTGCAGTGGCCCGATTTTGGCTCACTGCAACCTCTGCCTCCTGGGTTCAGGTAGCTAGGATTACAGGTACCTGCCACCACACCCAGCTAATTCTTTTTTGTATTTTTCGTAGAGAAGGAGTTTCACTGTGCTGTCCAGGTGGGTCTCAAACTCCTGACCTCAAGTGATCCACCCCGCGCAGCCTCCCAAAGTGCTGGGATTATAGGAGTGAGCCACCCTCCCTGGTCTGTGTTTTTTTTTTTTTTTTTTTTTTTTTTTTTTTTTTTTTGGCAAAAAATCTTTTTTTTTTTTTTTTTTTTTTTTTTTTTTTTTT
>NW_016814436.1:1575844-1590581 GCF_001698545.2 Rhinopithecus bieti | reverse complement strand
GTTTTTTTTTTTTTTTTTTTTTTTCCCCAGGTCTGCTATGAAGTTTCTTTTTTATTTTGTTTTATTTCATTTATTTTTTGTTTTTATGGGTACATAGTAGGTATATCGCTTTTTGGGGCCCATGAGATATTTTGATACAGGTATACAATGTATAATAATCACATCAGGGTAAATGGGGTATCCATCACCTCAAGCGTTTATCCTTTCTTTGTGTTGCAGACATTCCAATTATAGCTTTTTAGTTATTTTTAAATGTACAACAAATTATTGTTCACTATTGTCACCCTGTTGTGCTATCAAATACTAGATCTTTTCATTCTACCTAACTATATTTTGTATTCATTAACCATCCCCTACTATGAAGTTTCTATTTGAAACTGCTGTCAAATTCATCTGTACCAGATTTGTTAATTTCTCTGAATTTTGCTTAGAGAATTTCCCTGAAATAGTTATTCTTGTTCTCAGCACGCAGACTGGGACAGGGTCTATGAGATGTCTCCATTAACGGAAACTGCTTCCAAGCTTTGTGATTTATTGTTTCTCTAATAACAAAAACACTTTTCAGGACTTCTGCCATTCTACAATCCTCTTCCACCCCGCCAAATAAACCTCACCATTCCATGTTCAAATATTGACCACTTGAGTGGTATGGAAGGCATTTCCACGTTCCTGGGTCTTAATTTTTTTGTCCAATATTAGCATATCTTAATTACATTTTCACTGCTAAAGTCAGACTGTGGCTGTCCAGACTACAGAGAATTTTTCAGTGAGTTAAACAAATACAAGATTGACTTTTACTATTTTGAGCATTGGATTCTTGTCGAGTTCTGTTGTGAACTTTATAGTCTGTTAAACCCTCTGCTACATTCCTTTAGGCTCTCAGTACTTTCTGAGCCTTTCTATGTTTCACTTTGATGTTAATATTTTATATTTCTAGTCATGTATTTACTGTTCACTATCACTAAAAATAGTTAAATTACTCAGTCTCAGGTTTGGATTTTTACTATAACTCTTCAATTCCCTGAAACCTGTTTCTCTGGTAGAAATGACAAACGTATCCAGAAATTGGTTAGAGTTGGGTGTTTGTTTAAATACTATAATCCTATTATAATTTGCTTTTATTTCTCAGAGAGGATAAATAGAGGTATAACTAAAGAAGATCGTAAAAAGACCATAAGGAGATTAACTTCCATCTTTTTATACCATGAGTACAAAAGCTGGGCAGTCATGATGACACTGTTCTATAGTTTCAATGCCAGGGTGAAGATTTTTAGTTAATGTTGAAATTGGTACTGCATCTTAGACCTCAAATACTGGATGAGCCTCCTAAATGTAATCCTAGTTACCATCATTGTTTTAGAAGAAATGTTTGATTCCAAGAAATACAGTGAAGAATAGAGGTACAGATTTCAATATGTTGTGCTTTCGTTTTCACTCAATTCTAAATAGTGTAATTTCTGTTTGATTTCTTCTTTTATCCATGGATTGTATTCAAATGTATAATTTAGTTTTCAAACATTTGAGAATTTTCTAGAAATCTTTCTATTATTGATTTCTAATTTAATTCCAATGTGGCCAGAGAAGCATTTATGTGACTTGAATGCTTTTTAAATTTATTAAGACTTCTTTTATGATCCTAAATATGGTCTATCTTATGTATACCATAGGCATGTGAAACAGATGTATATTCTGTTGTCACTGGGTGGAGTATTCTATGAGTGTCATTTAGATAAAGATGGTTAATAGCATTTTTCATATGTTCTATGTCTTTACTAATTTTCTGTCTACTTGTTCCATCAATTATTGAAATTAGTGAAAATCTTAGAGTATAGTTGTAGATTCCTCTGTTTTCCTTTTTAGTTCTTTCAGTTTTTGGTTCGTGTATTTTGAAGCTCTGTTATTAAACACACAAATATTTATGGCTTTTATGTCTTCTTGATGAATCAAGTCCTATATTATTATAAAATGACCTTTTTCATCCTGGATAATAATTTTTGCTCTGAAATCTACTTTGGCTGATATTAATATAGCCATTTTCACTTTCTTTCAACTTACGTTAGTAAGAATATATTTTCCATCCTTTTACTTAAAAAAAATGTAGGCTGGGTGTGGTGGCTCACGCCCGTAATCCCAGCACTTTGGGAGGCTGAGGTGGGCGGATCACGAGGTCAGGAGATTGAGACCATCCTGGCTAACAAGTTGAAACCGTGTCTCTACTAAAACCACAAAAATTAGCTGGATATGATGATGGGCGCCTGTAGTCCCAGCTACTCGGGAGGCTGAGGTAGGAGAATGGCGTGAACCCGGGAGGCGGAATTTGCAGTGAGCCAAGATCGCACCACTGCACTCCAGCCTGGGCAACAGAGTGAGATTCCATCTCAAAAAAAAAAAAAAAAAAAAAAAAGTAGCAGCATAGAGTGGGTGTTATTTTCTCTCCTCCTAATCTGATAATCTCTGCCTTTTAATTTGGGTGCTTAGACCATTTACATTTAATGTGATGAACTAATATGATTGATTTGAATCTAAAGTCTTGCTATTTGTTTTCTGTGTGTCTTTTTTGTTCTTTGTTCCCTTTGTCCTCTATTTCTGTATTCTTTTAGATTAATATTTTTATTATTCTATGTTTCTACTTTATTTGCTTATTAGCTCTGTTTTTAAAGAGTTGGTTGCTTTGGAATTTATATTATATGCTTTCAACATATTATAGTGTATCTTCAAGTGACTTTGTACTACTTACAGTATAAAAACCTTACAATAATATATTTTAATTTATCCTTCCCCTCCTGGCCTTTGAGCTACTGTGATCATACATTTCACTTTTACACATGTTCAAATATCTATAATACATTGCTATTATTTTTGCTTTTAGCTGTTGATTATCTTTTAAAGAGATTTATATTTAAAATAATTCTTTATATTTACTCTTATAGTTTCTATTTCTAGGATTCTTTTTTCATTTGTGTACATCTGGTCTCACCTGTATTCTCTTTGAAGCACTTATCTATCATTTCTGATAGTGTCAGTCTTCTGGTGATTAATTCTTTCAATATTTGTATGTCTGGAAAATGTCTTTATTTCATCTTCATTTTTTAGCAATTTTCACTGATTTCCTCCCCTGTATTCCAGCCAGTATCTCAAAGATGTTGGTTCACCATTATCTAGCTTATATTGTTTCCAGAGAGAAATCTGCCTTCCCCTTTCTCTATTTCTCCATATACAATATGTCTGTTTTTCTCCTCTCTGACTGCTTTTAACATTTTTCTCTTTGTTGCTGATATTAAGCAGTTTGATTACGACATGCCTTAATTTTGTGTTTCTTATGCTTGGAGTTCACTGAGCTTCTTGGATTCATAGGCTTATAGTTTTTAAGTTTGGAAAAATTTCAGCCATTAATGATTTCTTTAAATATCACCTCTGCATTCTTTTAGGGATGCCAATTACATTGTATTTGGCCATTTGAGGCTGTCTCATAGTTCACTAATGTTTTGTTCATTTTTTCCTGTCTTTTAATTTGTTTTAATTGGTGCTCCATTTTATAGTTCTAGTTTATAGACACGTTGCTATGTCTTGAAGCTTGCCAATCTTTTCTTTTGCTTTGCCTAATCTCCTGTTAGTCTCATATGGTATATTGTTCATCTCAAACATTATAGTTTACATCGCTAGAAGTTCTATTTGAGTCCTTTTTCTTTATATATTTCAGGTCTTCACTTAATATGTTCAATCTTTTCTTTGTCATTTCCTCTATCATTTTTTTCTTTTAATTTTTGTCAATTTTTAATTTTTATATTTTGAAGCTATATTGTATTAGGAACATACAAGCTAATGCTTTGTGTGTGCTCATTTGCATGTATGTATGTATGTGCATATGTGCATGTGTGTACATTACTCATATTATTATACCATCTATCAACTTTCTTCTGGTTAGCATTTGCCCATGTTTAGTTTCAATTTTTCAAGATCCAAAATTTTAAAGCACCATAGAGCTGAATTTTGTTTTAATCGTCTAATATGTCATTGAATTAGAAAGTTTAATCTATTTAAAAAGTTTTCCTCTTAGTCATCTCAAGGAATCAGACAGGGAGTTATAAAAATAACTACAATGGGGTGAAGATATTTAAGAACTCTTACAAATGTCTTGGTCACAGGTCCCAACTTTAATGGTTTCTGACTTCCTTTCTTGGACAGAGGCTGGAATTCCAGTGACTCTCATCAAATCATCTCTCCTCTTGCTATGTAGGCCTGAAGATGCAGATAGAGAAAAATGACCAGGCCGGGTGCGGTGGCTCAAGCCTGTAATCCCAGCACTTTGGGAGGCCGAGACGGGCGGATCACGAGGGCAGGAGATGGAGACCATCCTGGCTAACACGGTGAAACCCCGTCTCTACTAAAAAATACAAAAAACTAGCCAGGCGAGGTGGCGGGCGCTTGTAGTCCCAGCTACTTGGGAGGCTGAGGCAGGAGAATGGCGTAAACCCGGGAGGCGGAGCTTGCAGTGAGCTGAGATCCGGCCACTGCACTCCAGCCTGGGCGACAGAGCGAGACTCCGTCTCAAAACAAAACAAAACAAACAAACAAAAAAAAAAAAAAAAAAAAAAAAAAAAAAAAAAAAAAAAAAAGAAAATGACCTTACTTTCCTTATGTTGGAGATTGTACTCAAAGAACTCCCCTAGCCTCCCATCCTATACAGAAATGGATCTCTTTGAGACACTTATGCACAGTATTATTTTGTAGTTTGCTTGAAGGTTAATTTTAAACAGTATGAATCTTTTAAAAAATAATCATTTGTCAGCATGTAGGCTTTCCAGTTGTCTCCATATCCTTTTTATATTATGAATTGCGTCTTGGCTATTCCTTTTTAGGCTGT
The DNA here is from genome assembly GCF_001698545.2 of Rhinopithecus bieti. Taxonomy (NCBI): domain Eukaryota; kingdom Metazoa; phylum Chordata; class Mammalia; order Primates; family Cercopithecidae; genus Rhinopithecus; species Rhinopithecus bieti. The sequence continues at coordinate 1,585,717 of NW_016814436.1, read as the reverse complement.
CCATACACCAAGTTGACCTGATCAATGTCAGGGTGAAATTTTTTTATTCTAATAGACTATACACCATGCAGGGTTATGTATAATGAATACAAGGTAACATGCCTATGACATAAAATAAAATAATTGTTTTGTGAAATGAATTGGAAGATGTGGCATAATTAAACAGTGGGCATTTGTATTCTCCTATTATCACTCTGGAGCTGAAAAAAAAAATGGAAGTAATTTATTTCATCTTGGTAATGCTCCTTCTTTCTGGTCCAACAATTTATCAGAAATGTTAATCCAGCAAGCAGTAAGTGGAAGGGGGAGAGGAGAGAGGGGATTTAAAATTAGCCTGGAAATATTGCATAACTCATTAAAAATGTAATCATGCATAAAATGAGATCAATGAAAATTTATCTAAAAGTGCAAGGAAAAGGCATTTTCTAGTATGATACTGGATTTAATAGACTGGATTTTAATTTAGTCAGTTTGCTACAAAAAAATCCCTCCAGGCTAAATAAAACCATTTTCCCTCCCAGTTATTGTACAGACAGCTAATTTTCAGACTCCTTCTTTCTGATATTCTATCCTATCTCTTGCTGGATACTAGTTTTAGTATATTGCAGAATTTGTTTTCTTTACATTTTCCATTACTGCTTTCATTTGCATGATAAATGATTAGAAGTAGAAACAGGAAAAAAAATTCATGCAGAACATTTCTTTATTAATTTTGTTTAAATTAGAGTAACTTTTTAATTCACCCATACCCCTCCCCATTTAACAACCAGTGTATCTGAGAGTTATTTTAGTATTTTGTTGTGCAGCTAGTGAAATGGGTTACACATTTTTTGCCTTGTGCTTTCTTCGTGTAACATTTTATTTCATTCCCATATTTGTCGTTTATGTTTTGCTTTCTGTCTTGCACTGCTAATGACATTGATGAGTTTTTCTTCTAAAAGAGACCCCTATGTTTAAGGCTGAACCTAAGATGCAGAGCTATAAAATATGTTAATATTGGTGAAGGTAAGAGCTTTGAAGATTTATTTTACAGATGATAGCGTCACAATTTCTAAACAATAAATAGAGTTTGTAAAATAGGGCTTCAGTTAAGTTCTTCTGCCCCTTCTATCTTAGCTATTTTTCTAGTCTGTAATTTAGAAATGTGAAATGATGTAATTAACAAAACACGATGAAAATCATCTAATGCCTTACTTTCCCTTCGGGTTCTAAATCAAAAGAAGCTAGCTTTATCAGTAAAAACTTGCCTGGGCAAAAATTATTATACAAGCTGACTGAGTGGTTTCTACAAAATTTGTCTCTAAGAGATGACTCATGTATGATCACCTTAGAATCATTCACATAGAGAACTTTCTTTTGCTAGTACACAAATATTAAGTAAATATCTTCCTGTTGTAAAAAACCATCAAACAGTAGAATGAATTGAATGTCCCCTTGATCCTTCCTTCTATCCTATTTCCTTCCTTAAAAGCAGTACACTGTTCAACATCTATCCTTCCTGAGATTTTTCTCTGTAAAATAGACTATGTACTTGTAGAAATACAACAGTTTTGATTTTGGTTAAATTGTCATAATATAATAAGTATCACATCTCCTTTATTTCTGCATTTTGTCTATTTTACTTAACATTATGCTTTGGAAGTATTACCATTTCAGCACACATAACTCTATTTCATTCTGTTTAACTGTTGTATGGTATTCCATAGCATGGTGCTAGAAAGACCTGGAAAAAAACCTGTGGTCATCAATAGAGGAACGGCTAACCATGACAAACAACAGTGCAATAAAAGCCTTTGTACAAGTCTTGGTGCACGGTGAAAACGTTCCTTTGAGGAAGATACCAAGAAGTGGAAGAGCAGGGCCAGAAGTGCTTTTAAGTTTTCCTTAAATACTGTTTTACCTAAATCACGATGGCCTCATTGTCATTCATTTCTAAATGTAGTTTGTAAGTTCTGTATTGATTTTTCTCCTAAACATAAGAGTTATTCTCAAGGGGGTTTTAAAGTTTCTAAGTCTATGGATTTTTTTTTGTCTATCTTTTTGATGATGAATCTAATTTTATTTCATTGTGATCAATCAATATGGCTTATATGATTTCTGCTTTACGGGAGTCGATGAGATTTTTCTTCATGACCTAATACATGATCAATTTTCTTTTGTGAGCATCCTGATTGTTTGAGAAGGATGTTCTTTATGGTGTTCAATGTTATATTCTATATCTATTAGATCAACTTGTTAATTAGATTAGCCAAATACTCTATATTCTTACTTTTTGTACATCTATTTTATCTACTGGTTCCCGAAAGCTGCAATTGTCAAATATACCCAAAAGTTTATATGTTACATCTTCTTGGCAAACACCCCTTTTTATCCTTTTACTGCATTTGCTAAAATTCTACCTTTTTTCCTGATATTTAGAATTGCTTGGTGTATCTTTTCTTATACTCTTGTCTTCTCTCTTTCTGTCATCTTTAGGTATGTCTTTAAAAAATAGCCTGTGGTTTTTTTTATTGCAAAATGAAAATTCTATTTTAATATATAATTCATCCTTCACCCAGATTATTATTACCAATGTGTTTGAACTTATTTATTTATTTTTCTGTTACACTGTGCCATTTTAGTTTCCCCTCTTTCTGCCTATTTTTGGTTGACTAGATTATCCCATCATCTATTTTATTCCATTTTTTCTTCCAGGTTTCTAAGTTATACCTCCCATTCCTATTCTTCTAGTAGTTACACTTAGACTTTTAACACATGTACTGATTATACGTGTGTTATACTTCCCACTATCATATAGACGACTGCTGTGTTTTGAATGTGTCCCCTCCAAAACTCAGGTGTTGAAACTTAATAGCCCATGTGACGTGGAACCTTTAAGAGGTGTTTGGTTTCGAAGGCTCAGCCCTCATGGATGGGATTAGAACCCTTACAAAAGGGCTGGAGGGAATGAGTTCACTTTCTTTTGCTCCTCCATCATGTGAGGACACAGCACGCCTCTCCACTGCACAGGATGGAGCTCAAGGCACCACCTTAGAAGCAGAGAACAGCCCCCACCAGACAACCGAGCATGCTGGTGCCTTGATCTTGGACTTCCCGGTCTTCAGAACTGTGAGAAAATAAGTTTCTGTTCTTTGTAAATTACCCAGTCTCAGATATCTTGTTATAGCAGCATAGATGGTGTGATGGTTAATACTGAGTGTCAACTTGATTTGATTGAAGAATGCAAAGTATTGATCCTGGGTGTGTCTTTGAGGGTGTTGCCAAAGGAGATTCACATTTGAGTCAGTGGGGCTGAGAAAGGCAGACCCACCTTTAATCTGGGTGGGCACCATCTAGTCAGCTGGCAGTGTGGCTAGAATATAAAGCGGGCAGAAAAACCTGAAAAGACTAAACTGGCCTAACCTCCCAGCCTACATCTTTCTCTCGTGCTGGATGCTTCTTGCCCCTGAATATCGGATTCCAAGTTCTTCAGTTTTGAGAATTGAGCTTGTTCTCCTTGCTCCTCAGTTTGCAAACGGCCTATTGTGGGACCTTGTGCAAGTTAGTAAACTCCTATATGTGGAGCGACATATATATGTATATATATGGAGATATCTATATATATGGGGGGAGATATATTCTGTCCCTCTAGAGAACTAATAGGATCATATATATATATATATTATGAGACTATATATATCTACATATATATAGGAGACTATATATATATAGGAGATATATATATATCCTGTTTATTTTTTCAGTGTATCTTTCATCAAAGGAAAGCAAATATAAATGTATATTTATTTATTTCTGTTATGGAAAAGGGAGCATACTACACAATTAGCTTTAACTTTTGCTTTTTTTTTTTAAACAAATATTTTGGAGATCTTTCCACATCACTAAGTATAAATATTGTTCATACTTTCATTTGATTTCATAGTGTTTGATTGGGTTAGTATATCCATAGTTTCTTCAGTCAGTCTTCTATTCATGGGCTGTTGGATCATTTCCAATCTTGTGCTATGGCAAATAATGCTGTAATGCATAATCTTCTGCATATGCCATTTAATGTGGGTAGATCTATCTGTGGGATAGATTCCCAGAGGTAGGATTGCTAGGTGAAAAGGCAAGTGCGGTTGTGTTTTGGTAGAAATGGCCAGATTGCTCTCCATGGGAGCTGTACCATTTTCTCTTTCTCACCAGCAAAGTGTATTAGGTATCTTTTCCCTTCAGCCCCACCGACAAGAGTGTTGTCAGAGTTTTGGATTTTTGCCACTCTAATAGGTGGTAAATGGTATGTATCTCAGTGTAGTTTTATTGACCTTTATGTTACTGTGAGCAAGGTTGAGACATTTTTCATATGCTTGATGGCCATTTCATGCATCATGCCTCCAACGCCTGCAAGGACTGTTTGTGTTGTTTGTCATCTTTATTTCAAATTGTTGGTCGTTTTCTTTCTGAATTGTAGGTAATTTTTTTTTTCTTTCAGACAGAGTCTCACTCTATCACTAGGCTGGAGTGCAGTGGTGCAATCTTGCCTCACTGCAACCTCCGCCTCCCAGGTTCAAGTGATTCTCTATCACTAGGCTATCTATCACTAGGCTGGAGTGCAGTGGTACAATCTTGGCTCACTGCAACCTCCGCCTCCCAGGTTCAAGTGATTCTCCTGCCTCAGCCCCCCAAGTAGCTGGGACTACAGGTACCCGCCACCACACCTGGCTAATTTTTTTTTTTTTTTGTATTTTTAGTAGAAACGGGGTTTCACATGTTGACCCAGATGGTCTCGATCTCTTGACCTCGTGATCTGCCCACCTCAGCCTCCCAAAGCACTGGGATTACAGGTGTGAGCCACTGTGCCGTGCCAGGTAAACTTTATAAATTAGGGAGCTCAGTCTTTGTAATATAAATTATAACCTCCCCATCTTCTCCAAATTAGTCATTTGCCTTTTAATTTTGCTTATGGTGTGTGTGTGTGTTTTTTTTTGGCATGCAGAAGGTTTTGAATTTTTTAGTTGAATTTATCAACCTTATATTGCTTCTGAATTTTGAAGTCTTACTTGCAAAGGCCTTCCCCACTCCATTTTTAATCTTTAGCACTTCTAGCACTTCATTTTCTACCTTTTAACATTGAGTTCTTTTGGAATTTATACTTGTGCACAATGTGAAATAGGGGACTTACTTTATCTTTTTTCCCCAGACTGCCACCCAGTTGTCCCACTGTAATTTATTAAAATGCCCTTCTTCATCTCAGTAGTTTGGAATGTCCTCTTTATGATATAATACATTCCTTTATACATTTTGGTCTATTTCCGGACTTTCTATTCTGTTCCATATGCTTGTATGTTTCTTCAAATACCAATTGCACATTTTAAATTGGTGTATTTTGATACCTAGTAGGTCTGTTCTATCATTTCTCTTCATTTTCTAGCTATTTAAAATGTTATGTTTCCATGTTAATTTTAGAATCAATTTGCCTAGTTCCAGAAAAAAAATCCTGCTGTTATTTTTGTTGGATTGCTTTAAATTAAGAAGAATTGACTTTGAGTCTTTCTTTCCAAGAATATGCTGTTTCTTTTTCTTAATACTTTTAAAACCATTAGTAATACTTCAAATTTTTTCTCATATTATTTGGTTTCACACATTTTTAGTTAAGTTTGCTCCTAGCTGAAAGTGGGGTATTCCATCCTATTATATGTTCTCACTGGTGTTTTACTCTATAAAGGGTAATGATTTTTCTCTCTCTCTCTCTTTCTCTCTCTCTATCACCTGCCTGCCTGCCTATCTTCCCTCCCTCGCTCCTTCTCCTCTCTCCTCCCCTCCCTCCCCTCCTCTCCTCTCTTTCTTCCTGGTTTCACTCTGTCACCCAGGCTGGAGCACAGTGGTGCAATCATAGCTCACTGCAATCTCCACTTTTCAGGCTCAAGGGATCCTTCTACCTCAGCCTCCCTAGTAGCTGGGACTCCAGTTGCATGCCACTATGCCTGGCTACTTTTGTAATTTTTTGTAGAGACAGGGTCTCTCTATGTTGCCCAGGCTGGTCTTGGACTCCTGGTCTCAAGCAATCCTCCCACCTCAGCCTCCTAAAGTGATGGGCCACTATGCCTGGCCATGATTTCTTTTTAATTAATTTTACATACTGCTATTTTACTGAATTATCTTATATTTTGTTGTGCTATTTTCAGTTTCTTTATTGGGCTTATGAGTACAAAATCATATCAGCTCAAACTAGAGATAGCTTTGCCTCTTTCCAATTTTATGCGTCTAGTTTTCTTCTCTGGTCTACTTGTGTTGGTTTAATATGGTGTTAAATAGAGTGGTAATTGTGAGCATCTTTGTGTCTAACAGCAGCAGGAATACTTCTAGTGCTTCTCCCCCATGTCAGAAGCTGGCTTCCGCACCAATTTTACATGGCTATGTGCACACACATGCTGCACCCGCCCACCCAGATACCAGCAGCTACCCCAGAGGTCACCTGTAGATAGTTCCTGTCCATACGGCAAACTTCCTGCCACTTGCTGCTTGAGCACATTCTCCAGCAGTGGGAGGGCGTGGCCCTGTGTGGGCAGACCAGGTATCCTGTGAAACTATGGCCCCTACAAGGGACCCCCAACCAATGAGGTCTGGGAGTCAATGGATAAATACTCCCAGTTTTCACCCTTCTAGGGAACAACTCAGTGACATGTTCCACATGGGCTCTCAGAAGATCTCAAGGGGGACTGAACCTCAGTTGCCCACAATGTTAGCCCCTCATGCACCTCTCATTAGCTTTACTTGTCTCAATTCCCTACTCTGTCATGGTGCCTCCTGAAAATCACCTCCCAACTCAACTACTGGTACACACATCCTTGTCTCGGGAGACTCAGACTAACAGGGAAGTATACAACCGTTTCTATTGTTTTTGCTTTTTTATTTTTTTTCAACTTTTATTTTAAGTTCAGGGTCCATGTGCAGGATGTACAGGTTTGTTACATAGGTAAGAATGTGCCATGGTGGTTTACTGCACAGATCATCCCCTCACTCAGGAACTCAGCCCAGCATCCATTAGCTGTTCTTCCCGATGCTCCCCCTTCTCCCATCCGCCAACAGGGGCCCAGTGTGTGTTGTCCACCTCCCTGTGTCCATGTGTTCTCATCAATCAGCTTCCACTTATAAGTCAGAACATGCAGTGTTTGGTTTTCTGTTCCTTTGTTAGTTTGCTGAGGATGATGGGTTCTAGCTCCATCCATGTCCTGGCAAAGGACATGGTCTTATTCCTTTTTATGACTGTATAGTATTCCATGGTGTGCATGTACCACATTTTCTTTATCCAGTATATCACTGATGGGCATTTGGGTTGATTTCATGTCTTTGCTATTGTAAATAGTGCTGTAATGAACATATACATGTGTGTATCTTTATGATAGAATGATTTATATTCCTTTGGGTATACACCCAGTAATGGGACTGCTGGGTCAAATGGTATTTCTGACTCCAGGTATTTGAGGAATCGCCAATTATTCCTATTGTATTGCATGTTTTTACCTGGACTTAGCATTGAATTTTGTCATAAGTTTTTCCATCTGTGGAGTTGATTATAGGAACTTTCCTCTTAGATTGGTATAGTGAGTTTTACTAGTAGGCTTCCTAATATTGACTATTTCTTCCATTCCTGAAACTCTTATTCCGGGTTATAACGTGCCATTGGGTTCTGCTTGCTAATGTTTTCTTTAGGATATTTGCACTGATATTTCTAAGGATGATTTGTCTGTCATTTTCTTTTTATTGCAATCTTTATCAGATTTTGTTATCAGTGTGCTTTTACTGTCATAAAAAGAATTTGGAGTGTTTTCTCTTTTTTTCCTATATTTGGAAGTTTAACACCAGAATTATCTGATCTTTAAGTCTGGTAGCACTTCCCTGTGAAATTGCTCTGTAGAACTAGCTAATCCTGGCCCTTTTTGAGGGTCGAGTCACTGACAACTTCCCGTATTTCCTCTATGGAAATTTATTTATTAGGCATTCTATCTCTTCAGTTAAAAAATTATACTTTTGTAGAAAGGATACATTTTAATTTAGGTTTTCAAATTTTATTTACAGAGTTATGGAAAATCTCATAATTTTAAAGTTTTCTGTTGTCATAGTTACCCCCTCTTTTGTCATTTATTTTGTGAATTTTTTCTTGCTTTCTTCTTTGTACTAGTAGGTTAACTACTTATCTATTTTACTGTCTTTTCTCAAATTACCTGCTTGCTTGTTTTCTTATTTACTTATTTATATGTTAGTTTTGACTATTTTTCTGTATTCTAACCTAGTGATTCTGCTTTAATCTTTATTAATTCTTTCTATTAGGTTGGTGCAAAAGTAATTGTGGCTTAATACTTTCTTCTAGTTAATTTTGTTGTCCTTTGTATGTTTGTTGGGTTGGAAACTTAATTCATTTACTTTTAGTCTTTCCGTTTTGTTGACGTAAGTATTTAAGACTGTGAAGTAGACCGGGTGTGGTGTCTCATGCCTATAATCCCAGCACTTTGGGAGGCTGAGGCAGGCGAATCACTTAAGGCCAGGAGTTCAACACCAGCCTGGTCAACATGGTGAAACCCCATCTCTACTAAAAATACAAAAATTACCCCGGCGTTGTGGTGCGCACCTGTAATCCCAGCTTCTCAGGAGGCTGAGGCAGGAGCATCGCTTGAACCTGGGAGGTGGAGGTTGCAGTGAGCCAAGATCGTGACACTCTACTCCCAGCCTGGGAGACAAAGTGAGACTCTGTTTCAAACAAAACAAAACAAAACAAAAAAACCCCCAAAACTGAGTTCTTTAATGGAGAGAATGTTAATCAAGGCCTTTTTGCTTATTGATTTTGTTGCTAAAATAATGGTTTTATTGCATTGTGTTCAGAAACTTCTGTATCTTTTCTATTTTGTGGGGCATTGTTTTATTTTCTTTGTGCCAATGTGGTCTCTTTTTATGAGTGTTTCATGGATGTTTGAGAAGGTAGATTCTCCATTGTCAGAGTACCTGGTTTGACTGATGTGCATATAGTTACCTTACTAAGTTGTCTATAGTCTTACTTTAACTTGACCATTTGATCTGTCTTGCGATGAGAATTGTCAGTTAAACATACTCCTGTTAGTGTTTTTCTATGTATATTTCCTAGTTATCTCTTGTAGTTTTGGCTTTATAAAAATTGCTACTATGTTTGATACATAGATTCTCCCAACTCTAACACCGTCACTGTGAATTGTACTAAGTAATGCATAAGGTAGTATTCTAAAATATTTATAAAACTGAGTTCATTAACAAACTCTTCAAAATCTGGCCTCTGGTACACTGTCTATGGCTGTTGAATTTGACATGCACACCATTTTGAACTTGGGCTGTTCTTGCACATAGCCTCTAATACCCCTCCTTGGTAATGGCCCTCCCTTTGCCATCCTCTTGTGCATCTTAATAACATCATTTTAATCCATTTTGATAACCTCATTTTATATCCATTTTGAACCATCTCTCTTCAGTGAGCATTACTTCCAATCTTCCCTCATAGCAGAAATCTCAGGATTCTATCATTTCAATCTTGTCACACTGTTTTTCCATTTTGCTTTCTGTGAGGTGGTTCCAAGATGGGTCCTGGAAAATTGGCTTCTAAGGAAACAATTTCCTGCTCAGGAGTCCTGGTTCCTGCCCTACTCTGAACTCCAGGTTAGACACAGTAGCCCGCATTTGTTCCAAGCTTGATCATATGTCCTTATGCTAATTACATTTTCCCACGATGAGGTTTTCTGCCTATTCCCATATGTTATACCCTTCCCTGCTGTATTAGTCAGCATTCTCTAGAGGGACAGAACTAATGGAATATATATATATATTTATATATATAAATTTATATATTATATATAAATATATATTATATGT
>NW_016814436.1:1572255-1575564 GCF_001698545.2 Rhinopithecus bieti | reverse complement strand
ATATATATATTTATATATATATAAAGGGGAATTTATTAAGTATTAACTCTCACGATCACAAGGTCCCACAATAGGCTGTCTGCAGACTTAGGAGCAAGAAGAACCAGTACGAGTTTCAAAACTGAAGAACCTGGCGTCTGATGCTCAAGGCAGGAAGCGTCCAGCACGGGAGAAAGATGTAGGTGGGAGGCGAGGCCAGTCTCTCTTTTCACATTTCTGCCTGCTTATATTCTGGCCACTGTGGCAGCTGATTAGATGGTGCCCACCCAGATTGAGGGTGGGTCTGCCTTCCCCAGCCCACTGACTCAAATGTGAATCTCCTTTGGCCACACCCTCACAGACACACCCAGGGGTGATACTTTGTATCCTTCCATCCAATCAAGTTGACACTCATTATTAACCATCACACCCGCCCAGAGTAAGTACTGCCATTTAGGTCAGGACACCCCAATCTCGTCGCAGGTTAATGTCTTAAGACCTCTAATGTGACTCTGTAACAATAGTATTTCTTAAGCTTTACAATTCCTTGTGGTCACTACAGTACATTTAAACATCGCTTTAGGGCATACCATAATAATTGTTGAACGAAATTGTTTCCTCTGTTTTGTGGATTAATATTTTCTGTTTTTTTTTCCTTCACCACTTTTTATCCTGGTGGTTGTCTTTTAATGTCTCATCAGAGGTGTTCCACAATGCATGCCCCTGCAAGGTGGACCTCTCAGAATCTGAGTGCCTTGGGTCTGTCATATGGGAAAAATAGGAATCGTGCCTTCCAGTATCTCTTTTGACTGTCACTGTTTGATGTAAGAGTTTGGCAAAGTACTTTGAGATTCTTGGAGAACAAGCACTGCCTAATAAATGCATGGTGTCATCATTGTCATTGCTTGATCTATTTAATGTTACTGGGAGTATCAAGGCAGGCTATGTCTATTTATTTCCTCATCTGTTCTCTGCATTATCTCCTGACACTTCCCCTGAATGGGCTATGTGGGATTTGCCTTCATGGCACTGTGTTCTGACTGTTATTTCTCTATCAGCCCATCTTTCTCCAGATGGCTTGTGATCTCACAGCTCACAAGGCGCTTTTCAGATTCAGATCGCTTTTACTGTTAGATTTACTAATGGCTACTGATCTGTAACATTCTTGTTCCCTAGAAGAATGGAAAAACAAATTTTGCCAAATTGTATAATAATTTAAAGACAAAGCATACATGGTCTAGCAGAGAAGGCTTTTTTGGTTCAAGCATAGGACAATGTACAATACTTACACATAATTTGCATACTTTTTGGAAAATTGTATTTCATCACTTAGGTATTTATCTACATTATATTTATTCCCTAGTGGCATCCCAGATATGTTTTATCACAAGGATAACCTGCTGATGGCCTATTCAAACTAAAAATGTAGCATGAGGCCAGGCGCAGTGGCTCATGCCTGTAATCCCAGCACTTTGAGAAGCCAAGATGGGCAGATCACTTGAGGTCAGGGGTTCGAGACCAGCCTGGTCAACATGGCGAAACCCCGTCTCTACTAAAATTACAATAAAATTAGCTAGGCATAGTGGCACGTGTCTGTAATCACAGCTACTCAGGAGGCTGAGGCAGAAGAATCATTTGAACCTGGTGGAACGGAGGTTGCAGTGAGCCAAGATCATGCCACTGCACTCCAGTCTGGGCAACAGAGCAAGACTCTGTCTCAAAAATAAATAAATAAAATAAAATAAAATAAAAATGTAGCATGAGGGCACGGATAGAAGAAATTAAATTTAAAAAAAATTTAAAAATCTATTTAAGGGGTACAAGTGCAGATTTTTTACCTGCATATATTGTATAGTGGTGAATCCGGGCTTTTAGTGTCCCTGTTACCTGAATAGTGAACAGTATATCCAATAGATGATTTTTCAGCCCTCACACCCTTCCCTGCCTCCCACCTTTTGCAGTCACCAATGTCTGTTACTCTACTCTGTATGCCCATGTGGGCCCATTGTTTAGTTCCCACTTGTAAGTGAGAACATGTGTCATTTGACTTTTCCCTCTCTCTCTCTCTCTCTCTCTCTCCTTCCTTCCTTCCTTCCTTCCTTCCTTCCTTCCTTCCTTCCTTCCTTCCTTCCTTCCTTCTTTCCTTCCCTCCTCTCTCTCTCTCTTTCTCTCTCTCTCTCTTTCTCTTTCTCTTTTTTCGAGTTTCACTCTTGTTGTCCAGGCTGGAGTGCAGTGGGGTGATCTTGGCTCACTGTAACCTCTGTCTCCTGGGTTCAAGTGATTCTCCTGCCTCAGCCTCCTGAGTAGCTGCGATTACAGGTATGCACCACCAAGCCCAGCTAATTTTTGTATTTTTAGTAGAGACAGGGGTTCGCCATGTTGGCCAGGCTTGTCTTGAACTTCTGACCTCAAGTGATCCACCTGCCTTGGCCTCCCAAAGTGCTGGGATTACAGGCGTGAGCCACTGTGCCCGGCCTGACTTTGTGTTTCTGAGTTATTTCACTTGGGATAATGGCCTTCAGTTCCATCTATATTGCTGTAAAAGATATGATTTCATTTGTTTTTATGGCTGAGTAGTATTCCAGGTTGTATAGGTGCTGCATGGCTCTTATCCAATCCCCCATTGTTGTTGATGGACACTTAGGTTGATTCCATAACGTTGTTTTGTGGATAGTGCTGTGATAAACATACAAGGGCGGGTATCTCTTTGATAAGATTTCTTTCCCATTGGGTATATATACCCAGTAGTGGAGTTCCAGGATCAAATGCTAGTTTGATTTTTAGAGAGGGCTTATTTTTTAAAAAACAGATTGCCAAAGTGTTCTTCTGCTGCTGGAAATAAGAATATAGATCCTCTTATATTGTTTCTCTTAGAAATCATTCATAAGCACATTTTCTTTTCTTTTCTTTTCCCTTTTTCTGAGACAGGTCTTGCCCTGTTGCCCAGGCTGGTGTGCAGTAGTGTGATCATGGCTCACTGCAGCCTTGCCCTCCCAGGCTCATGTAATCCTCCCACCTTAGCCTCCGGGGTAGCAGAGACCACAGGTGCACACCATCATTATTTGTAGAGATGGGATCTCCCTATGTTACCCAGGCTGGCCTTGAACTCCTGGGCTCCAGCAATCCTCTAGCCTCAGCCTCCCAAAGTGCTGGGATTACAGGCATGAGTCATTGTGCCTAACCAGTGATTTTTTTTCTTAGTAGAAAAAGATTTCCACTAATTCTCTAAGACTTTGTGTTTCTGTTCTATAGATGTAGTTGGTAGATTTTCATAGGATTTTGTGATCTTGCAACCCCAAATGGGAAAATATATATATATTTATATGTAAA
>NW_016814436.1:1551660-1569218 GCF_001698545.2 Rhinopithecus bieti | reverse complement strand
TTTTTGAGGCGGAGTCTCGCACTGTTGCCCTGGCTGGAGTGCAGTGGTGTGATCTCGACTCACTGCAACCTGTGCCTCCCGGGTTCAAGTGATTTTCCTGCCTCAGCCTCCCGAGTAACTAGGACTACAGGTGCCTGCCACCATGCCTGGTTAATTTTTTTTGTATTTTTAGTAGACACGGGGTTTCACTATGTTGGCCAGGCTGTTCTCAAACTCCTGACCTCGTGATCCACTCGCCTTGGCCTCCCAAAGTGCTGGGATTACAGGCGTGAGCCACCACGCCCAGCCCCAAGTGCTGCTTATATGACATTGTAGAGTGGTGTTAACTGGGATAATGGAGGGGAAGCAGCTACTGGATTATCTGCGCATAGTGTGTGTGCTCGGTAACTTCTAATAGCTTCCCCCATGCTGGGAATATCTGACTTCCCTTCAGTTGAAATTACTTCATTCCCATCTTGAAGCGCTCTTGTGAATCCTTGCTTCATAAAACCCAGCACAATGCCATTGATCGGTGCCAACAATCCACTCATTTTATTGATTTTGTTTCTTTGAAACCAACCCTTGATCCGGGCGCAGTGGCTCACACCTGTAATCCCAGTGTTTTGGAAGACTGAGGTGGGAGGATTGCTTGAAGCCAGGAGGTCAAGAACAGCCTGGGCAACATAGTGAGACCTCATCTCTACAAAAAATAAAAAGATTAGACAGATGTGGTGTTGCACGCCTATAGTCCCAGCTACTTGGGAGGCCGAGATGGGAGGATCACTGGAGCCCATGGATTTGAGGTTGTAGTGAGCCATGACTGTGCCACTGCACTCCAGCCTGGGCAACAGAGTGAGACCTTATCTCTTAAAAATTTTTTCTTTAAAAAAAGAAACCCATCCTTCCCCATGAAGACAGGACAGGTCTGAGTCCATTTGACTTGGTAATATTAGGTGCTTTGTGTATTAAACAAATCCGGGCCGGGCGCGGTGGCTCAAGCCTGTAATCCCAGCACTTTGGGAGGCCAAGACGGGCGGATCACGAGGTCAGGAGTTCGAGACCATCCTGGCTAACACGGTGAAACCCCGTCTCTACTAAAAAATACAAAAGCCAGCCGGGTGAGGTGGCTGGCACCTGTAGTCCCAGCTACTCGGGAGGCTGAGGCAGGAGAATGGCATAAACCCGGGAGGCGGAGCTTGCAGTGAGCTGAGATCTGGCCACTGCACTCCAGCCCGGGCGACAGAGCGAGACTCCGCCTCAAAAAAAAAAAAAAACAACAAAACAAATCCGTCCTCATGAGCATTTCACATTCCAAAACGGAGGTCAACACACATATAAATACAGGTGTATACAGAGTTTGCCTGGGCCATCACCCACCTTTCACACTGCCCCTTCACCCTGTTGCCCTCCCGTGCCAGGTTCCTGCCACATGGGCCTTTGTTACCTTCCTCCAAAAGTTCAGACTAGCTTCTGTGCTATCGTCTGTGTCTGTGTTCCCTCTGCCGGGAAGGCTCTGCTCACATCCTGCTTGTCTCCTTGTTGTTATTCAGGTCTTTTTGGGGAAGTTTTTGCTGATCAGCCAATCTGAGATGGACCCCTAGTCTTTTTCTATCACATCAATCTGTTCCATTTTCAATAGCACTTGTCACATGTTTGTGTATTTATTGTGTAGTGTCTGTTTCCTCCCACTAGACTATTCACTATGTAGTTACTACATAGTTAACATAGAGGACCGGATGCGGTGGCTCATGCCTGTAATCCCAGCACTTTGGGAGGCCGAGGCAGGTGGATCACTTGAGGCCAGGAGTTCGAGACCAACCTGGCCAACATGGCGAAACCTCATCTCTATTAAAAAAAAAAAATTAACTGGGCATGGTGACAGGCACCTGTAATCCTGGCTACTTGGGAGACTGAGGCAGAGAATCTCTTGAACCTGGGAGGTGGAGGCTGTGTTGAGCTGAGAGCACACCACTGCACTCCAGCCTGGGCGACAGAGTGAGACTCCATCTCAAACAAAACAAAACAAACAAACGAAAAAATAGGGCCTTCGTTTCTCTATTTTCCACTGCATAACCAGTGTCTAAAGCAGTGCGCAGCACACAGGTAGGCCCTCAGTAAATTGCCATTGGATGAATGAAGGACTGAATATAAACAACCCATGCGGACAGCAGCATGCATTGTGGGAAGAGACCTGGACTGGCATTTCAAGCTACTTTCACTCCAGACTGCATGACCTTCAGAGAGAATTCCAGTTTTTGGATCCTACTTACTTTTCTGATACAATAAAGAGGTTAAACTAGATCACATAAGGTTCCTTTCAGCTCTTTATTCTGCACTTATATGTTGGTTTTCTTCCATGCTGAACAATCTAATAGGAATTTACTGTTAGAAGTCAAGGTGGTTTTTAGGTGGCTTCTGTATATCAAAGCACAAACTACATGCCAGGCAATGGCTTATGGCTCTGGAGAATCAGACAATAGGTGAGAAGGAGGCATTATCTAAGAAAGAAGGAATCGCTTTAAATAGAATGAAGTATTCCACTGCTGGTGGAAGATGTATCTATCCATAAACACTAAGGAATCTTTTTGATAAATGGAAGAAGGCTAATTGCAATTAAAACAAAATTGCCCATCCAGGCCGGGTGTGGTGACTCATGCCTGTAATCTCAGCACTTTGGGAGGCTGATGGGGATGGATCACAAGGTCAGGAGTTCGAGACCAGCCTGACCAACATGGTGAAGCCCTGTCTCTACTAAATATACAAAAATTGGCTGGGCTTGGTGGTGCACGCCTGTAATCCCACCTACTCAGGAGGCTGAGGCAGGAGAATCACTTGAATCTGGGAGGTGGAGTTTACAGTGAGCCGAGATTGTGCCACTGCACTCTAGCCTGGGCAACAGAGCAAGACTCTGTCTCAAAAACACACAAAAAACAAAAAACAAACAAACAAACAAACAAAAACATAATTGCCCATCCAAATTATTCCTCCTGGCTAGGTGCAGTGGCTCACACCTATGATCCCAGCACTTTGGGAGGCTGATGGGGGTGGATCACAAGGTCAGGAGTTTGAGGCCAGCCTGACCAACATGGTGAAGCCCTGGTTGATACTAGCTGATATCCAATTCTCGGTGAAGCCCTGTCTCTACTAAAAATACAAAAATTAGCTTGGCTTGGTGGCGCATGCCTGTAATCCCACCTACTCAGGAGGCTGAGGCAGGAGAATTGCTTGAATCTGGGAGGCAGAGTTTACAGTGAGCCGAGATTGTGCCACTGCACTCTAGCCTGGGTGACAGAGCAAGACTCTGTCTCCAAAAATACCAACAACAAACAAACAAACAAACAAAAAACAAAACCTAATTGCACATCCAAATTATTCCTACTGGCCAGGTGCAGTGGCTCACACCTGTGATCCCAGCACTTTGGGAGGCCGAGCCAGGCAGATCACTTGAGGTTAGGAGTTTGAGAACAGCCTGGCCAACATGGTGAAACCCTGTCTCTACTAATAATACAACAATTAGCCAGGCGTGGTGGTGTGCATCTGTAATCCCAGCTACTTGGGAGGCTGAGGCACAAGAATCGCTTGAACCTGGGAGGCGGAGGTTATAGTGAGCTGAGATCTTGCCACTGCAGTCCAACCTGGGCGACAGAGTGAAACTGTGTTTCAAAATACAAACAGACACCACAAATATTCCCGCCTATGTAATTTTAGGGAGAGTTAAGTAAAATTAACTTTGAAGCCTCTCCTTTTGTGATTTCCTTTGTTAACAAACAATAACAATGTGCCGAATTCCTTTCCTTTCTCCATACCGTTTTACCTTTCAGAATAGGGTGTGAGTTATGGCCAAAGGGGGCAAGTGTTCAAACTGTGTTCAGATCAGGCAGTGGCTGAGCTGAAACCAGGCCGGCTGTGTTTGTCCATCACTTCCATTTTCCGGATGTCACTTTCCTTTCTCTGTCTGTAAATGTTCCCCCACCACATGGCTGCGCTAGGGCCTGTCTGCACCTACTTTTGCTCGGGAGGCTGCTCGATTTGCATCTCGTTCTCTGTTCAGTTAAACTCTCTTAAATTTAATTTGCTAAGATTTTTAACAGGTGTATTGTGTAAATACTCTGTATTAGTTTCCCATTACTGCTTTAATACATTACCACAAACTTAGGAGTCTAAAAGAATGCAAATGTATCTTATAGCTCTAGTGATAGGGCAGAAGTACAAAGAGGGATCTTTCTGCCTGAGAGTAAGATCTCACGGGGCTGTGTTTTTTCTCTAGGCTCTAGGGGAGAATTAATTTCTGTCTCTTTTCCATTTTCTAGAGGCCACCTGCATTCCTTGGCTCACGGTACCTTCCTCTGTCTTTTCTTTTGCTTGAGACAGAGTCTTACTCTCTCAGCTAGGCTGGAGTGCAGTGGTATGATCCTGGCTCACTGCAACCTTGTTATCCTGGGCTTAGGCGTTACTCCCACCTCAACTGCCCAAATAGCTGGGAACATAGGTGTGTGCCACCATGCCCGGCTAATTTTTGTATTTTTAGTAGAGGCAGGATTTTGCCATGTTGCCCAGGCTAGTCTTGAACTCTCCTGAGCTCAAGCAATCTGCCTGCCTCAGCCTCCAATGTACTGGGATTACAGGCATGAGCCACAGCCCTTCCTTCATTTTCAGAGCCAGCAGCAGCCAGTGTTGGGGCTTAGAAAACAATACCCCAAAATGTGGCACATTGGCATACTGAGTACTTTGAGCACTAGGACATTGGAAGGCCTCAAAAGCAGAGTCAGAAACAAAGTCTCTCTCTGACCTAGTCTTGTCCTCCTGTCACCCAACCCCTGTTCCCCCTCCAAGGTCTTAGAAACCAGAATTCCTGTTCCCCAAGGTAGATCCTAGAAATTAGAAGCCCTCTCATGCAAAGCAAGCTGTTAAACCTAGAAATGTCACTCTCTGCTTTCTCCTTTGAAGGCGCTCATTCCAGAGGGGTCCTGCCCCATACCCAAGAGGAAGGAATGCTACCCAGAGAGGCCAAGAAGAATCTGCACAGACAAGCCTTGTGTGTTCCCTGCTCAGTCTATCACAATTAGATTCTTCTCTTTGTCCAGTCACATTTCTACATGGTTGCCATTCTTCATTGAACCTAAACAGAAAATCAGTTTTCCCTGGGTGTTTGGGTCTTCATTTCTGACAGCTCCTGTGTCCTGTACAATTTTGATTAAATAAATTTATTATGCATTTGATATGGTTTGGTATGTCCTCACCCAAATCTCTTCTTGAATTATAGTTCCCATCATCCCCATGTGTCCTGAGGGACCCAGTGGGAGGTAATTGAATCATGGGGGTGGTTACCTCCATGCTATTCTTGTGATAGTGAGTTCTCACAAGATCTGATGGTTTTATAAGGGGTGTTCCCTCCTTCTGCTTGGCACTTCTGCTCCTGCTGCCATGTGAAGAAGGACATGTTTGCTTCCCCTTCCACCATGATTGTAAGTTTCCTGAGGCCTCCCCATCCATGCTGAACTGCGAGTCAATTAAACCTCTTTCCTTTTAAATTACCCAGTCTTGGGTATATCTTCATTAGTAGCATGAGAACAGATGAATATAGCATTTCTCCTGTTAACCTGTTTTTTGTTGCAAGTGTTGGCTGTGACCTTTATAATGGATATGAAAAAGTATTGCACCCTTCTGTCTCTATACTGGTTAAGTCTTTCTCACATCATGTCCCTTTGATACCCACTCTCCTGCCTCCTTTTACCACATTTAAAGACCCTTGTAATTACACTGCGCCCACCGGGATAATCCAGGATTATCTCCCTATTTTAAGGTCAGCTGATTAGCAACCTTAATTCCATCGGCTACCTTAATTCCTCTGTGCCGTGCATTGTAACATCTTCACAGATTCTGGGAAATAGGGCATGGACATTTCCTATTGTTCTGCCTATCACACATGCCTATAAGAAAAAGAGCAACCCCTAAAGAAAAGCAGATTCTAAGGCATTTGCTGAACAGCGTATGTATTAATATGTGAGAACAGCCCACATTGTTGTTTGAATTAAGAAAAAAGGTGATAATATCTACTTTGTTTTATTGAAGACCAACTACCATGGAAGGTAAGAAATGTTCCTAGTACCTGGCTGAAAATACCACCAGCTGGGGATTTGTGTGCCAGATTTCAGAAAACATCCGGGAACTCTTTTCTTTGTCCACCAGCACTGTCTTCTGTATGTTGAGTTGGTAGAAAACAGACAGTTCCATTTACAGAGATAGGTTGCCTATAGACCATGTTCACAAATGTAGTTTGGTTGAAACCCTTTTGTCCCGCAACTTTGGCTTCAAATGATTTCTTCAAGAATCTACAAATATGACCAACCACACAATACAAACCAATGATATTCCCCTGTGGAGCATAAGATGTAAATTTCTGCTTTGCCTACTTTGTAGCAAGAAACACAGAGGAGGGAAAAGTTAACTTCTGGCCCTGATTCATCACTTTTATTGAAGTTAAATTCCTTTGTTTTAATGCACACTTAATTGAGCAAGCATTTATTGAGGCAGTTATGGTTTGCAGGAGAAAGAGACAGTTGAAGAAAGAACAAATGAATCTAATGTAAATCAAATAGTTAGCCCTTTTATAGGAACTACAAAGCCTTAAATGTGTGTTCTTAACAGTAATTTTTACAAAACTCCAATAGGAAGCTTTGACAGTGATTGTTTCTGCAGGGAGATGGTTTTTTCCTTTCACATGCTAATCACCTGCTCCTGGTGATATTTCTCTCCTTGACTGCAGTCTTGGAATTGAATAATTTATGGAATGAATTTTGTTGTAAATTTATTGTGTCACAAGCAGGTTGTAATTTCACTAACAGTTCACTTAAGTTATTAAGTTAAAAAAATGTGGTTGATAGGATAGCACATTTGGAGGTTCCCCCACCCCCCAAGCAAGTTCACATCTTATATATTTTCAAAACAGAGTACTTGCCTAATTTTTATTCAGAATGTGATACGAGAAAAGGAGGTACACATTAACATAAGTAGAATTGCATTTGCACACTGTTGTTGAATTTTGGAAGTCGTAAACAAATTATTGAAGATTTTATAGAGACAGAAATAGCATTAAACCCAGGGTGCTGTGGCGGTGCTGCCATTGTCTTCTGAGTAATTGTCCCCAGCTTGCTGATGACGAATGAAGAGTCGGTGGTGTGAAGCTGAAGATGCCCCTGGGAGGGAAAAAAGCCGCATTAATGCCTTTAAATGTTGCTTCAACTTTGAGGTTAAGATAATGGCAAATTATCGGTCTCCCAAATCTTATCCGATCCAAATGGACTACAAGGAGAATAAAAACAAAAAAATCTTTAAAAATCTCTCGCAGGGGTATCTGATTGGCTCCATCTCCGTTCACTGTGTTCCCAGGACTTCCCTGTTAATGGCTGTTCTGCTGTGATAAGAGGCAACATTTGGCCACTGCAGAAACCTCTGCACAGTTTCTGCCCCAGATCCTTCAGCATTCAGCAAACATGCATTTAAGGTCTCCTGTTATTTACATTGAAATTTTTCTATTGACCCTGCCAGTGTGAATGAATTTCAAACAAGTCGTTTCTTTCTCTGTATAGATTATTTCCCTAGGTTCCTGGTAGGGGTTACTTTTAATTCCTCTAGGAGTTCCCTCTGTTCTTGTTAGCACCCTGAGGATTTGCTTTCTGTTTTCCACCCTGGAGCCCCATGTGTGGCCCCCTCTTCCTGTACCCAGCCCTGGGTATTCCAACCTCTGCGCAGGGGATGCTGGGTAATAGCCACTATTCTTGAACAGGAATACGTTTTAGGCCTTCAGAATAGACGTTTTCACCATCTGTTACATAGAATCTAGAAATGTGATGAGAAAACAGGTTGTAATTAACTAAAAAATGGGTAAGACTCTGGGTGTCTTAATGCATTTAGGGTTGAGGAAATAGCCTCTCAAATTACATGAAAAGAACGACAGCTTGTACGATTTTTTTTTTTTAATTAAATAGACCTTATTTTTTGGAGCTGTTTTAGGTTTACAAAAAATTGAGGGGAAAGTACAGAGTTTCCTTATGCCCCTCCTTTCCTTCCCCCGTCTAGTTTCCCCTGTTAACATCTTGCGTTAGTGTGGTACATTTATTGCAACTGATGAGGCAGTGTTGATCCACCATTAATTAACTCAAGTCCGTAGTTTATAGTAAGGTTCACTCCCGGTGTTGTATATTCTGTGGTTTTCAGCAAGTGCATGACATGTACCTACCATTGCAGCATCATACAGAATAGTTTCACTGCCCTGCGCTCCATCTATGCATTCCTTTCTCCCCTCTAACCACTGATCTTACACTGTCACCATAGTTTTGCCTTTTCCAGAATGTCATATAGTTGGAATCATACAGTGTGTCACCTTTTCAGATTGACTTCTTTTGTAACACGATAGATTCATTGTGTGATGTACATGACAAGTCAAGTCACCGAGACACCAGGTTGCTGCAGAGAAAGAGGTTTCATCGGAGGGCCACTGAATGAGGAGACAGGAGGAAACCTCAGATTCGTCTCCTAGAGGAGTCTGGGGCTAAGGTTTTTAAGGATTTTGGAGTGGGCTGGAACGTGGCGATCATTGATTGGAAAGAGTCCGTTATCTCATGGGACAGGGAGATGAAGAAACTCTTCTCATGCTGATTCAGTTTCTCTATGGAGTTGGGGGGGGGGGCACTGGAAATCAGAATCTGGAAACATGTTAAGTAATTCTTAAACAAAAGCCTTATAATTCTAACATCAGAGATCCTGTCTATGAGAACAATGGTGATGCATGTGGTCAGTATGTAGTACTACGTGACTTTTGGTTACAAGGGAGTGGAGCAAAGTGCAGCCGAATTCATGCTTCATTATAACATATTTCTGTTCACAATTCTTGTTAACCCTCTGAGGATGGCTTCATTTTCATTTAGCAATATGCATTAAGGGTACTCCATGTTTTTTCATGGCTTGATAGCTAATATCTTTCCATCGTTGAATCATCGGCTAGTGCTTTTTACTGTGGCTAATATTGTGTAATGCAAGGGAGGAAAATTAATTTTCTCTTTACGCTTTATAGTTCTTAATTGGGAATGGGAGGGCAAAAAGGTATGATGCCTTTTCTCATCCATCATAAGGGTCACGGCCAGCACTCCTATAACAAAAGACAGGTGAACAAGAGAAACACATAACACATTTATTTAATCAAAGTGTTACAGGACACAGGAACCTTCAGAAATGAAGATCCAAACAGCCAGAGAAGACTGTTTTTATGCTTAGGCTCAGTGAAGAATTGACAACCATGTAGAAATGTGATTGCACGAAAGGAGAATGATCTAATATTGTGATAGATTATGCTGGGGAAACCCAGCAAGGCCTGTCTATTCAGATTCTTCTTGACCTCTCTGGGTAGCATTCCTTCCTCTCGGGTGTGGGGCAGGACCCCTCTGGAATTGTTACCAGAAAGAGGTCCTGATCCAGACCCCAAGAGAGGGTTCTTGGATCTCGCATAAGAAACAATTAAGGGTGAGTCCATTGAATAAAGTGAAAGTAAGTTTATTAAGAAAGTAAATAAATGAAAGAATGGCTACTCCATAGACCGAGCAGCCCCAAAGGCTGCTGCTTGCCCATTTTTATAGTTGTTTCTTGATGATCTGCTAAACAAGGGGTGGATTATTCATGCCTCCCCTTTTTAGACCATATAGGTAACTTCCTGACATTGTCATGGCATCTGTAAACTGTCATGGCACTGTTGGGAGTGTAGCAGTGAGGATGACCAGAGGTCATTCTCATGGCCATCTTGGTTTTGGTGGGTTTTAGCCAGCCTCTTTACTGCAGCCTGTTTTATCAGCAAGGTCTTTAGGACCTGTATCTTGTGCTGACCTCCTGTCTCATCCTGTGACTTAGAATACCTTAACCATCTGGGAATGCAGCCCAGTAGGTCTCAGCCTCATTTTACCCAGCCCTTACTCAAGATAGAGTTGCTCTGATTCAAATGCCTCTGACAGAAAGAGGGTCTTCAAGGGAGAAGGAGGAAGTGAGAGAATGATCCTTCTAGGTTTTATGGCTTACTCTGGAGAAGGTTTCTAATTTCTAGGATCTGCTTTGGGGAAGAGGAATTCTGGTTTGTAAGATCCACTTTGGGGAAGGAAGCAGATTGGGAGACAGGAGGGCAAGAGAAGGTCAGAGAGAGACTTTGTTTCTGAGTCTGCTTCTGATGCCATTCAATCTCCTTCCGTTCAAAGCACCCAGCACACTAAAGGGCCATACTTCGGGGTTTCATTTTCTAAGCTTCCAAAGTCAAAGTATGGTTTTCTGTAACAGGCAGATAAATGAGAACAAAAACCCCCAGAAGTTTCATAACATGTATGTCTCATGCATACGTGGCAGATACCCAGAGAAATCTCCAAGTGCTGGCTTTGAATTTAGCTTAAATACCATTGTCTGCTGAAACAAAGAAAGAATGAGGAAGGCCAGTTATGCGGAGGTGACCAGGAAAAACAGTGAACAGGGTAAGGTTTGTTCTGTAGATTTAAGTCCAGATCTTTTCCATTGATAAGAGCCTCTAGTGATTTGAGGTCATCCCTTTCTTCCTGGTACTGAGAGGGAGCCAGCCTTACGAATAAAGAGTTCCTTTATGGATGTCAGTTACCTTACAAGAGGGTAACTTCTACATGGTCCTTTCCAATGCATGTTACCATTGTGGGTAATTAGTTTTGGTCTTAATCTTGTATCATGAAAATTACAGTAGTTAACACATAGTCTGCTCCTGTGGCTGCTGTTTCTCAAAATAATCCTTATTCTAAAGAGGCATATTTTAGGGTGACCTACTCTGGTCTCCTACAGTCATGTTTTGGAGCGGCATATTCTGGTCTCCTGCGATGGGAACACAGACTTTCCGACATGGCAGAAAAAGTAAGAGGAGTTGCCTTTCCTGTCGTGGGTGCAGCCTGGCATCTTGTATTTTCTTTTCTATCACTGATAACCTAATAGAGTTAAGTCCCCTGTGTAATGCATGACCACAAAATAATGAGGCTAATGTAACAATCCACATGGGAAAATCAGATTCTTTAATTTGATCACGTTTCATATATTCCTATTAGCATTTTTCCTTGGTTAATTATAAATGGCCTACAATATCTAGTCTCTTGCTCTCTGAGAAAAAGAGACTTATGGTTAATGCTGCAGGCATTTATCCAAACCAGCTCAGAGAAATTATAATCCCATGTACCATAACTGTTTAATATCAGGCACAAATTCAGTCCACAAATATAGATAAATAGAAGATAGATAGATAGATAGATAGATAGAGAGAGAGAGAGAGAGAGAGAGAGAGTATGTGTGTCTTGCTCTGTTATCCAGGCTGGAGTGCAGTGGTGCAATCTCGGCTCACTGCAACCTCCGTTCCCAGGGTTCAAGCAATTCTCCTGCCTCAGCCTCCCAAGTAGCGGGGATTACAGGTGCCCACTGCCATACCTGGCTAATTTTTGTATTTTTAGTAGAGATGGTTTCACCTTGTTGGCCAGGCTGGTCTCAAACTCTTGACCTCAAGTGATCCACCCGCCTCGGCCTCCCAAAGTGCTGGGATTACAGGTGTGAGCCACTGCACTCAGACTTCACAAATATTTTTTTTTAACACATATTAAGTATTAGGTGCCAATCTGTTTACTGGTGAACAAGTTGGAACTTATAACATTCTATTATAAACTACAAAGAGGCAATAAGACAAACAATTAACACGATTTAGGTCCTTGCTATGGTCTGAATGGTTGTGTCTCCCCAAAATTCATATGTTAAAACCAAATCTCCCATATGATAGTATTATGAGGTGAGGCTTGACTGGGCATGGTGGCTCCTGACTATAATTCTAGCGCTTTGACAGTTTGAGGTGGGAGGATTTCTTGAGTCTGTGAGTTCAAGATCAGCCTGGGCAACCTAGCGAGACCTTGTCTCTACAAAAATTTAAAAAATTAGCTGGGCATGGTAGCATGTGGCTGTGGTCCCAGCTACTAGGGAGGCTGAGGTGGGAGGATGGCTTAAGCCCAGGAGTTGGAGGCTGCATTGAGCCATGATGGCACCATTGCACTCCATCCTGGGTGATGGAACAGCATCTCATTTTTATTTAAAAAAAAAAAAAGAGGGCTGGGCACTGTGCTTCATGCCTATAATCCCAGCACTTTGGGAGGCCAAGGTGGGTGGATTATCTGAGGTTGGGAGTTCGAGACCAGCCTGACCAGCATGGAGAAACCCCATCTCTACTAAAAATACAAAAATTAGCCGGGCATGGTAGCACATACCTGTAATCCCAGCTACTCGGGAGGCTGAGGCAGGGAATCACTTGAACCCGGGAGGCAGAGGTTGCGGTGAGCCAAGATCACGCCATTGTACTGCAGCCTGGGCAGGCAACAAGAGCAAAACTCCATCTGAAAAAAAAAGAGGTTGCACCTTTGGGGGTTAATGAGATCATGAAGGCAGAGCCCTTATGAACAGGATTAGTGCCCTTATAAAAGAGGCCCCAGAGAGCTGCTGTACCCCTTCTTCCATGTAAGACACACAAAAGGCACCATCTATGAGGAACAGACCCTCACCAGACATTGAATCTGCTAGCACTTTACTGTGAGGAACACATTTCTGTTGCTTATAAACCACCCAGTTTATGGGAATATTGTTACAGCAGCCTGAATGAACTAAGGCAGTCCTGAAAAGTACTATTAAAAAAGATAAGGTAATGTGGTTGTGTGTGTGTGTGTGTGTGTGTTTGTATGTGTGTATAGGCAGGTTGTAGCTGCTTTTGCTAGAGTGTTTAGGGAAGGCGTCTTTGAGGAAGTGCCATTTAATTTTTTTGTGTTGTTTTTTGTTTTTTGTTTTTGTGAGACAGAGTCTCACTCTCTTGCCCAGGCTGAAGTACAGTGGCATGACCTTGGCTTACTGCAGCCTCTGCCTTCTGGGTTCAAGCGATTCTCCTGCCTCAGCCTCCTGAGTAGTTGGAATTACAGGCGCACACCACCACACCTGGTTAATTTTTGTATTTTTAGTAGAGATGAGGGGGTTTCCCCATGTTGGCCAGGCTGGTCTCGAACTCCTGACCTCAGGTGATCCACCCACCTCGGCCTCCCAGAGTCCTGGGATTACAGGCATGAGCCACTGTGCCCGGCTGGGAAGTGCTATTTAATTTGATGAAAAGTAGCAATTGTGTGAAGATCTGGGGAAGGACATCCAGGCAGAAGGAGCAGCAAGAGCAGTAACCCTGAGTGGGAGGGCAGGGCAGGGCAGGGCAGTGTGTTGGGGAAGTGAGAAAAGGAAGGCAAGGTAGTCAATACGTGGTCCTTTCAATGCATGTTACCATTGTGGGTAATTAGCTTTGGTCTTAATCTGTTTGATGAAACTTTCAATAGCTAACACTTCCATAGTGCTTATTATGTGCTAGGCACTGTCCTAAATCCTCTACAAATCTTCACTCATTTGTTATTTATGACAACTTCCTAATTTCTCGATTTTACAGATGAGGAAATTGAGGCAGAGAAAGACTGACGTCTGTGTCCAAGGTTACATAGCTAGTGAGTGGTAGATCCAGGAATCTACAAGACCTTCGTGGGCCACAGGACCAATTAATTATCCAGGAGAAAATACTTTTGATAGTGAAATGGTTCAAAAGCCAGGGTTTCTTAAGTTATATCACTGGTGAAGATCAGTGCAAAGTACTGCTTTGCCTTTTAGTGGTTACATGTTTATAAAAAGCCAGACATGGCCATTAGATATGCCATTCTAGTTTGAAGCAGAATGGTCGATAATTTCCCATTTAGAAAAACTACTGGTTAAAGGAGTATGTCCAATTGGATGATATCAAAATGGATTTGCTATAATGTTGTGTATGAAATAAGGCATCGGGAAAAACACATAAAACAAGCATCTTTTGTTTCTGTTGGCATTGGCTTACATGTTCAGCTGCTTTCTCCCATCAGTGTGTATCAAAAATTAAAACAGAGAAAACTTTTTTTTTTGAGACGGAGTCTCGCTTTGTCGCCCAGGCTGGAGTACAGTGGCACGATCTCGGCTCACTGCAAGCTCCGCCACCCAGGTTCATGCCATTCTCCATCACACCCAGCTCGTCTTGTGTGTGTGTGTGTGTGTGTGTGTGTGTGTGTGTGTGTGTAGTTTTAGTAGAGATGGGATTTCACCGTGTTAGTCAGGATGGTCTCAATCTCCTGACCTCGTGATCTGCCTGCCTTGGCCTCCCAAAGTGCTGGGATTACAGACGTGAGCCATTGCGCCTGGCCGAAAAACATTTTTTTGAATTATAAATACTGTTAGGACTCAAATATTGTCCTAACAGGTTTAATTTTTAATGTGCATTTCCTTGCTCTGTCCCATTGATGTAACTGGCACACATTCACTCCAGGATACAGGTTAATAACCTCCTAACCTGAGAAAAAAAAGAATAACAAAGAGAACAGCCCATGGTTTAGGTGACCATGTAAGTCACTGTCGCTCTTTTTTAAAAAATAATCTATTCTATTTCTTCCCCTTCCTGCTCATACCATTTGGTGCTTTCCAAAGCTCTGTTGATCATGAAAAAGAAAAAATTACTTCAAGACATTATTTTCAAAAAAATTATAAATAAATTACCTTAAAAATTAGGTAATTGGTTTGTATAATAATAACAAAAAGATAAAGTATTTCTATTTCATGGACTTATATTCAAATTAGAGTTGTTTGTGATTTGAAATACACACGAAGGTATTTTTCTTATTCACATCTTAACAGCAGTGTCAGCAGCTCCTAATGTGCTCCTTAAGCATATTAGCTAATTGATGTTGTGGAAAGCTATGTAAAGACAATGAGAGCTCTAAGAAATGTACACAATTGTTGGCCAGAAAAGTGCGCAAACCTGCAGAGCACCTATCATTATGTGTTGTAAATAAAAACATGAGTATAGGGTGGGCATGGTGGCTTATGCCTGTAATCCCAGCACTTTAGGAGGCTGAGGCAGGTGAATCAGCTGAGGTCAGAAGTTCGAGACCAGCCAGGGCAACATGGTGAAACCCTGTCTGTACCAAAAATACAAAAATTAGCTGGGTGTGTTGGCGCATGCCTGTAATCCCAGCTACTTGGGAGGCTGAGGCAGGAGAATCGCTTGAACCTGGGAGGCAGAGGGTGCAGTGAGCAGAGATCACGCCACTATACTTCAGCCTGGGTGACAGAGCAAGCAACATTCCATCACACACACACACACACACACACACACACACACACACACACACCCCACAACAAACCTGAGTAGAGCAGCTAACATTTGTATGTCAGTGGCATGTGGCATGGTGCTTTGTACATGGTTGCATCATATGAAAGCTTGTTGAATAAACAGAAGGATCAATGGATATAGGGTGGTTAATTTCGTGTTTCGACTTGGCTAGGCCACGGAACCCAGATATTTGACAAACCATTATTCTAGTTGTGTCTGTGAAGGTATTTTAAAGCTGAGATTAACATTTAAATCAGCAGCCTCTGAGTAAAGCTAATTATCTCCTGTAGTGTGGGTGGGTCTCATCCAATTAGTTGAAGGCTTTAATAGAGAAAAGACTCAACTCCCCTGAGAAGAGGAAATTCTGCCTCCAGGCTACCTTCAGACTGCAGCTAAAATATCACCTTCTTTGGGTCTCCAGCTTGTTGGCTTACCCTACAGACTTTAGATTTGTCAGCCTCCACAGTTGCATGTGAAATCCTTAACATCTCTCTCTTCCTTTCTCTCTGTTTCTAGATACATATATATCAAGACAGAGAGATAGAAAAAGAGAGAACTATATCTTATGTATGTAGACATATAGATACATATATCAATATAGATAGAGATAATCTATAGATATAAAATATATTCCTATTGGATCTATTTCTTTGGAAAACCCTGAGAAACACTGAATAATAGCCATTAACTAAGTATGTTATAATGTACACAATTATCTTAGAGTTGTGAAAGCAGAACGTGCACTTCTAAAATCTTGTGTTGAGATGAACATCAGCTTCATTATTGCCATTGACATTTCTTACCATTGCGAGGCCGTGGCAAGGGTACAGGTGCAAGGAAGGGTGAAGATTTGCAGCCAATCTCTCAATCTGTACTCTACATAGTATGTATTATTCTGCAGTTTTTAAACAATTAAAGCAACTTTACTAGTTGGGTGCGGTGGCTTATGCCTTTAATCCCAGCACTTTAGGTTGCTGAGGTGGGTGGATCACCTGGGGTCAGGAGTTCAAGACCGACTTGGCCGACATGGTGAAACCCCGTCTCTACTAAAAAGCTACTAAAAAATGCAAAAATTAGCCAGGTGTGGTGGCTTGTGCCTGTAGTCCCAGCTACTGGGGAGGCTGAGGCAGAATTGCTTGAACCTGGGAGACGGAAGTTGCAGTGAGCTGAGATCACACCACTGCACTCCAGCCTGGGCAGCAGAGCGAGACTCCGTCTCAAACAACAACAACAAAAAACACTTTACAGTATATCAGGCAAATCAATCAAAAGGAATCTTTGTTTTGAGGATTTCCTTTTAGTCCAGTAAAACTTGATCTGTATGACTATCAGAGTTCCATTGGATGGATAATTAATAAGGATATTAATTAAAGGGTTAGATGAAGAATTCCTTCTCCATGTAAGCCACTATGGTTTCTGATGCTTAATTTGATTAAACGTTTCATGGAGGCAAACCCTTCCTATTGGGAGTTATATATATTACTTTGATCCTTTGAGCCAGTTGTTTCTTTGGATGTAGACATCTTGACATTGTTGTTGCAGTTGAGGGGGTATTGATGAGTTTGCCAGCGTTATAGATCTTCATTCAGCCA
The DNA here is from genome assembly GCF_001698545.2 of Rhinopithecus bieti. Lineage (NCBI taxonomy): Eukaryota > Metazoa > Chordata > Mammalia > Primates > Cercopithecidae > Rhinopithecus > Rhinopithecus bieti. The sequence continues at coordinate 1,552,412 of NW_016814436.1, read as the reverse complement.
CAGTGCTCCTAAAACCAGCGCACAGTTGTCTTTGAGAGAAGCATCTGTCCCATAAAGATTTTAAGAACTGGAGCAATGACTATCTGTTTTCATTATTTTAAGTGCTGTCCTTTTTGGCAGTCTGGCTCAGAAGATGACCTCTTTGTGTCCTTTTCAGTAGTGTGGTTTTAAGATTCTTTGCTGGAAAAGCTAACCAAATCTCTTGCAGAAATAGATCAACAAGGGACTCATAAGTGTCCATTGTTTCACGTTTGAGAGTCTTTTGCTGCTCTGAGGATAAAGACTGGCTCATTCCTGAGGATTAAACAACTTCAAGGCAGGCCAAATGATAACCAGCTGGGCCCAAAGTAAAGTTTATGTTCTAGCTCTTTCTTTTAAATCCTCCAAATATTTTATATTCACAGAAGAATTCAGAATGAATTTTCTATTAGAACATGTTAGTATCCTCTAAGTTCTATTATACAGGAAACCAGAGAGGAAGTTCTGGAAGACAAAAGGAAGGAGGCATAACACAGCAAATGTGAGTGCCAACTTAGGAAATTTTACAGGCCTGATAAACAATGGTGGACCGAATAATGATTTTGGAAACACTGAAGGGTAGATTGGTGCAAATTCCATGTTTTCATTAGCCTAAAGAAAAATATAGAACTATATAAATAAAATAAAGCTGCATAGCTTGACTCTCCTGTATATTATTTTCTTTCTTTTGCAGTAATAATTCTGTTTTTTTTTTTTTTTTTTTTTTTTTTTTT
>NW_016814436.1:1518988-1548465 GCF_001698545.2 Rhinopithecus bieti | reverse complement strand
TTAAGACGGAGTCTCACTCGGTTGCCCAGGCTGGAGTGTAGTGGCGCGATCTCGGCTCACTGCAACCTCTGCCTCCCAGGTTCAAGCGATTCTCCTGCCTCAGCCTCCTGAGCAGCTGGGACTACAGGCGCGTGCCACCATGCCCAGCTATTTTTTTTTTTGTATTTTTAGTAGAGACGGGGTTTCACCATGTTAGCCAGGATAGTCTCAATCTCCTGACCTCGTGATCCACCTGCCTCAGCCTCCCAAAGTGCTGGGATTACAGGCGTGAGCCACCATGCACGGCCAAGTTTCTTTTTTATATAGGCTTTGACATTTCAAGGCATTTCGGATTTTCTCAGGCAGTGATTAGTGTTGGTCTTTGAATTGACAACACTCCTCGTTGTCAATGTCCTTGTACGTTGTAAGTTTTATATTATATTTATTGATGTCAGAACTTCCTGTCAAATCAGGAAGAAATTGAAGGTTTTCTCAGCATGTTTGAGTTCCTCCTCTTTATTAACTGAATGATCACACAATCGAAGAGTGTATTTATTATTACTAGTCAACACTGATCTCCTCCTTGAGTGAATTATTGCTTTTGGCATGATTTGAACATTTTTGATACAATTCTTTTCTTGATGTCAGTGTAGTATCTACTGGTTTCAACTCTCATTTTTATCTCTTTTGTTACATATTTCATTATTTTTTAATCTGAACTTTTAGTTCTTTAATAAATTTAAAGAGTCTAAAAGAGGAAACTCTTTATATACATCCAAATCAGAAGTCTACAATCTATCTTTTATTTTATTAAAACCTTACAAGACATCTTTCAAAACTGTACTAAAAATGGCATGTTTAAACATTCCTATTTAAAAAAGACAAAATAAATGTATGGTATGTTTCAAATTGTACACATTATACCATTTCTGACAGGAGAGAACATCTATTTTGACTGTGCATTGATGAGCACTAAATCCTCTGCTTGCAATTATATGTATCTGATGATGGGAAGACTTTTTTACAGACTGGTTTCTGGCTTGACACTTTTCAAACTTTGGCAGATCATGATATAGCTCCTGACCCTACTCCTTTGTGTCAGGTAGCTGGATGAATGGGCAAAGTGGGAAGGAAGGAGTATTCCCAGGCATTCCTCTGGGAAGGTGAGTAGCATTTTAACAACACCTGGAAGGATGGGAAAACCCATCAGTATCCCCCATAATCCCCAAATCAGTGTATTTCCAATTCAGCTTCCCCTTTACCAAACATCAAAAATGCCTGCGGTTGCTGCCATGCCATCTGACACAAAGAAAAAGATGTCAGAGAATTCAGAATGAAAGGGGACAGTGTCTTAACTAATGATGGCTAAAAAATCTTGGTTTGAAAATTTTATAAAAACAGATTTCTAGGACTGCTGTAGGGCTTTAGAAAGGGCTGTGTAATTGAGGGGCCTGGAAGCTTAAACTTCATTAGCTTCCCTGTAAAGGTGCCTCAGCTGTAAAGATAAAACACACTTTTGTATGTTTTATTGAGGTCTTCTCTTGGTCACTGATATAAGTTTTTTTCTGGGCATAAACTCATATGTCACTTAAGTTGATTTTTGGATCTAAATTTGTTTTGGCATACTTGTTATCTCCTCTTTCTGGTTTTTCTTTTTGCAATTCCTCTTATCCATGTTTATCTTGAAGGCACATCTCTTTGGGTATATGTATACCTCATAAAGGTACCACGCGTACCTTCTTATGCAGTTTTAACTTGAGCACGAAGCCAGGTGTTTTCCATGCCCTTTATGGTTGCACGTGAAAATGGATTGTTTGTTTGTATGCTTTGATTGAGTTTCAGATGCTCCCTAAAAGGACTTCTTTCAACGTTATATACATATATACAATGTATACATATATCACATACATACTGCTTTTGCTGATTTTCATGTTTGCTTTAAAGACACTTCTTCAAGTTTAATTTTACGTTGAATTTTTGATTCTAGCCATTAACAATTTACAGAAATATACCTCAAAAAAAAAACAAAGTCCATGCATGACAAATCCATAGCTAACATCATATTCAGTGGAGAAAAGTTGAAAGCTTTTTCTGTTAAGATCAGGATATCCATTCTTACCACTTCCATTCAATATAGTACCAGAGGTCCTAGCCAAAGCAATTAGACAAGAGAAGGAAATAAAAAGTGTCCAAATTGGAAAGGAAGAAGTTAATTGTCCTGTTTGCAGATGACACAATCTTATATACAGAAACCCTACAGTATCCACCAAACAATTGTCGGAACTGATAATGGAACTCGGTAAAGTTGCGGGATACAAAATCAACATACAAAAATCAGTAGCATTTCTATACATTAACATTGAACTATCTGAAAAGCAATTAAGAGAACAATTCCATTTACAAAAGCTACAAAAACTTAAATACTTAAAAATAAATTTAACCAAGGAGATGAAAGATCTCTGCAATAAAAAGTATAGAACACAGATGAAAGAAATAGAGGAATTGGAAGAGTTAATATTGTTAAAATGTCCATGCTACCCAAAGTAATCTACAGATTTAACATAATTCCTATCAAAATACCAATGACATTCTTCACAGAAATAGAAAAACAATCCTAAAATTGATATGGAACCACAAAAGACCTCAAACGGCCAAAGCATTTTTTTTTTTGAGACAGAGTCTCGCTCTGTTGCCCAGGCTGGAGTGCAATGGTGTGATCTGTGATCTTGGCTCACTGCAACCTCCGCCTCCCAGGTTCAAGTGATTCTCCTTCCTCAGCCTCCTGAGTAGCTGGGATTATAGACATGTGCCACCACGCCCAGCTAATTGTTGTATTTTTAGTAGAGACAGAGTTTCACCAGGTTGGCCAGGCTGGNTACAGATTCAATGCAATCTCTATCAAAATACCAATGACATCCTTCACAGAAATAGAAAACAATCCTAAAATTGATATGGAACCACAAAAGACCTCAAACGGCCAAAGCATTTTTTTTTTTTTTTTTTTTTTTTTTTTTGAGACAGAGTCTCGCTCTGTTGCCCAGGCTGGAGTGCAATGGTGTGATCTGTGATCTTGGCTCACTGCAACCTCCGCCTCCCAGGTTCAAGTGATTCTCCTTCCTCAGCCTCCTGAGTAGCTGGGATTATAGACATGTGCCACCACGCCCAGCTAATTGTTGTATTTTTAGTAGAGACAGAGTTTCACCAGGTTGGCCAGGCTGGTCTTGAACTCCTAACCTCAGGTAATCTACCTGCCTCGGCCTCCCAAAGTGCTGGGATTACAGGTGTGAGCCACCGCACCCAGCCCCTAATTTTAAATATACTACAAAGTTACAGTAACTAAAGTAGTAATGGTACTGGCATAAAAACAGACGCATAGACCAATGAAACAGAATAGAGAACACAGGCGTAAATCCATGTTTGCAACCAATTGATTTTTGACAAAGGAGCCGAGAACAAACAATGGGCAAGGGACAGTCTCTTCAATAAGCAGTGCTGGGGAAACTGCATATCTACATGCAGAAAAATGAAAATAGATCCTTTCTCTTATACCATATACAAAAATCAACAAAATGGATTAGATACTTAAATGTAAGACTCAAAACTATAAAACTACTAGAAGAAAAGTCTGGGCAATGACTTTTGAATATGATCCCCAAAGCACAGGCACCAGAAGCAAAAATAGAGAAGTGGGATACATCAAACTAAAAAGCTTCTGCCTAACAGAGAAAATAATATTCAAAATATATAAGGAACTCAAACAACTGAATAGCAGGAAAATGAGTAACTCAATTAAAAATGGGCAAAGTACTTGAATAGACATTTCTCAAAAGACGATATCCAAATGTCCAACAGGTGTCTAAAAACTGTTCAATATAACAACTAATCATCAGGAAAATACAAATTAAAACCACAATGGGATATCATCTCACACCTGTTATGGCTATTATCAGAAAGACAGAAAATAGATATTGGTGAAGATGTGGAGAAAAGGGAAACTTTGCACACTGTTGATGGGAATGTAGATTGGTACAGCTATTATAGAAAACAATATGTAGGTTCCTACAAAAATTAAAGATAGAACTATCGTGTGATCCAGCAATCCCACCATTGGCTATGCATATCCAAATGAAATAAAATCAGTATATTGAAGAGATATCTGCCCTTCCATGTTTACTGTGGCATTATTCACAATAGCTAAGATATGGAATCAACCTGAGTGTCCATCAGTGGGTGAATGGATAAAGATGATGTGGTGTATATACAATGGAATACTATTCAGCCATAAGAAAGAAGGAACTCCTGTCATTTGCAACAACATGGTTAGACCTGGAGGACATTATGTTATATAAAACAAGTGAAGCACAGAAAGAGAAAAATGCATGATCTCACTCATATGTGCAATCTAAAAAAGTTGGTCTCATACAAGTAGAGAGTGGTGGTTACCAGGGGCTGAGGTGGTTGCGTGAGGAACTGGGGAGATGTCGGTCAAATCATACAAAATTTTAGTTAGAAGAAATAGGCTTAAGAGATCTATTGCACAACATGGTGGCTATAGTTATTAATAACAATGCATTGAATTCTTGGAAAATGCTAAGAGGCTGGATATTAAGTGTTCTCACCACAAAAATGCTAGCTATGTGAGGTCATGCATATGTTAACTAGATTTAGTCATTCCACAAGGTAGGTATACTTGAAAACATCACGTTGTACATGATAAAATATACAACTGTGTCTGTCAATGAAAGAAGAACAGCAAAAGCTCCCAAAATTTACATGTAGAAATGGCTTTTATCCATTGGGTATGAAGATGTGGCAATTGGGATAATGGACCCTAATTAAAGATTTGTCACTTGTGCATACACAGAAAGTCTATCCCTTTGCACCATGTGCTTGCACAGGTGTGCATAAGGAACCTTCCTGGAACAATACCAGGGAGGGGTAAGAAGGCCTTTCATTCAGTTATCAGAGTTCAGTGAGGGAGACAGATGATAGTGTCAGATGCATTAGAAACAGAGTGACTCCATCTTGAGGGAGGGCTGGGAAAAATGAGGCTGGGACTAGCTGGGCTGCATTCCCAGGTCAGGTATTTCCACCCTCTAGGGGTTTACTGTTGAGGGAACAGATTGATAACATTTACTAAACAGACCCAGACTCAGGAATGTCCTGAGATCCCGATATCTTGAGAAGAAGAGCATTTCTAATTTTGCTTTAAAGATAATAATATTGATTCTTGCAAAATACAGTAACTAAGAAAATTAATCCTTTATCACAAACCCTTGTGGTAGAGCACATTTTCCCATGATGTAAACAAGCATTGTACCTAGGGTGGGCACATTCCTCCTCTTACTTTTGGGAATGACCTACTCAGTCTATGGAGTAGTCATTAGTTATCCTTGACTTTCTTAATAAACTTGCTTTCACTTTACTCTGTGGACTCGCCCTGAATTCTTTCTTGTGCGAGATCCAAGAACTCTCTCTTGGGGTCTGGATCAGGACCCCTTTCTGGTAACAATAGTATCCAGTGAATGAAAGTCACAAACTCCAGAGACCCCTTGGCCACCTTTTTCTTGGCCCTTTTGCCTGTAATTTTGTAAGATGAATTCACCAGCATTAACACTAAGCTAGATGGTGTCTGGGTGTTATCATTTCCAAAGCATTTCCGCAAATGCTTTGGCCATTTGGGGTCTTTTGTGGTTTGGGGTCTTTTGTGGTAAGATGAATTCACCAGCGTTAACACTAAGCTAGATGGTGGCTGGGTGTTATCGTTTCCTAGTGAAGGAATTTTTTTCCAATGTTGTGAAATTATTCTTTATAGAGATGGTTTGTTTCTGTTTATTTGTCCAGGAAAATTATGTCTGAAGGTCTTTTAACGGGTAATTCATAACTAAGGGAAGTAATATCTGATCATTGTGATTTTTTCAAGGTTACCCTGTTAATTAAAAAATGAAAATTCTCTTATTTTCCAGGCAATTCAATGCAGTTCAGATGTGAGAAGCCAAGTGAACACACAGTGTCTATTTTCCCACTGTATTACTCTAATCTTTTTCTTTAGGTCAAGGTTAAGCGGGTCTGGAAAAACAGACATCTGTGTTTGCAATGCAATAAAGTGTAATGAGTGTGGCGACTTTTTCTAATTTACCTCAGCTGGATATGCAAATGAAACGATTAAACTTATAACCCATAACTCTATGGGGAACTGATGGGTGACCAAAGTGCAGAGTATTTACTGTAGCTAATGGGAAAGTTGTTTGATGATAGGAATGTAATATGTTCTATTTGCAAATGTACTAAAGAGCCAGTTAGCAGAGTAAATGAGGATTTGGTTATTTAGGAATAACCTTCAAATTGGCAAAATTAGTCCCAACAGCGCAATTTAAATAAAAAAAAATCAATCATTTATTTTATGGTGTTTGAATTTACTAACTACAGCTTGTTATGTGTATTTAGAGATCAGTTTCATAAGTGGGCAGTTAGTAATCGCAACATGGAGATAAGGCATTTAGGCGGGATACTAGTTCTCTATTTAATGTAGTATGTTTTTACAAGGAGCTCAGAGTACTTCATCATGATCAATTAGCTAATCGCATAACACACTTGTTAGGAAGGCAAGGGTCAGGGTTATAATAATAACCTTGTAAATATTAAAATTACAGAGGCAGACATTTGCTCAAATCCTATTGCTGAAGACATTCAGAGTAAAACTCAGGCATTTGGTCTCAGCCAATATTTAGACAAAACAATGATTTGCGCCTGCAACCAGTTTTAAGTTTTCCATTCTCTAAGCTGCACATCTACACATTGTCTAGCTTTCAGGGTCACCATCTCCCTTTGTACCCAAATGACCTGCCCTCAAGTATTCTGCAGCCACAGAGAGGAATGAGTACATTTGCAAAAGTGTGAAAGAGGTAAATACATCATGTCAAGGAAGCAATCCCTTTTCTGACTCACCCTAAAAGGGAAGCGTACATCAACCAAAAAAAACGCAAACCCTTGGGATGTGAAGGGGTATTAGAGGCGATTTAGTCCACTTTCCTCATAATGCTGCATGAATTCCTTTACTTTGTCACATGCTCCTTGGCCAGAGATCACCTGACTTGAACACTTGAGATTGCAGGAAGCCAACAGGTGTGTGATATTGCTAGCATGCATTCACTTTTGACCTATAAAATGGCAATTTCGTATGGTTCCTCCCAATATGTTCTTCCTTACCATAGGCCAAAATCTGTCTCATTGCTACGTAGGAATTTTCTAAAATTTGTTCAGGAGAGGAGATGTAAGCAATGTCTTTGGTATATTATTCTGATACTTCGCATGTCTTTTTTTTTTTTTTTCCTTTTTGAGTAGTCCCAGCTACTTGGGAGGCTGAGGCAGGATGATCCCTTGAGCCCAGGAGTTCGAGGTTACAGTGAGCTACTGGTTGCGCCGTTGCACTCCAGCCTAGGTGACTGAGTGAGACCTTGACTCTTACATCCCTGAATTTATTAACTGCACTATAGTTATATAAGAGAATATCTTTGTTCCTAGGAAATGCAGCCTGAAGTATTTACACAGCAAAGTACACAGTTACTCTCAAAAACGGTTCAGAAAATAAAGTCGCAGAATTTCTTCATACTAGTCTTGGAACTTGAAATATGAAGTTATTTCAAAATAAAAAGTTTTAAAATGTTCTGCCTTTAAAAATACCTATAGATTTGCTGGAATTACCCTATTTGATTTCACATATGTCCACATAACCATTAAAACAAGCAGTACATTAGCTGCTGTAAGGAAGGGTTGGTAGCACATTAAAAAATGGTCTCAAATGTTAGCAAGACCAGGACACATTTTTTGATATTGTGTTTTATTGCTTCTGAGATCATATGTGAACATTTTGGAAATCCAGATGAATCTTATAGTTGATGGTGTATACCATAATTTGATTGTAGCTTTTCTTTTCCTTTTTGGTGCTACGTAAAACGATCTGATGAACCTGAGATTTGATCAAATATGGTAGTCAGTGGTCCCGTAGGTCTTGGGTTAATTTAAAAGAACACAGTAAGTTGGCAGATTTTATTTTGTTCATGAAATCCTTGGGAGATCCCAGCCCCTGTGTGGCTCCTCAAGCTTCCCAAAGGTATATATTGTGGACCAAGAATTATACGTGCCACAAAGAAACTTCTTATCCAAGCACAACATCCCAGTCTTCTACCAATTTCAGCTCCTCCAACACAGCACCCTACTTATCCTTCGCAACACGACTGGGGAGTCGGGGTGGCAGTGGGGGAGAGAACATTATCAGAAGAGATGAGAACAAGCAACTGCCGCTGCAAGCTTTATTTTTCAATTAGGAAATTTTGTACATTTTTCCAGTGAGTTCCTGGTATCTTGTGACTTCCTGAACACAGCCCTCAAAGCATCTAGTTTTACTAAACATTTTGATGCTTGGGTCTCTCCTGCAAGTCCAGGTTCAATAGATCAGAGATTTTGTTCTCAAGGGTCATGGTTCTCAAAGTATGGTCACCAGACTGGCAGCATCAGTATCACTTGGGAACTTGTTAGATACCCAAATTCTTGGGCCCTCCACAGTCCGACCAAAGCAGAAACTCCGAGGCTGGGACCCAGTCATTTGTGTTTTCATGAACCCTCCCAGGGATTTGGATGCATGCCAGAGCTAGAAAACCACTGATCCGGGGGAAATGTGAAGCAAAGGGATACAGGGTGTCACCGGTGATTCTGTTTATTAGAAAAGGAAATGTGACTATGCAAAAGATTTTAAAATTGCTTATTTCTAAGCAGCTATGACTCTAGAGTCCTTGTGCTTAATTGGCAGCCCAAGACACATCCTTTCTCTAGAAGGAGGAACAATCTGCTTTTGTTTGCTTGAGTTGACAGCACACTGCAGATGCTTGACTCAGGTGAGGACAGTGGCCGGTGTCACTTGCCATTCTGAATGATCTCAGCATATGCTGCTCACCAGTACTTTGAAGCAGATCTTCCAAGTTTTGCCACTTTTTTTTTTGTTTTCTTCTTATTTGTATGGTGTAGTGATAGTGTATGTTACTCAAAGTTAGATTTGACCTGTTGATGGTTTTCTGTTTTTTGCAAAAAGAGAATATGCTATGCAAATGAGTTGGTTGCAGGCACTCTTAGGCACTCTTATGAGGGTTGAGTCTGAGTCCCTCAGTTGTTGCTGGTGCCACATAGAAAGGATTTCACGAGGTCAGGAGATTGAGACCATCCTGGCTAACATGGTGAAACCCTGTCTTTACTAAAAATGTAAAAAATTAGCCGGGCTCGGTGGCCAGTGCCTGTAGTCCCAGCTACTCCGGAGGCTAAGTTAGGAGAATGGCATGAACCCGGGGGGTGGAGCTTGCAGTGAGTCGAGATCGCACCACTGCACTCCAGCCTGGGCCACAAAGCGAGACTCTGTCTCAAAAAAAAAAAAAAAAAAAAAAAAAAGAGAGAGAGAGAGAAAGGATTTCTTGGCCGAGAGTGGTGGCTCATGCCTGTAATCCCAACACTTTGGGAGACCGAGGTGGACAGATCACCCGAGGCCAGGAGTTGGAGACCAGCCTGAGCAACATGGCAAAACTCCATCTCTACTAAAAATATAAAAATTAGCCAGGTGTGGTGGTGCACACCTGTAATTCCAGCTACTAGGGAGGCTGAGGCACAAGAATTGCTTGAACCCAGGAGACAGAGGTTACAGTGAGCTGAGATGGCACCACTGTATTCCAGCCTGGGTGACAGAGTGAGACCCTGTATCAAAAAAAAAAAAAAAAAAAAAAAAGACAAGATTTCTTACTGGTTTTAATTGTGGCTTGGTTTCAGTTGATTGGCTTTGTCTCCATTATGGCTCCTATTTTCCTTCTTCCTTCCTTGCCTGGTAATTTTCTATTGGATGCAGACATTGTGCATTTTGCTTTGTTGGGTGCTGGATATTTATGTATTTTTATCAATATTCTTGGGGTTTTGGGACACAGTTAAGTTGCTTGAAAATTGCTCCCTCCTTTTGGGTCTTGCTTTTAAGATTCGTTAGGCAGGATCAGAGCTGTGTTTACTCTAGGCCTAATTATCCCACACCACTGAGGCAAGACTCTTCTGAGCACTCTGTGCACAGTCTCTTGAATGATGAAGTTTCCCAGTTCAGGTGGTGGGAATAAGCACTGGTTTTGGCCTTGTGTGAGCCGGAAGTTCTGTTCCCTCTAATCCTTCCAGGTGGTTCTTTCTCCAAGCTTGGGTAGTCTCCTCAGACCATGTACTGGTCCATTTTCTGCTGAAAGTGTGACAGAAAGAGCTCTGGAGATCTCTAGAATTTTCTTTCTGGGCAGTTCTCTTTTCTCTAGTCTCTGCTATGAGAATTCTAGATGCCTGGTCTCCCTGGACTCTCAGCACTGTGGCTTCAACTCAGGGAGTCACTGGGCCTGTCCTGGGTCCCCCTCTTCCTGTGCTGTGGCTTGGAAATGCTCCCCAGGCACTAAGTTGGGGCAATCAGAGCAGTCACTGTGTTTGTCTCCCATTTGTCAGGGCTCACTGTCCCTCATTGTCTTATGCCCCATGGCTTAAACCCTGGTGTTTCATATACTGTGCCCCAGTTACAGTCATCTCAGGTGGGAGGGTAAATCCAGTCACTGCTACTCCACTTTGGGCGGAAGTAGAAATGCTGGAGTCATAGCAGTTAAAACTATGCCTACTTTTAAAAAGGATGGTGTCTTCATTTAAAAATACGCAAGCTGATCATGGTGGCTGCCTGTGATCCCAGCATTTTGGGAGGCTGAGGCAGGAGGATTCCTTGAGCCTAGGAGTTGGAGGCTACAGTGAGATATGACCACACCACTGCACTCCAGCTTGGGTGACAGAGCGAGACCCTGTCTCAAAAAAACAACAACAACAACAACAACAAAAAAAAAAACTAAAATTCTGGCTAAAGGTCAGGGGATAGAAGGCAGTTGAAACTGTAAATAAGTAAGCAGTCAAGTGAGTGTGTTTAAATGCACATCACCAAATGAAAAGCTAAAGAGAAAACCTAGAAGGGAAGTGTCTCACATGGTGATGTTTCCTGTACACACACATAAAAATTCACCACTCTAGTTAAGTGTTATTAGGTTGGTGCAAAAGTAATTGCAGTTTTTGCCATTACTTTCCATGGCAATTATTTTGCACCAACTTAATATAAAGGTGAGTGTATGGGATTGCATATTTATTCTGTCAAAATCATCTGTGGAGTCACATCTCTTTCTCGAGTTTCCTCTTTAGTTTCCTCTTTCATTTAGTGAGTTTTACTCCAGGTGACATTTGGACATACAGGTCTCTGAGGTTCCTAAATCCAAAGTCAGAGCAAAATGAGAACTGCAAATCTTTCATCATTCTCTTTTCTTTGGTTGTACCATAATTCTTTTATTTTACTTGATTTTATTTTTTTGAGATGGAGTTTTGTTCTTGTCGCCCAGGCTGGAGTGCAATGGTGTGATCTCAGCTCACTGCAACCTTTGCCTCACAGGTTCAAGCGATTCCCCTGCCTCAGCCTCCCAAGTAGCTGGCATCACAGGCATGCTCCACCATACCCAGCTAATTTTGTATTTTCAGTAGAGATAGGGGATTCGCTATGTTGGCCAGGCTGGTCTCGAACTCCTGACCTCAGGTGATCCACCTGCCTTGGCCTCCTGAAGTTCTGGGATTACAGGCGTGAGCCACTGTGCCTGGCCCATTCTTTTATAATCAATCTCCAAATAGCCAAATCTCCCAAATTTGTTTATGGAAAGAGACCACATCTCAAAGTGTTAGTGGGATGATGCTTCAGTTTGAATAGAGGTCATGAAATGAGCTGGAAAAGTCAGGTAGGGGTTTTAGAAAACACCCGAGACAGGTAAAGAGTGAGAAAGAGTAAAGAACAGGAAGAGGACTCAGCAAAGATTTAGTTCAGGTGGGCTGGACTCTTCACTAATGAGAATGTTCATTTTCTACTTATAAGTGGATTTCACTCTTCATCTTTGTTTTAATCTGGAATTGTTATTTATAAGTGAAAGTAGACATAGTTCAAACACAGTTAGTTCAGGAAAATGGCTTGTTTTCATTGAAAAACGCCTGGTGAGTTGATGGGGTGTTTCATGTATTTCTGCTACTTTCAGTTATTCATATCTGAAGCACAACTACCCACTATATTATGGTAAATAGTCACAAAAATTTGCCTGGAGGCAGTTTTTTAAATACAGACATAGTGGTTAGAGAGAGTTAATTTACTTCTTTAAAGGCTTGACTCGAATACTAATTCAGGATGTAAATGTCACAGTTTGCAAGCTGCAAGAGTTACAGTGATTATTCCACAAGTACAGTATTTGAATAATCACAACAGTTTTTTTCATTACAGAAGAGAAAAGATGATCATTTAGTAAGCCGTAAGTATCAGCAGCTATACCTCTAGTCTCAGACATAATGCAAATTCACCGTATTCGTTATAATGAGTATGCCATTTATAATTAGATATTAGTTACTGAATGACATAGTTTTCCGGTTTTGATCTCTGATATTTGAATACATGTGTTTGCAGAAATCTATAACTAAATAATGACTCATTTTCTCAAAATGATTCACAAAAAATGACATTTGAAAATAAGGATTTTAAGCCATACTTATCCTTATGCTTGTGAACGTTTGTCTGAATTGTCTTATAAAAGATTTTAAAGGAAATCATTCCTATGACTTACTTTGAAAGCTCATTAGAGCTGGATTAAAATTATGTACCTAAAATAGACATTTATCTAAAGCGGTCTTTCTCAGTGTTTTTCTCCAGATCAGTAACATTGCTATCACCTGGGATACCTCTTAGACCTGCAGATTACCCAGCCTGCCTTAGACCTACTTAATCAGAAACTCTGGGGTGCGGCCCAGCCCCGTGTGTTTTAAAAAGCCCACAGTGATCCTGACACACACGAAAGTGGGAGCTCCTCTCATCTGAAAGAGTGGTTCTCTGATTGCAAATAGGTGTCAGAAAAGCCGCTCTTCATAGAAATTCCCCCGGTGTTCACTCGTGCCTCTGAAACTCCTGTCGTGGATCTGGTTTTCAACTGTTAATAGTTGAAGAATTAGGATTTGCACTTATTTAGAGGGAATGGATACAGTACACCCTTCTCAAACCATTTTTTTTTTCCAATTTAATGCTTAAGTGGTCATTCGTTGCTTTCGATGAAAGTAATTTGTCTTAGGATTTCCAAACTGTAACTAACTCAAGTTAATCAGGAGAATTTCACTTAATGGCACCAATTCTCAATGGATAAACTCACTAAAGGTAATCTGAATGAAAAGACTGACTTGTTCATTTCTCTGCACCTACAAAAGGGGGAAAAGAACTAACTGCTGATAGTTATTGCTTTCATCTGTACCATTTCCAGCGTGGATTTACTGTCACAAAACACACTTGTATTTAATTCCACGTCTTTTAGTAATTGTTGCAAACTGGAGAAGAGCACTTATCTCTAGGAGAACTTAAGTAGGCTATTTCAAAGCCAGGAAGAGGAAAAAGAGCGTTACTCCCTTGTCTTCCAGGGGAAAAGAAAGACCTTTGAAGGGTGAGTTTGTGAATTTTTCCATCCTTCTAGGACAAACGTTTCTTAAATTAAATACTGCGTCACCCTAAAGAGTTGATAGTATTATGAAGATTTATGGTTCTGCACACTGACAGAAATTCATTGTTTTTGATGAGAAATTTCTGTGAGTTGCAGTGAAGGATGTTTGCTCTCTTTAAAACTTGCAATGAGTATTGAGTATTAATATTGTGAAATTTAATCTGACTTTTAGGCTGTTGTCAAGTTCTTTCATTTATTCTTATTGGAATAGCCTCATGAGATTCATGCTGTGATAAGCAATGAAAATTTGTAGTGGTGAAATCTTAGCACAAACTTCAGATGTATCCAGAATTCTTATTTGGACTCAGAGGTGTGCAGGTAACTTCTGAAAAATGGGTTAACTTTGTTTGGTAGTCCTGTGGTTTCTGGATTAAACATTCCAAAGTAGCCACTACAAGCAACAAAGTTGGAAAAGCACATTCCTGAGAGATACATATGGGAAAACAGTTGGGTAATTTTTTGCCCCCTGATGTTTCCATGTGTGACCATTACGGGATGCCTTGTAATTTTTTTTTGCAACTAAATGCTAATAAAGCCACCAGTTATGGCTTCTAGTCGGATTCCCAAAGTATAATGCATACAGTTTTTTAAGGGTCTAACTCTGTATTTTTAGGATTATAAATTTGTTCAGCTGTAAGTAGTTCTGCATTCCCCATTTCTAACTCTTGAAGGCAGCTGCTTCCAACTCTTTTAGCTATTTTGTTCAGGATTTTTCTTTGCGATCATTTTAATACATCGCTACCGCTCCCCCCTTTCTCTGGCCAACTTTTAGACATTATCCTTGATTTAACAGTAGGAAGATGAGTTTTTAGCCTTATTAAACTATTCACCTCCCCATCTGATACCCACTCATTTCTTTCTTTCTTCTCCAAATATAGTGGTGCCATAATTTTAGTAACATTGAGACTTACTTACATTAACTGTGTAAATACTGTTCTCAGCTGAGCCATACAATGTTTGGCGATTGGGTGTCCTTTCTGGGGCTACATTTTGGTTTTCCTAGAGATATTAACTGACTTTTGTTTTTGTTTTGTGCTTACGTTTCTGGGGTATGTGTCACTAAATCTTTGTACCAGCTTTCTTTCAGAGCTGCCAAACTCCTCTGAACATGGCCAAACATGTCAAGTGGTCTAATGGCTTTGTGATGGTGATGACCGGGGAAGGAGTGGGGGCTGGGAGGGAGGTGGTTCTCCTGGCCTTGGCCTTTCTCTTGGCCCTACCTGAGCCAGTTGTTTTCTAGGCCAGATGCTAGAAAGCTAGGCCTGGGAGCTCAGGGACTTACGTTCACCATCTTTTTAGGAATTTCCTTCGACTTGGGGTCATGGGGAGGGGGTTTGGTTTTTGGCTGTGGGCAGAGTAACATGTTTCAGGGAGACTGTCTGTGTTGAGATGCTTTTGCAAACATTAGAGCAGCAGTGGGAGGAAGGGAGGGAGGGATGTACCATGCCAATTATATTCTCTCATGTCCTGGTGTCATTCACCCCTGCTACTCTGTTTCTCCTGGCTTCCGTGTCTCCATCGTTCTCTCCCTCCCATCCTCCATTCCCTCCTCCTGCTTTATTAAGACATAGTCACATACCATATAATTCACTCATTTTTAACTTCCTTATAATTTCAACTTTTAGGGGTACATGTGTGAGTTTATTACATGAATATATCATATGATGCTGAGGCGAAGGGTATGACTGATCCCATCACCCAGCTAGTTGAGTATAGTACACAATAGTTAGCTTTGCAACCTTTGTTCCTCTCCCTGCCTCCCCCGCAGGTCCCCCATTTCTATTGTTCTTATCTTTATGTCCCTGAGTACCCGGTGTTGAGCTCCCACCTATAAGTGAGAAGACGTGGAACTGGGTTTTCTGTCCCTGCATTAAATTGCTTGGGATAATGGCCCTCCCACTGCATCCATGTTGCTGTAAAGGACATGATTTCATTCTTTTTATAGCTGTATAGTATTCCATGGTAATTCACCCATTTAAAGTGCACAATTAATTTTTAAAATGCGTTCATTCAACCATTACCACAGTCAATTTGAGAACATTTTCTTTTTTTTTTGAGACGGAGTCTCGCTCTGCCCCCAGACCGGAGTGCAGTGGCCGGATCTCAGCTCACTGCAAGCTCTGCCTCCCGGGTTTATGCCATTCTCCTGCCTCAGCCTCCTGAGTAGCTGGGACTACAGGCGCCCGCCACCGCGCCCGGCTAGTTTTTTGTATTTTTTAGTAGAGATTGGGTTTCACCATGTTAGCCAGGATGATCTCGATCTCCCGACCTCGTGATCCACCCGTCTCGGCCTCCCAAAGTGCCAGGATTACAGGCTTGAGCCATCGCGCCCTGCCGAGAACATTTTCATCACCTCAAAAAGAAGTCCTGTACTCTTTAGTGATCACTCCTCTGCTCTGTTCCACTCCCTGCGATGTCCCCCCAACCTGACAATCACCTACATTCTGTCTGCATGGATTTGATTATTCTGGACATTGCATATAAATGGAATAATAATGTGTGCTATTTTGCCTGGCTTCTTTCACTTAGTATCATGTTTTCGAGGTTCATCCGTGTTGTAGCATGTATTAGCGCTTCATTCCTTTTTATGGCTGAATAATATTCTGTTGTGTAGATATACCACATTTTGTTTATCCATTCATCAGGTGATGGACGTTGGGGTTGTTTGTACATTTTGGCTACCAAGAATAATGCTGCTATGAATATCTGTGTACAAGTTTTTGTGTAGACTTATGTTTTCATTTTTCTTGTTTCTTGTTTCATTCCAAGGAGTGGAATTGCTATGTCATATGGCAATCTGTTTAATCTTTTGAAGAACTGCAAGAATGTTTTCCATAGAGCATGCTCCATTTTGCATTCCCACCAGGTGTGTAGGAGGGTTCTGATTTCTCTACATCATCACCAGCACTTGTTATTATCTGACTTTTTAATGTTAGCCATTCTAGATGGTATAAAGTGATATCTCATTGGGTCATCCCGTTTTCTAGATCCCGTGTCTCCCTCCATCTAGGTTTCCTTTCTTGTATTGGAGCATAACTTCCAGTAGCTTCTTGAGAACCAGTGAACAGGAGCTAAATAATTTTAGGTCTTTCATGTCTTTAAATGTTTTTATTCAAATTACATTGAGGGCCCGGGGCAGTTTCTTTTGATAATTCTGTATTCTTTTTTCTTAACAAATTCTGTAAGCTTTTGGCTTCACAAAACTTGAATCCACCCCTGGAAAAGATACCATATAAGTCTTTCATATGTTCTATGATCATCTGTGTACCCCTAAGCCTAAGGCAAACTAGAGACTTCCTCAGCTGGGTCCTCAGTCCTATTTACTGCTGATCTTAGGCATAACCCAAGGTAATTGGAGTGGATATAACAGGAAACCTACATGATCTATCATCTGAGCAAAACTGAATTCAAATAAATATGCAGTCTATGATAGAAGAATTAAAAACAAATTAACATGTTTTAGCAATATTTTGAAACAAGCATTTCTAGAAAAACTTTCTCCAGTTGGCACAGTTTTCCATGTCACATGTCATATTTGCAGTAGCTTTATTTATGAGATGTTTCCTAGAGAGGTCACGATAGAGGATTTTGCACAGACAGACCTTGAGCAAAGCTTTCTAAGGCTTGTCTTTTGAGCTCTTTCTGCTTTCCAAGTTCCATACTCTGGGCAGATGCTAAAAGATGACTTCTCTTTAGGAACCTCTTCATCACCAATTTTTGTACCTCTCCAGGGAGCTGAGGGATGGCTCATCTCACTTCCCTCTCTTGGCTTCTGCAGACCCTTGTTTCAGCTCCTACAGTGCTATTCACTGTTCAATCCTCCTTTCACCTTCCAAACTTGTATGACATCTTTCATTTTTGTGTGTGTTCCCCCTACTCATTTTCTTTGCTCTCATCAGTATCTTAAAATATTTAAATATTTATTGACTGGGTGCGGTGGCTCATGCCTGTAATCCCAGCACTTTGGGAGGCCGAGGCAGGCAGATCATGAGGTCAGGAAATCGGGACCATCCTGGCTAACACAGTGAAACCCCGTCTCTACTAAAAATACAAAAAATTAGCAGGGCAAGGTGGCGGGCGCCTGTAGTTCCAGCTACTCAGGAGGCTGAGGCAGGAGAATTGCTTGAACCCGGGAGGTGGAGGTTGCAGTGAGCAGAGATGGCACCACTGCACTCCAGCCTGGGCAACAGAGCGAGAGTCTATCTCAAGAAAAAAAAATTAAGTATTTCTTTAGTATCACTTCAACAGGCTTTCAGGAGCAGAGATAAGATGGCTTATTCAGAGGTGCTCCATGCAACTCCATTTGGCCTGCCTCCCTCTACACCCTGGGTTCTCCTTCTTTAGCACATCAGAATCACCTGCAGGGCTTGTTAAACAGCAGCGCTGGGTCCCACTCACGGTTTCTGACTCAGCAGGTCTGAGGTGGAACCTGAGAATTGTTTCTAACAAGTTTCCCAGGTGATGCTGATGCTGTGGTCTGGGGATCCCACTTTGAGAACCACTGCTTTCGACTTCCTCAACCCACTGCCACACACACTAGTTTTTCAAAGCAAACATGCATGTGTTCATGCCCTGCATAAATGTTGCAGTGATCCCCAGTCACCCATGGGATGGTGTCCAAACTCTTTGGCTTGTCCTGGGCAGTAATAACATTTGAGAAATCCATTTGGATTTTGTTTTGTTTTGTTTTTTGTTTTAGTTGGCTTGAGCTGCTGTAACAAACTATCATAGAGTGGGTGGCTTAAACAGTAATCACATATTTCTTATGGTTCTCGAGGCTGGGAAGTCCAATATCAAGGTGCTTACAGATCTGGTGTTTGGTGAGGGCTCACTTCCTGGTTTGCAGACAGATGTCTTTTCATTGTTCCTCACATGGTGGAGGGGGGTTTGATGGAGGGGCAGAGGGGAAGAGAAGGAGGCATGCTCTCTTGTGTCTCCTTGTAAGAGCACTCATCCCATTCATTAGGGCCCCACACTCATGACCTAATCATCTGCCAAAGAGCCCTATCTCCAAATACCGTCATATTGGGGATTAGGATTTCAATATATGAATTTTGGAGGGACATAAGCACTCAGTTCATAGTTAGTTGAGACCTTTTCCCTATATTCTTGAAGGGATGGTAACCAGGCCTCTTTGTTCTCCTTTGCCTTGGGAGGTTGGAGTTATGGGCAGAAAACAGAAAGAAGTGTGTGTGCACATGTGCGTGTGTGCATGTGCATATGGGCACGTGTGCGCTAATGATTTCCTTCCTAGCTTTTGCTTTCTTAAAATGGTTGTACTAGAGGAGTTTGCCACAGGAAGAGAGGAGGAAGGAAGAGGAGGAGAGATTCCTCCTTGCCTGGGAAGGTGCTGGATAGAAGTTGCTACCTAGGCTTAGGGACCTTGCCAGAGGGTTCTATGTATTAACATGGTGCAGAAACAGCCTGGGAAGATATTGATGACAGCTCACCCTTTAGTCTGACCATCAAGTTTCTTTTGGTATGTATTGAAAGATCCATTTCAATTGGAGGCACTTAAATGTGAAGCCATGTGCAGTTCAGAGTGAAGTGTAGTGGTTCCTGGTGTTTGTCAGCTACCTTGCCGTTTTCAGGGGCTGGGACAAATGCTTTCAGTGTATTACCTCCTTATTACTGATCATCTCTACTTTTCAGATGAGAAAACTGGAGGACATAAAGGCGTCACTGGCCAAAGTCACACACTGGTGCAACTCGTTTTACCTGCGTCATGAAACCTGCCTGAGAGTCCTGTCCTCCCTTCCCTGGCACATTGAGTAGCTTTTCCACCTTGCTCTTAAAGCAGTCTGGGTACACATCCCTTCCCTTTTCCCTTTGGAAAGTTCTAGTATAAGAGTTATGCTTCTGTATCACTCCTAGCAACCATGAGCATTTCCAGTATATGAGCCATGAATCATTCTTGTTATTGGTATTTGAAAGAGTGGAAACCGGGGCTTGGGAGTAGGAAGTGTGAACAGTAAAACTTAGAAGACATAAGGGAAGCTGAGGAGGGAGTACTCTGAGTCTTAAGGCTGCATCCCTGGTGCTGTGGGAGGAGGGCACAGAATCAGCCTGGGAGGACAATCCCTGAGGGTTGTAGGGAAGTTCAGAAATACACACCATGCTGAGTAGGTTACATAAATGTTACCTGCAGTAGTAGCAACAGTGGTAGCTCCTTCTCTGCTTCCTCATCTTCTTCCCCTTCTTCCTATTTCTCTTCCTCATCACCTTCTTAGTGCAGTCATTCTGTAACTTGGTTACCGTGCGGGACCTGGAAAGAATTTATTCTGAGTTATAAAATTGGGAAGGGATTGAATATTTGGATGAATGACTGACAGGGAATATAGTCCCTTTGTTCATATGTCTGCTGCAAAGCAAAATGAATTGACAAGTATTTCGTGGAACTCACAAGGGAATTGTGTGGTAGATTACTCCCAATTCATTCTTCCCTCCCTAGCTCTACCCCCATACTGACTCTAGTGTTGGCCATGTGACTTGCTTTTGGGATAGTACAGATGATTCAGAGCCTGGAAAAGTACTTATGATTAGGATTAACATGTCTAGTTGCTGGGAACCCTTCTGCCCCCATGTGACCAAGACCAGCCAGCCTCTTAGAGGATGAGATGCCAACTGTCTAAGCCATCCAGCTGAGGCTACAGACATGAGTGAGGCCATCTCATCCCATTTAGCTGTGGCCAGGTCACAGCCCAGATCAGAGTCATGAGAAATAATAAATGTGTACAATAAGTCACTAAGTTCTGAGGTGGTTTGTTCTGTACCAGAAATTAACAATATACTAACCTCTATATATTTTCGCTACATGAAATATAGTTCATACTCTGTTCATTTGATTTGCTATCTTTGTTGCATTTTAATCACATTTCATTGATTATGCATGAGGAGTGTAGGCTTTTATCGCTGAACTATTTGAGTTTAAGTTTTGACCCATCTGTGATCTGCAAGTTAAACATTTTTGGGGGACTCAGTTATTAGTAAGTTAGAAGTGATAAGAAATATTTATAAGGGCACCCATAGGTTAACTTGGTGCTTTTGTTCTCTGACCTTATTTTTCCTTACGTAAACTTCTATAAGGTGTTTTACGTGTCACTTCCACTATAAAATAGATTTTTAAGAATAGACTTCAGGCTGGTGAAGGACTTTTTTCATGAGCATTTATCATACAATTTCGCTTCTCATTCCCCAGGGTTGGGATCGTGACTAGCTGTATGATGAGTATTTAGCCTGGTTTCTGGCGTGTTGCTAGACACTCCGTGTTGGTTGAATGACAGGAGTTGGCAGGAGTTATGTGGCAGCTCCAGAACTGTGCGCCTTTGGCAAGACCCCGCCCACCCTCCCTCAACACTCCCCACCTTGCCACTCTCGTGGCTCCTCCTACCCTGCCCTTGGAGCCATCAGGATCCCTCTCACTGTGCCTTTATCCCTGTTTATGATACTCATAAAGCCAAAGCCATTGAAGGTATTTGCGTTTGTGACCCCTGACCTGAGCCCCATCAAACATAAGAGCTCAGTCACATCTCTGCCTCCTTGCGCCTTCTGATAAAAGTCATCATCATCTCCCATTTGGAGAACAGATCTCTGAGATAGAGGGATGTAAGTAACATCAATCCCAAGTCAATCGGGAGATGCTGATAGGACCCCTACTAGAAACCAGGTTTTGGGGGCCTTTGGCCTGGCTGTGATGGTTGAGGGAGACGAATGAACGACGTGGCAAATGCAGCTGACACCCTGCCCTGCGTCCCCTTGACTGGCAGCTGAGTCGTTTGTGGTTACTGTGGCTGGTTCCTGCACACAGTGACAGCGTCCAGTTCTGTGTGTCTCTGCTTTTCTGCCTGTGAACCTTCTCCAGCTCCATGTAGGGCTGCCTGGAAGCCAGTGATTTAACTTTCCCAGGAGTGACCTCAGCGACTAAGAGACAGGAGTCAGAGGATAAGTGCTCCCACCTTCCTTTCTATCCCTGACAGGAGCACTTCTGATTGACACGGAAGCTCACAGGGTCCCCAGTGGAACTGAGCTGCAGTCACCCATGGCAGTAGCTCTTGTCAACACACCTTTTAGGGCTTTTCTCTCTTTCCTGTCTCATTTTCCCGCATTCCTGCAATTGTATCTCCTGGATCATCCCTTGAATAAACTACCTGTGCTCAAGCCTTTGGTGGCTCAGGGCTTGATTTCAGGGGAATGCAAGCTAGGACAGTGCCTACCTAGCCTCATTCCAAAGAACTCTTAAGGCAGAAGCAAGAGTGCTGCATTCCATCACATTAGAGCCTGCTAGAGACTGGTTTTGTTGGCAGGATGTGGTGGCTCACACCTGTAATCCCAGCACTTTGGGAGGCTGAGGTGAGTGGATCATGAGGTCGGGTTCGAGACCAGTCTAACCAACATGGTGAAACCCCGTCTCTACTAAAAATACAAAAATTAGCCAGGTGTGGTGGCACATGCCTGTAGTCCCAGCTACTCAGGAGGCTGAGGCAGGAGAATCACATGAACCTGGGAGGCAGAGGTTGCAGTGAGCCGAGATTGCGCCACTGCACTCCAGCCTGGGTGACAGAGCTAGACTCCATCTCAAAAAAAGAAAAAAATAATAATAATTGGTTTTGTTTACAAAAGAAAAATAAGGAGAACAGCTGGCAGTGTAGGCTAGTGATTTCCACAACAAATCACAGATTTCAGAAATCTCTAGAGATAGCCTAGGATGGCACACACGTTCTTTTGTTTTTTGGAATCTCTCCAAGCCCCATCTGTCTGTTATACCAGGTATTCTGCACATAAGAAAAAAAAGCTAAACAAATATTGCAATGGAGCTGAGTCAGGAAATCTTTCATATTGAAAGTGACTGCTATTAAGTGTGAAGGAATGTGCCAGCCACCTAGGGAGAAATCCCTGTCCCTGTACTATGACTTGGACCCAGTAGGTACTTAATATATTTTTGTTGAATTATGCTGGAGGACTTTACATTCTAATGGTGGAGGCGAGGCATACACTCAGTAGTTAAGTAATTCTTAGAGGTGTTATTTAATTAAGAAAAATAATTAACAGAATGGGTTATACATGCCGAAAGTGAGTCCTCTGGGGTCTGGAGCCTGAAGTGAGTAGAGCAAAATTATAAATGTGGTTAGAAATTATCCAGTCCCTTCTTTTGATTTTACAGATACTGAAGCCAGAACATTTTATGCGGAGTCCCTCCACTTAGTTTAATATTCTTACATGGTTCAGTCTAGTTAGAATCAGTATTTAGTGTTATACTTAGAGGGTAAAGCCCAGGCAAGGGGTGGGAATGTTACCTCGCTCCTAGTTACTGGAACCCAGCCCTTTATTTTCAGTGTTGGTTTTTTTTTTTAAAGCTACTTTTTATTTTGTACTTGATGTGGGATTCCCTGTTGAGCCAGGAAATGATAGAACAAGCTACTAGTGTCTTAACTTTTTTCTCCTACTGTTGAATCAGCCACACAAAATAAATAAATATAAAGCATTCTTCTTCTCCTATTCCCTTATTCTAACAGGATAGTAAGCCTGAGTATCCTGCAATGCCCAGGCATTTCAAGGGCAAAAAGGGAAAGGAGTTAGAGGAAACCCCTGGAATTTGGGAGTGTTGATGGCTTCTTAGAGGGCGGTATAAATAGGATGACTTATTTCATGTCCATATCAAATCAGGTTCTCTACTGGCTGCAGATGGTGAGAGGTTCAATGTAAGTTTTCACATAACTTTCCTTTGATTATATCAGGAGATCATGACTTTTGCCACCCAGGACAAATAGAGAAGGGATCTTTGGTCAAATCCATCAAAGGTACTACTGAGAACATGCTCTGAGGCCATTCAAAAGAGGTCCACTCTCTCCACTCTCTGGGTGGTGTTCACACCCAGCCTATCCGTGGCTCCCAAGGCCGTGACACAGAGTGTGGACCGTAGATCTTCACACTGCCACTGCCATCTGAATTCTGTTACCTGCAAGGTGCTGCTACTCATGGAACCTGCTCTCTGTCCTGGAAACAGTTCTCACCAGGGGGTAAAATAAGACTGGACAACATAGAATTTTGGGCGGACTATCCTCGTGGAATGAAAGCAGAGGAGGAGAAGAATGCCTTTTTATTTTTTACTTTTATGTTTTGTTGATGAGTTGATAGTAGAAAAATAGTTGGCACCCATCAGTTTCTCCTTATCCCTGGAATGAGAGTCTCTGTTTGTAGAGTAAATGAGGGAAGATGTGAATGGAGCAGGATTAGGGAAAAACCTTATTACCACATTATAGAAAACTTAGATGGCCTTCATTAGGGTGTTGAGATCTTTTTCCTAAAAGTATGGTGAATTTTGAACAGAGGATTGATGTAATGAAACCACTGTTTCATTGCAGTGGTTAATCTAGTCGTGTTTAGTACAAATTAGAGGAAAGACAGCATAGAGTTGTTTGTTACATAGAACAGATTACAATCCGTCTTAAAATAAGATGTCCAGTTGGAGACGGCAGTATAAGAAAGAAAGGAAGGGATGGATGGATGGACCACTATTGATTTATGCCTAGTCTGTCGAAGGCATGGGGTGAAGGAGATCCACAAGGTCCTACTGTCATCGGACTTACTTTCTAGAAAGAAAGGCAATAATAAATAATAAGTGAAGAAAAGTGTCAGATGGGGATATGTGCTCTAAAGAAAATGAAAGAAGGTGATGCAATAGAGGATGCCTGGAGAGGGGCTAAGGACCTTTGCTCTATATTGAACAGTCAGGAGAAATCCTTCTAGGAGATAACATTTGAGCTGTAAGCCACCTTCCTCCCCTCTCCTTGCCCCTGCCCCATACTCCTATGCCTGAACACATGCCCGTTAGCATCCTCCACTGTAGCACCATGCATACCCCGAGTGTGCCTTGATGTGTATTTATCTTATTTGTCCTTGTAACCTCAGCACCTAGCAGTGTACTTGGCACATCGTAGGCACCCAGGAAAGGTCTATTGAATGAATAAGTGAATAAGTGATTCAACTCACCAAGGGAAAATGTCTGAAGGGAGAAGGGCAGTGGATGAAGCCTGGGGCTTTGGGAAACCCCCATAGGAGGAGATGGGGACAGAAAGGAGGGAGACAAGAAGGGGATTTGGGTACTTGTCTTCTGCTGTTCATGCCCAGTTATCACATCATTCCATGCCTGCTTCACTTCCTTCCCTTTACAGTCCCTTTTATATACAGTCACTTTTATGTATCTAGAGCTCTGCTATTTATTATGGTAGCCACTATGTCACATGTTGGCTACTGAGTACTTGCAATGTTACTAGTTGTAATTGAGATAGGCTGTAAGTCTCAAATATATACCTAATCTCAAAGACTTAATGCAAAATAGTGTATACAAATCTAATATGTTCATGTCAGTTGTGTTAAAAAGATATTTTAGAATATTGAGTTAAATAAAGTTCACTTTTTTAACTTTTTGAATGTGGCTACTAGAAAATTTAAAATTAATACTTGACTCACTGTATTAGGATTCTCCAAAGAAACAGAGTCAGCAGGATATATTGTATATATGAGAGGTGATTTACTTATGGAGGCCGAGAAGGTCCACCATTAGGCTGTGTGCAAGCTGGAAATCCTAGGATGCCAGTAGCATGGCTCAGTCCAAGTCCAAACGCCTGAGAACCCAGGGAACTTGGGTTTAAGTCCCGTACTCTAAAGGATAGAGAGCTAGGATTTCTGAGGTTCAATGGCAGGAGAAGAAGAGTGCATCCCAGGTCCAGGAGAGAGAAAGACCAATTTGCCTTTCCTCTGTTTTTGTTCTGTGTGGGCTCCCAGCAGATTGCATGGTGCCTGCCTACACGGAGCATGGATCTTCCTCACTTAGCTCAGACTCACACACCAGTCTCCTCTGGAAACATTCTTGTAGGCACACTCCAAAGTACTTCCTTACTAGTTTTTTTTTTTTTTTCTTTTTTGAGACAGGGTCTCGCTCATGTTGTCCAGGCTGGAGTGCAGTGGCATGATCATAGCTCGCTGCAGCCTTGAACTACTGGCCTCAAGTAATCCACCCGCCTCAGCCTCCTGAGTAGCTGGGACTACAGATGTGTACCACCATGCCTGGCTAATTTTTGTTGTTATTGTCCCGGCTGGTCATGACTTTCTGGCTTTGACTCCTGGGCTCAAGTGATCCTCCCACCTCGGGCCTCTCAAAGTGCTGGGATTACAGGCGTGAACCACTGCGTCTGGCCTAGGCTTTACTAGTTCTGTAGGTATTCCTTAATTCAGTCAAGTTGATCCCCAAAAATTTACCATTACACTCATGTTATATCCTGTTGCCTATCACTGGTCTCTACCCTGTACTAGGTAGATTTGCTTGATATTAGCTGGTCATTTATGGAATAAGTGGTACAAAGAAGAGTGATAGCTATCACCATTTCCTTCTCAACAATATAAAAATCCCAACACATTAAATAATAGAGGTCAGATGTGGGATGTGAAATAGACATTTCATAGCTGGAGGGACATATCCAGTGCAAAACGTATTTGGGAAATACGGATTTTTAAAAATTTGTAAGTAAATTTTATACCCTTTTTGGGTGACAACTTTCAGTTTGAGGGTAAAATACCCTCATATTTATATTCAAATTCCTGTTTCTCATTTCATTTCTGTGTTCTTCCTACTCTTAGATGTTTCTGCCAGATGATAATTCTAGGACTTCAAGTGTGTTTATTTTTTTTATTTTTTTAATGATGCAAAGACACAGGGAATGGTATCCCAGCAGCCGTTCTTGTCCTGGCCTCATGTAAGCAGTAGCAATATGAAGATGCTTAAAGAAGAAAAGCAGATGTTACTTAGATGCTAGGCTTTCATCTACCAATAACGTTTTTAAGATTGAGCTCACAGCGCCCGAATGTTAAAATTCTTTCACAGATCCCAAATTACAAATGTGCCATGTTGCTTTAATCCATTTTGTTGCAATAGCTTTATTAGATTAAACATCCTGTTGAGCGTCTGAAGAACAGTGGGGTTATCACATTTCCCTTTGAAAACCCAGTAAAGACAAAATAAATGGTTAGCAAAACAGAGCAAATTCAGTTTGCAGGTGTTCACAGGCGATGCAACCCCTGATAGAATCTGAGTGTCTCTGTTATTCCTTGCTTGCAAAATGCCTTTTAAGCAGGCTAAAGAAATTCCTGAGAAAAAAGAAATCATGGGGCAAAAGTCGCTTTTCTCTCCTTCTGATGTGTTGCTAATTGCATTGTGCTGATGCAGACGATGCGATGGAAATCTGAAAACTTTGTTTTGTTAAGCTTTACTTTCCACTACACCCTAGGTGTACCCATAAGTTCTTTATCATCTGTATCTCCTAAAGTGTGGACTCTTAACGATTGATTTTTTTTTTTTCTTGGCAAATCTAATGAACTATTTGAAGTATTTCATCAATCGGTACCCAGTTACTACACACACTTGGTGGTGGGCTCTTCGAATGCTCTTAAAATCTCAGTTATGTCCCAACACTCTAAAAATTCTCATCTGCCAGAGCAATTTGAATTTTGTTATTAGTGTTCGCTGGAAATCATAATTCAATAAAGACTAACTCATTTAAAAATGTTTCATACTGTGCGTGTATTAGGTAACTTTAGGGTAACTTAGGAGACACAGAAACAACATACAAATGTTTAGGCCTACACAGGAAATTGGAGTGGTCCTGAACAATTTGAAGGAGGTTTTTTGTATTTATTTATTTATTTATTTATTTATTTTTTAAAGAAACTGCAACCAGATTAGGATTGTGAATGTGTGTGCGTGTGTTTAAATCAATTTCTTTTCTTTTGCTCCTCGAAGATTCTAGTATCTTCCACCAATTCCAAAACACAAGCCGGTGGGTATAAACCCTCTACCAACATTTGAAAGCATGATAAACAAGAGCCCCAGCACACGCCTTTGTGTAATCTGCTTGTACAGCCCTTGCTTTTCCCCTTGAATAAAATTGTATCTGTCTCCTGTGGTCTTCTCTTATTCTCTTGTTCCTTTTGTGGACAGAAGATTATTGCTATAGAAAATACGGTCATGCCATAAGGGAATGTGCCTTCTGCTCAGGGTTTTTTTTTTTTTTTTTTAAACCACATCTGCAGACTGCAGCTGCCATAGCCTTTGGAGAAAAAAAAAAAAAATCTGGGTCCTTATGAAACTGTAATTCCTGAACAATGAATTCTTCCTCACAGACCACTGTACTCTTCCACTGCTGTTTAGCACCGTCTGTCATTAGTCTTCCCTGCAGTTTGTTTGCTGCCTAAGTTCACCATTTGACATATGTAGGAATATTTAAACAAAAAAAAAATTTTTTTCCCCCTAGAGAAGTTTGTTTCATCTTCGGAAGCACGGGGCTTCCTGCTGACTCCGTGGGACCCCTCGCACTCTGCCCTCCTTTTTTCCTGTGAGCTGCTTGTCTGTGCTTACCCCCACCTGCCTCTTCACTTTGTGACTAGCTCCT
This sequence comes from Rhinopithecus bieti, assembly GCF_001698545.2. NCBI lineage: Eukaryota > Metazoa > Chordata > Mammalia > Primates > Cercopithecidae > Rhinopithecus > Rhinopithecus bieti. Next base: position 1,520,441 of record NW_016814436.1, on the reverse strand, counting down.
CTACACTGATTTCCATTTGTCTCCCAAACTGGGTTCAGACAACACCATCTCCTGCTCGTTCCCCCCTTCCATCCTCTATTTCAAACCTCTTCATCTTTTGCAAAATATCAGCATTAAACTTCCAATTTCTCCTTTCTTTTTTAGTTTCAGTAGATTTTGTTCTTTCATGGGATGTAATTTGCCTTGCTGTTAAAATTAAACCCAGTAACAAGAGAGATTATGAAGTTTTCCCCAAACTGGGGAAAATAAAATAGATAATTTGCCTTGCTCTTAAAATTAAACCCAGTGCCCAGAGAGTCTATAAAGCTTTTCCTTAAATTTTGGGGGAAAATAAAAACAGACGTGTTTTGTTTGGGTATGTTGACTTGTCCTCTAAACATTACTGCATACTTGAACTATAAGAGGGACCCATCTTGATTTGATAGATGGAAGGCTACAGCCTGCAGATAAATTTTAGAAAGACTAGATTATGGTTGATAATTTATCAACTAGAGAGAGAACTTCTTATCTTTTGAACTTTTTGGTACATATCAGACTAAATCAACCTTGATGTGTGATTTTGTAGCTCAACTTAACAATCAAAGATTTCAAAAAATGGATGTTTTTGGAGGCCTGTTGGTCTTTCTCTTTTAAGCTTCGAACACATGTAAAACCAAACTAGTGAGGGCCCTTTAAGGATTCCATGGTATTTCATGTAAGCCTTTTAAAAAGAAGAGTTAAACTGAGAAAGATAAAGTTGCTACTTTCTGATTAGTACTGATGTCCACGCTAACATGCAAGCTTCTTGTCAGTTAATATTTTATGGAGAACTTTGGGTGCCTTTTCTTTTTAGGATAATATAGGGAAAACAGTTGGTATACTGACATTAAGCTGCACTGGGGAAAGTGGGTTCCTGCTCCATACATCTGTTCAATGTTTCTCTTGCCTTTCATTTTCTAAAGTGTTACATATGGAATACATATGTCTTTCTGTTCCAGTACCACAGGAAAAAAAAAGGGGGGAGGGGAAGAAATAAAAAAGAGAAAAATCACAAAGAAATCAATAAACACCTGTTATTCCCAGATCTGCAGTTATTTGGGCTCCGAAGTGCCTGCAGGGAAAGTTAAAACAAAATCCCAGTATGTCTATATGCCTTCATAGATTTCTCTTAGCCTGTAGCAGGTTTTTTTTTTTTTTTTTTGGTTTTTTTTTTTTTTATTCTTTTTTTTTGGTTTTTTTTTTTTTTTTTTTGGATTATTTTATTTTATATTCATTTCATTTGGTTTCATCTTATTTGATCCCAGAGTAGACCCTTCACCTTCTGGTCTTTTAACTGCTTTGGATGTGTTCTCTCCAATGTATATTTCAGCTTTCCCTCTACACCATATTGTATTCAGCAAAGTGGAGATTTTTTTTTCCCCCTGAGCAGCTCTAGGATGCAGGCTTGCTTATTCGCCATCACTTTCACAGCAGG
>NW_016814436.1:1495756-1518966 GCF_001698545.2 Rhinopithecus bieti | reverse complement strand
CAGGAAAAAAAAGGGGGGAGGGGAAGAAATAAAAAAGAGAAAATCACAAAGAAATCAATAAACACCTGTTATTCCCAGATCTGCAGTTATTTGGGCTCCGAAGTGCCTGCAGGGAAAGTTAAAACAAAATCCCAGTATGTCTATATGCCTTCATAGATTTCTCTTAGCCTGTAGCAGGTTTTTTTTTTTTTTTTTTGGATTATTTTATTTTATATTCATTTCATTTGGTTTCATCTTATTTGATCCCAGAGTAGACCCTTCACCTTCTGGTCTTTTAACTGCTTTGGATGTGTTCTCTCCAATGTATATTTCAGCTTTCCCTCTACACCATATTTTGTATTCAGCAAAGTGGAGATTTTTTTTTCCCCCTGAGCAGCTCTAGGATGCAGGCTTGCTTATTCGCCATCACTTTCACAGCAGGTTTCCTTAGTTAGATTGCCCCCTGCTGCTTCTGTAACATTAAAAATAGAGCTCAAAATAAGATATGTTTGGGGACCTACCATTTAAAAGTATATATTCAGTGAAATAGATGGGAACCTAATCATTTGAAAACAGGTTCAAATATAAGTAATAATTGGTAGATGGTTTGCCATGTCTTATAGAGATTTGAAACGAGAGTGTGTGTGGTGTGTGTGTACACATTTCTCCTTCCCCTTGAGTTAGCCGTGAATTAGAAGGCATTATTTTAAAGAATTGAGTCATCTGTGTGCCATCTTGAGTCTAGTAGAGGCAATGTAGTTCTTATAAATATGTTTATATGTTTTTACCCCATTGTACGGTATATTTTTTCTTAAAATGCTGGGTGTGTTAGTGTGAACTCTCTAAGGGCAGGAACCATGACTTGTGTGCTTTTATATACTTAGTGTAGTGTCTGATGTGGAAAGACACAAACTGTTGATTTCATTAGATCCATTCATCTGATAGAGATAGAAGATGATCACTCAAGTTTAATCCACCAAATGTTTGTTGGTATTAGGATCCAGAAGAGTAAATAATGTAGCTAACATTTTCGCAGAATAAATCCTAGCAAAGGTACAGGATATTTTTAGGGATCCCTAATGTCAGCGTATTCCACATTACTGGCTTATATTTTTGACTTTCAGAATTTGGTTTCTTTTTATTGCAGTTTTCTTCTTTCTGTACTCGTATTTCATATACAGAACCAACGTGCTCTCCTGAGTACTCCTCCCCAACCCCACGTGTATTTCTAGGGTACCATATTCAATACTTTGGTCGCTGGTACTTGTCTGCCATTCTCTGCTAAACTAGTAAGTTACTTGAGGGCAGGAACCATGTCTGATTCATTTCTGCATCTCCAGCATCATCCCAGAAATGTCCATTTCTATTAAATAGTTGACATTGAAATGCAATTCAAGTATTTTCCAAAGAAAATAGGCGTCAGTGTGAAACGAGCTAAAATATATTTGACATGGTATCTAGTTTGAGAGATGACCCGACTAAAATCGAAGGACAAGAATGGAATAAAATGACTCTGGGGCCAGAGACAAGGGTTAGATGGTAGAATGAAAACATAACATTCAATCATGGTTGACTGTCCTAATCTCTCTCCCCTTTGCCCACTTGTAATCGTCACGGCATCTCTATGTGTGTATGCTGGTATTTCCCTCTCCCTCCCCAACTCCTGCAACCATTGATGCCTGCTGCGTTTGACATTCTGAGTAGCCAGCAGTGACTGAAAGTTTGATTTCAATAGCGATAAGAATGATGCGACTCTTGGGTGGGATTGAGGGACCCTGGCTCCCTCTCTTACCTGGACACCATTACAGAGTGTAACCATATTCCAGAGCTTTGACTTCTCTCGCAGCCGTGGATGGCAAGGGGTGCATCCCTGGGGCTCGTGCATGGATTTGTCAGGATAGTGTGAAGACAGGCTAGACTTCTCATGCTGGTATCAGCTCAGCCAAGAAAAGTTCCCCTTGTGTGGCCCCAGGGCTGTCTTCCACCACCTCTGGTTTTATATATGTGCAATTAGGTTTATAAAAACCTAATTTTTTTTTTTAAACGCTTTCTATCTAAATGAAGCAAAGCGTATTAAAAATTCCCTGGGGACTCATTATCTTTTCTTTCTAGCCAGAAGTAACTAGCATCCTGAATTCTCTTCTCTTATGATATTGCCCCTTACACACACACACACACACACACACATACATACACACATACATTATACAACCATGTGATACATAGGGATGATATGCATGTGTTCCTAAAAGCCTCCTTTAATTTTGCTTATCTTGAAACTTTATATGGTATCCTACTTTAGGCACTCTCTTGCAACTTGCTTTTATCATGGAAATTTATACTTCCAGGATTCATCCATACTGTTGCATATTGCTAACTTCACTTATTTTCATTGTTAGAAAGTATTTCACTTAATGAATGTAGCCCAATTTATTTTTCCAGTCCCCTGCTGATGGACGGTGGTGTTGCTTCTACTTTTTGCTATTCACAACGTTGCCACAGGGAACATTCTTGCACATATGAGAGTGTTTCTTCAGGGCATGGGTCTCACATGAGAAGTTCTGGGTTGTAGAGTATGCACATTTTCAACTTTGCTTGATAATGCCAAATTATTTTCTAAAATGGTAGCACCGGTTTACATCCCTACTAGCACTACATGACAGTTTTCACTGTTCCATGTCCTTGCCAGCCCCAGAACCATCAGAATCCTGAATTTTTGTCTGTCTGGCGATCTAAAATTGTATCTCACTGTGGTTATACTTCCTTGAGTACTAGTGAAGTTGAGAAGCTTTTCATATGAATATTAGCCATTTGTTTTCTCTTCTGAAAAGGGTCTGTTTATATCTTCTACCCATTTTTCTACCAGCTTGTCTTTTTCTTACCATTGTGTAGAATTTTCTTACATATTCTGAATATTAATTCTGTTAGTTGTGTGTGTACAGATGTCTTTTTCCATTCTGTTTCTTGCCTTTTCATGTTCTTTATATCTTTTGATAAAGAACAGTTTTTAATTTTAATACATTCTTAAGTGTCAATCTTTCACTTTCTGGTTTGGATTTTTTAGAATCCTGTTTAAAAAAAAAAATCCTTCCCTACACTGAACTCATAAAAATAGTCTCCCATATTTTATGAAATGTTTTAAATGCTGAAGATTTTAAAGTTGTGCCTTTCCTGGTATATTAGGCCATTCTTGTATTGCTCTAACGAAATACCTGAGCTTGGACAATTTGTAAAGAAAAGAGATTTAATTGGCTCATGATTCTGGAGGCTGTATAGGAAGCATGGATGCTGGCACCTGCTCCCCTTCTGGGGAGGCCTCAGGAAACTTATAATCATGGTGGAAGGTGAAGGGGGAACAGGCATGTTGCAAGGCAAAAGCAGAAGTGAGAGAGAGAGAGGGTGGGGAGATGCTGTATACTTTTAAACAACCAGATCTCAAAAAATTGACTCAATCTCACAAGTACAGCACCAAGAGGATGGTGCTAAACCATTGATGAGCAATCCACCTCCATGATCCAATCATCTCCCCCAAGGCCCACCTCCAGCATCAGGGATTACAATTCAACATGAGATTTGGGTGGGGACACAGATCCAAACTATATCACATGGTAAAACCTTTAATCATCTTGGGAGTGGTGCCTGTGTATGGTATAAGGTAGGAATCCAAATTCATATTTGCCTCACATGGATAATCAATTAACCTAGCACCATTTATTAAACACTCCATCCTTTCTCTACTGGCCTGTAGAACCTGCCCTTTTATCGAGTTTTCATAAATGTGGGGATCTGTTCCTAGGCATTCTCTTGGTCTTCACTGGTCTATTTAGTCATCCCTTCCCTTTATTGGGAAGCTGTTATTAGGCAATTTTTGTATGCTCTAGAGCAAGTATGTGTCATTCTTGTTAGCCAAATCCCTATGTCAAGCATTCATTCTCTTGGTATTTCACATCCTTGTCTGTAAGTGGCTTTTTTTTTTTTTTTTTTTTTGAGACAGAGTCTTACTCTGTTGCCGAGGCTGGAGTGCAGTGGCACGATCTCGGCTCATGGATGGCAACCCTGCCTCCCGGGTTCAAGCGATTCTCCTGCCTTAGCCTCCTGAGTAGCTGGGATTACAGGCATGCACCGCCATACCTGGCTAATTTTTTTTTTTTTAATTTTTAGTAGAGATGGGGTTTCATCATGTTGGCTGATCTCAAACTCTTGACCTCAAGTGATCCACCTGCCTCGGCCTCCCAAAGTGCTGTGATTACAAGTGTGAGCCACCTTGCCCAGTCCCTGGTTTGTAAGTTTTAAGTTTAAGTTTGTAAGTTTAAAATTTTGTCATTGTGATTCAGTTTCCTAAACGGGACTGCTAAAACTGTTGGGTTTTGTTCTTTTCTATCCCTATGCAGAAAATAGCATAGAAATCATGAATGGTGTCCCTTCCATAATGAGAATTCAGTAGAAACTCATTATAATGCTGGTGAATGAGTAACACCTGTTCTATTATGGACTTGCTGGGTTACGGTGTGAGAGTTGCTATGTGTAAATGGGAAGCTTGGTAGCACGTGACTTGATTCATTCTAACTGAATCCTTGCAACAGTAAGATACATGGTAAATTTTGTTTGCTTTTACATATACGAACTACTCTAGGAAATAAACTTCAGATTTAATATTTTTGGCAAAGAGTTTCCCAAAAGTGAAATCTTCCATTAAAAGATTAATGTCGTTGGTTTTGGGTATATTTCTCACTTGAGTTTTAATAAAAGCCCCACATTTTATTTTCAATTCTGTAGGAACCTGTTTATATACTTGTACTCACTGTAATAAATCATAGAAAATGGTGACTAAAAGATGGACGCATCTCAAGAGTCTAATGTAACCATAAACTACTCAGTCTTGTCTCTCTAGCTAAGATAATATGAACTGGAATTTTGTTAATGTATACAGTACTGTACTCTTAAGTCATGCTGTGTGTGTACAGGTTTACCCATATAGATTCAATAGATGATGGTGTCCATGAAGTCACTATATATTCTATAAAAATGTATGCACTGTATTTTGTGATTCATATACCACTTAACCTATGAATTGAATTATTTTCTCATGCTGAAGAGAGTAGTTTCTCTTTCGAAGTTAGTTTTGTTCCGATTTTTAAAGATAGTATTATTCTGTTTTATTGCTACCACAACCAGCCTTATTTTAGATATGATAGTAATTTTTTTTTTTTGAGACAGAGTCTCACCCTGTCGCCCAGGCTGGAGTGCAGTGGCACCATCTCTGCTCACTGCAAGCTCCGCTTCCCAGGTTCACACCATTCTCCTGCCTCAGCCTCCTGAGTAGCTGGGACTACAGGCACCCGCCACCACGCCCAGCTAATTTTTTTGTATTTTTAGTAGAGATGGGGTTTCACCATGTTAGCCAGGATGGTCTTGATCACCTGACCTCATGATCCACGTGCTTCGGCCTCCCAAAGTGCTGGGATTACAGGCGTGAGCTACCACGCCCAGCTGACATCATGGTAATTTTAAGAAAAGTATCATTAAGTGCATGATTTCTGACTTAGCCATCAAAGTGGGAAATCACCAATTTCTGGGTATCAAGGTATCTGGTTTTAATTTCTCATAATGGTCCTGCTGTCCTGAACTCCCTTTAATCCTGGGAGAGGTGCTGTAATCCTTTTTCACTTAAATGCATCTCATTGCAGTTAAATCCAGCTGAAGTCCTGTTTTGAGTTTCCTTTAAAAGCAAAGGACTGTACCTTATTTGAATAAAACCATCTCTGATTTACTTGAAACTGCAACTGCTAAATATATTATGCTGCTTTTAAAATTCCGAACTTTGCCAAAGAAAAAATGTAGATGGAGGAAAGGGTCTTCTTCTGAGTTTGCGTGGAGCCCAGTCTGGACTGACATTTCCAGTTTCATGTTTTTTGGTGTCCTCATCAAGAAAATACAGATCCAAACCAGTGATCTCAAGCTGTGGTCCTCGAGCCAATAGGATCAGTATCACTTGAACTTACTAGAAATTAACATTCTTGGGTCTCACCCCAGTGCTGCTGAATCAGAATCTCTAGGGGTCAGGTTCAGCCATCTGTGCCTTAACAAGTCTTCCTGGTAAATCTGAGACAGGCAAAATTGGAGAATGGATCTCACTATACCATTAAGTATTTGTATTAGTCCATCCTCACACTGCTATAAAGACGTATCTGAGACTGGGTAATGCATGAAGGAAAGAGGTTTAATTGACTCACAGTTCCATGTGCCTGGGGAGGCCTCAGGAAACTTAAAATCTTGGTGGCAGGCGAAAGGGAGGCAAGGCATGTCTTACATGGGTGGCAGAGGAGAGAGAGAGAGAGAGCGAGCAAAGGAGGAAGTGCCACTTTTAAATCATCAGATCTTGTGAGAACTCACTATCATGAGAACAGCATTGGGGAAACTGCCCCCATGATCCAATCACCTCCCACCAGGTCATTCCCTGACATGTGGGGATTACCATTTGATACGAGATTTGGGTAGGGACAAAGAGCTAAACCATATCAGTATTGAACCAAATTTTCCTTTGTAAACACAAATTAGGCATGTCCATAGGCATAACCACTTATCAAGTATTTTTTTGCTCCTTTATCATTGGTAAGCAGTGGAAAAAAAAAGTGTTCCTAGTTTTTATATCATTTTTTTAACATTTGCATTCCTCTAGGATTTTTTTTTTTTTCCTGGCCAATTTTGTTATCGTTCAGTCTCCTGTTGTCTTTAGGCATTATAACATTTTATTTTGACTTGATCACTTTGTAACATTTCAATTTTCCATGTGAAGAGTGCCACATTGAGTACTTTGGAGAACAAGGAAGGAGAAAACCTGATCTTTTTCCTTAGGGAGAAAGAGGAAAACCTATTCAGGCAGGCATCAATTCCTTGACCTCAAATTTCTTCTCTACAATTAAAGTGAAACAGCATAAACAAGGAAGAGTCATCTGAATTAGGCAAACAAGCTTTTTGAATGAAATCAATATTCTTTGCCTTAACTTTAAAAAATTGTGATAAAATATGCATAACAAAATTTACCATCTTAACCATTAAATGTACAGTTAAGTAGTGTTAAGTACACTCATTTTATTAGGCAACCAATCTTCAGAACTTATTCATCTCATAAAAAGGAAACTCCAGGGCTGGGCGTGGTGGCTCACGCCTATAATCCCAGCACTTTGGGAGGCCAAGGTGGGAGGATCACCTGAGGTCAGGAGTTCGAGACCCAGCCTTGATAACACAGTGAAACCCCCGTCTCTACTAAAAATACAAAAAATTAGCTAGGCATGGTAGCATGCATCTATAATCCCCGCTACTCAGGAGGCTGAAGCAGGAGAATCGTTGGAACGTGGGAGGTGAAGGTTGCAGTGGGCCGAGATTGTGCCATTGCACTCCAACTTGGGTAACAAGAGTGAACTCCGTCTCAAAAAACAAAAACAAAAACAAAAAACAAAAAAACTCCATACCCATTAAATGGCAACTCCCCTCCCTCCAGCCCCTGTCATCCACTGTTCTACTTTGTCTCCAAGGATTTGACTCCTCGAGGTACCTCATATAAGTGGAATCATATACTATTTGTCTATGTGTGTGTGTGTGCGCGATTGCCTGTTTTTTAACGTAGCATGTCCTCAAGTTTCTTCTATGTTGGAACATGTGCCAACATTTCCTTCCTTTTTAAGACTGAACAATATTCCATTTTGTGTACACACCATAACTGGTCTGTTCATCTGTTCATAATTCATCTGTTGATGAAGATTTGGGTTGTTTCTACCTTTTGGCTATTGTGAATAATGCTGCTATAAACATGGGTGTATAAATATCTCTTTGAGACCCTGCTTTCATTATTTTGGATACCCAGAAGTGTAATTGCTGAATCATGTGGTAATTCTATTTTTTGAGGAACCTACATATTTTCTATATCAGCTATGCCATTTTAGATTCCTACCAACAGTGCACAAGGGTTCCAATTTCTCCTTTTCTCTACATCCTTACCAATGTTTCCTGCCCCCGCCCCCGAGACAGGATTTTTCTCTGTCACCCATGCTGGAGTGCACTGGTGCAATCACAGCTTATTGTAGCCTTGAACTCCTGGGCTCAAATGATCCTCCCACCTCGGCTTCCCAAGTAGCTGGGAATACAGGCACATACCACCATGCCTGGCTAACATTTTAGTTTTTATTTTTGTAGACATGGGGTCTTCCTATGTTGACCATGCTGGTTTCAAACTTCTGACTTCAAGCAATCTTCCCACCTTGACCTCCCAAAGTATTCGGATTACAGGTGTGAGCCTCTGTTCCTGGCTTTTATTTTATTTTATTTTATTTTATTTTGTTATTTTCATTGCTGCCATGCTGATGAGAGTGAAGTGATATCTTAATATGGTTTTCATCTGCATTTCCTTAATGATTAGTGATATTGAACATCTTTTTGTATGAAGTAAGTTTTAAGCTAAGCTTATAGAAGATCATGGAATTGAACTGTTGAAAAGGTATCCCAAAGTAAGCAAAGGGCCATGAGAAAAACAGGGAAAAAGACATATCAATGGGGAGAAAAAGAGATGGTGTTGAAGGAAAGGGGATGGTAAGGTAGTAGAGAGGGGAGTAGGTGGTGCCTGTTGATGAGGTCACTCATCACAATGGGTGTTTCCCACGCTGAGGCATTTACTACACTGTTCATCCTAGGATGCTCCTGAAGAGTTTTGAGTCCTACGATAAATGCTATCAAGGTATTATTATGGCAGTTGCTAATTGACACAGTGGCTAAGGATGGAGCCGAGATAACATTTTCCTAAGACCTATCACTATCATCCATATTTGAGGTTTTTAAAGGACAAATTGGCGATCTAAAGGAGAGTGTTGCATTATAGTACAGAGTCTTCAGAATGCTGACGTAATTCGAAAAACTATTATCACCCCAGCTTCATATTTGCCTTTTTATCTGCCATAATGGAGGCCTTAAAATAATTTATTGGCAATAACCATAGGTATTTTTTAAAAGTGTATACCTGCCATTAAAACTGTTACAGCAGAGCAGAATGGGTGTGCTAGGCTAAAAAATGCCCTCACTCTTAAAAAGATAGCATGTCCTAATCCTGGATTCTGTGAATATTACCTTATTTGGAAAAAGGGTCTTTGCAGATGTGGCTATGTCAAGGATTTTAAGATGGGGAGATATCCTGGATTATCTGGGTAGGCCCTTAATGCAATCACAAGTGTTTTTAGAAGAGACAGAGACAGGGAGATTTTACACACACACTGAGAGCAGAAGGGCATGTGAATTTGGAGTGGGGAGAGATTTGAAGATGTTGGCTTTAAAGATTGAAGCAATGCGACCACAAGCCAAGGAATGCTGGCAGCCACCAGGAGGAGTGAGGAATGGATTACCCTCTGGAGACTCTGGAGAGAGACTCTGGAGAGCACAGCACTGCCAACACTTTGAATTTGGCACAGTGATACTGATTTCAGACTTTTGGCCTCCAGGACTATGAGAGAAGAGCTTTGTTTTAAGCAACCAAGTTTGTGGAAATTTGTTACAGTGACTACAAGAAATGAATACAATGTGTGAGAGCATTGTATCAAGACTTCCTGAATGAATAGGTTGGCTCTACCATTTGCTGGCTGTGTGACCATGTACATTTAACTTACCTCTCTGTTCCTCAACTGCAAAATGGGAATAACAATAATAAAACCTACTTGATGGGGGTAGTTGTGAGAACCAAAGGGGTTACCTGGCCATGGTAAGCTCATGGTTACCAAAGCACCATCACTGTCATGATCATCTCCTTTACCCAGTCAATCCTCTGTTCGGCAAGATTCAGTCTTTGGTGATCTTCTAATAGCCACAGTTCATATTCTTAGAAGCTTTCTACTCTCTTCTTACTCTTTGAGCTCATGGTTTGGCCTCTTGTTAAGATTTTATGATTTTGGCAAAGTAAGTGCCAACCTCATCTTCAGCACCAGATTGGAGGACATTGCAAAAAATGTAATTATGGCCGACGTCACCCTCTAAGCAACTGAGATTTCTTCTCCTTTCTCTCACCTTTCCTGTTTTCCTTCCACTACTGCTGCCTCTTCTTCCTGCCCCTTTTATTTCTTCTTGCCCTTTCTTATTCTTCCTCCTCCTCCTCCTATCTAAAATCTTTCTAGACCCTTTCCTAACTTAGCATATGTTACAGAGTCAGTTCTTGATTACAAATTCAAAAGGAAGAAGACGTTGTGATACTAACCCCAAGTGATAGATGTGGCAAGCCCACAGGCTATCTGGCCCTTCAAAATTATAAAATTAATCAGGCAACACATGTGGCCTCTAAATTTGAGAATTCAGATTTTGAATAATGGATCTATTCCTTTCTTTCTTATCTCTCTCTACTCCTAGGCCTTGGTTTAGCCAAAAAACCAGCGTCTTGTATCTGCTAAGAAGACCATGACTGCCAACAGGTCTGAGGGCTTGCCAAGAGTCATCACCAGCCTCTGACCCCTCAGAAAGCCAACCCCACTAATTTGCTGATGCCCTGAAAGGAAGTCAGCCCCAGAAGATAAGAAAAGGGCCCTGAGGTCCAGAGAGCTTGGATTCTAGAGTGCCGTTAAATCTTACCTGATGTTAATTTTCTCCATCGCCCCTATGGGAGGTATTCATTCACAGAACAAATGTTATTGAGTGCCTACCATGTGCTAGGTACATTGTTCCCGATAGTGATCAAGACATAGTCCATACCCTCAAGCCCATGCCTTTCAATCTAGTAGACTATACAGGTAATTGAGGGGGCAGTTAACATACATAAAGATGAGTATTCCCCTGAGATAGTTCAGGGTGAAGATACAGGAGGCTCTTTGCAGTGGCTATGCTTTCACTGCAATTGAAAGTAGGGCTCGCCTCTTTTCTATAAGAGCTTGTCTACTGTGCTTGGTGCTGGATGTTTACCAGATGTCTTTGGAAAGGCCGTAATAATATGCTTTCTTAGCTACAGAGTGAATTTCCAAGTATTTACTTGGCTAAAAGTAGCTCGAGAACAGATTTTTCTGCTGTCACTTAGGTGCACACGGGGGAGTTCTCAGAAACTGACGAGGCATGGAAATAGCAAATAATGAGGTCTGGATGAAATGTTTCGTTGTGGTTGAATTTTAAAAGCATTTTTGCTTAATTTATTAACAAAGCATGAGTTTGTTCAGATCAACAAACATTAGTGAGTTGGAGGAAAACTGCCTTTGTGAAATAGAACATTTTCCTGGAACTCATTTTTTAAGAGAAAAAGGCTGAGTCGTAGAAAAGCTAGTGCTGGTAGCTTATCCAGTGGTTATCCTGGGCTCAATGGGTGACTTTGCTACACCTTTTTCCTACAGTAAAACTTAGTTTACTGTAGGAAAAAGAAAATTCTGGACATAATAGTAATGCTGTTGTGGTAGTTGGCAAGGTGGTAAACAGTCAGGAAGCCATAGGATGACAGTTAAGGAACTTTCTTTGGGTGGCTGACACGTCTCAAATATGTTATACTTTTTAGCCATCCCCTGAATTCATGGCACCTGAGCAACCTGAAGATTTAATACCATTGTCAGCCTGGTAGGATTTCAGAGTCACATGTTCAGTTTTCAACAGAAGGAAAAACACCTGTCCTCTAAATAGAGCCTGCTTTCAGTTTAGAGCATTAAATAAATTCTCTTACTGACTTCCAAATCTTTGGGATTAAAAGACCCTGATAGTAAATTAAAATAGATTTAAGGGGCTGGGCGCGGTGGCTCATGCTTGTAATCCCAGCACTTTGAGAGGCCAAGGTGGGCGGATCAGAGGTCAGGAGATCAAGACCATCCTGGTCAACATAATGAAACCTTGTCTCTAATAAAGATACAAAAGTTAGCTGGGCGTGGTGGCACACACTTATAGTCCCAGCTACTTGGGAGGCTGAGGTGGGAGAATCACGTGAACCTGGAGATGGAGGTTGCAGTGAGCCGAGATCACGCCACTACATTCCAGCCTGGTGACAGAGCGAGACTCCGTCTCAAAAATAAATAAATAAATAAATAAATAAATAAATAAATAAATAAATAAATAAAATAAAATGGATTTAAGGGAGGCTTGAAAAGCCAGATGTTAGGACCAAGAGGCATATTTGGACGATTTTCTTTTCTTTTTTTTTTTTTTTTAAACGGAGTCTCGCTCTGTCACCCGGGCTGGAGTGCAGTGGCTGGATCTCAGCTCACTGCAAGCTCCGCCTCCCGGGTTTACGCCATTCTCCTGCCTCAGCCTCCCGAGTAGCTGGGACTACAGGCGCCCATCACCTCGCCCGGCTAGTTTTTTTTTTTGTATTTTTTTAGTAGAGACGGGGTTTCACCATGTTAGCCAGGATGGTCTTGATCTCCTGACCTCGTGATCCACCCGTCTCGGCCTCCCAAAGTGCTGGGATTACAGGCTTGAGCCACCGCGCCCGGTCTGGATGATTTGCTTTTCTTTTCAAGACAAGTCTTACTGGTACCCAGGCTGGAGTGCAGTGGTGCAATCATGGTTCACTGCAGCCTCAACCTCCCCGGCTCAAGTGATCCTCCCCACTCAGCCTCCCAAGTAGCTGGGACTGCAGCTGCATGTCACCATGCCCAACTAATTCTTAAGTGTTTCATAGAGATTGTGTCTTCCTATGTTATTCAGGCTAGTCTCAAACTCCTTGACCTCCCAAAGTGCTGGAATGATAGGCGTGAGCCACCTGGCCTGGCTGCATAATTTTCAAATAAGTGAAAACATTATTCTGGGCTTGTTTTGTTACTGGTGATTATGGTCTGCTTTGTCCACATTTCCTATCTTACTCATTAGGGATTTCACTCTTTATTCCCACTCTCTGATGGCTTTTATTTCCCTGGACATTTGGGGCTAGAGCTTCTTCATAAAGATGATGCCCTTCAAGGTAAACCTGTGCATAGCCAGAGGCAGAAAAAATTCCTAACTAGATGTTGTGGGATCCGGAAAACCCATTTCCCCCAATAGCTCTATTTTGCCCATAGCATTTGCTACTATTGCCTACATTTTTTAGTGAGTCATTCCTCTTAGCAAACCCCATTAGAAAAAATGCAAGTAGCTGTCAGTCACTCATGCCCTGATGCAAATCATTTTGTGGTTCCTTCCCAGTCCAGAACTGAGCTTTGAAAGAATGGAATTTAAATCTGGAATAAGAGAGAGAAGTATGGTTTTGGAGTAGAAACTCCCTGTAAAGGAGATTAGGCTGTGCTTAGAGTATAACTTGGAATTTCAGAAAGGGAAGGTAGGAAGACATATTCCAGTGAATATATCTTCCTGGAATGGTTCGGTAGTTTCACCTCATGGTGGTGACCTACCATGTTGAGATTCTCACTGTGTGATGGTAAAAGCTCCCAGTGGACCATAAACTCGGCAAAGACAGAGTCTGTTCACTCACTGGTGTTTGTCGAGCAACTAGTACCATGCTCAGCACATGGTATGTGCTCAATAAAGATGTTTTTCTCTGTGCTACCAGAGGCGTGTTTTCAGTTAATTTCTAAACTGCTCTTTTTTTTCCCCTGTAACATTAAAATGTTTTTAACTATGGTTCACTATAACCGGATATAAGTAGTTTGTGTCCTCTCCCCCTATTGCTTAAAATATCGTCAGATGTTCTAGCAACTAAACAAGCTTATTACAGGAATCAATCAATCATTTATTTATCGACCACGTATTCTGTGCCCAGGATTTTTTTTTTTTTCTGGAAGAAGGAAAAGGCCAATGTGTTAATCCATATTTTACTTTTATATGTATCAAAACCTAAGGCAAGCAATTAGGACTTTTGCATTTGAGGATGCAAATATGCATGATGAATAATAACCATCATTTTAATCTTTCAGATTTCATTTTATGGTTACATTATGACCATTTGTCTGATGTATTTAATTTCCTAAATTTCTGTTAGATGAAAAATGGAAACTATTGATTTAACATCAGAAAAATGTATAGCAGTTAATATAAAAAAGCTGCATCTAATTTTGTTAATAAACTATAAATGATAGACATATAGTTTAGATTTTCAAAGCACCAGGAACCCACGTTTCTGTAACATTAATTATGTAGTTTTTAGTTTGGGCAGCAACATAATTCTAGAGTATGATATTGGTACTTTATTTTTCAAAATAGGCCTAAAATATTATTTATTTATTTATTTATTTATTTATTTATTTTTTTGAGACGGACTCTCACTCTGTCACCCAGGCTGGAGGGCAGTGGCACCATCTCGGCTCACCGCAAGCAAGCTCCGCATCCCGGGTTCACGCCATTCTCCTGCCTCAGCCTCCTGAGTAGCTGGGACTATAGGCGTCTGCCAAGATGCCCGCCTAATTTTTTTTTTTTTGTATTTTTAATAGAGACAGCGTTTCACCATGTTGGCCAGGATGGTCTCGATCTCCTGACCTCGTGATCCACCCACCTCGGCCTCCCAAAGTGCTGGGATTACAGGCGTGAGCCACCGCACCCGGCCCTAAAATGTTAATATTATATGAAAAATGTACCCTGGTGAGGTGTGCCCTAAGGAAGGAGGATGTAATGTTTGCTTTGCAGAAGTAACTCTTACAGAGATTTGCAGCCTAGACGTTCTGGTCGTCATTACCATCCTCAACCAGGACACAAAGATTTTATTACTGTCAGTTGACATACATTTGTCATTGTCTATCACGAATTCAAACATAGTTTGTACTCCTCAACTGTCTCTGGAGTAGTAGTCAAGTTTTGTAGTTAACTCTGGAGGCTTCTGACCTTCATTGGAATCTGGGTTTCTGCACTTACTAGCTGTGTCATCTTTGCTCAATCATTCTGTGTCTGTTTCCTCATCTTTAAAATGGGAATAACTACATCAACTTGTATGGCTCAAAGGAATAAATAAGTTAATGCAAATAAATAACTGTTTAGAATCATGACAAGAACATAGTAGGTGCTCGATAAATTTTAATTAGAATTTCTATGCATAGATGATGAATATTCTTGTCTTGAGAGCTTTTAGCTCCAATGACATGGCAATAGTAGAGTACTATAACGAACAAGATTAGTGCATGAACAAAATGTAACGAGCTGGCTGGGCATGGTCTCTCACGCCTGTAATCTCAGCACTGTACGAGGCTGAGGTGGGTGGATTACCTGAGGTTGGAAGTTTGAGACAAGCCTGGCTAACATGGTGAAACACCATCTCTACTAAAAACACAAAAATTAGCTGGGCGTGGTGACCCACCACTGTAATCCCAGCCACTCAGGAGGCTGAGGTAGGAGAATTGCTTGAACCTGGGAGGCAGAGGTTGCAGCGAGCCAAGATTGTGCTATTGCACTCCAGCCTGGGCAACAGAGTGAGACTGTCTCAAACAAACAGATGAACAAAACTTGAGCTATGTATGTGTCTGGCAGTTCATGTCTTGGAAGAGTCTTACTTTAGCCTCATAAGATGAGGTTACACTAAGCACAAAAAGCTTAAAGTTGAGAGAGGGCAGGGGCCTCAAGGTTGAGGAGTACAGAGGTGAGGCTGGGTAAGTAAGCTGGGGCTAATCTTCAATGCATGATAGAGAGCTTAGCCCTGTCCTGAGGGCAATTGGGGAGGCCCTGAAGGATTTTAAGTTGGAGGGGCCTTGACAGGTACAGGAAGTGAGTCAAGAGGCTGTGAAGAGGCAAGGGTGATCAACAAGTAGATAAAGAAAATATGGAATGTATATACCACAGAATACTACTTAGCCATAAAAAGAACAAAATGTCTTTTGCAGAAACTTGAATGGAGCTGGAGGCCATTTTTCTAAGTAAAGTAACACAAGAATGGAGAATCAAACACCATATGTTCTCACTTATAAGTGGAGCTAAACAACGAGGATGCAAAAACAGAGAGAGATAATGGACTCTGGGGACTTGGCAGGGGCCGGAGGGGAAAGTTAGGGGGTGGTAAGGGATAAAAGACTACATATTGCATACAGTGTACACTGGTTGGGTGATGAGTGCACAAAAATTTCAGAATTCATCACTAAACCACTCATCCGTTTAACAAAAACCACCTGTATCCCCAAAACTATTGAAATAATAATAAAAGGGTCAAGGGTGATGGTGACCAGATTGCCCCAGGTTAGCATGCTGGTGGGGACAAGGAAGTGACAGATTTGAAACCCACTAAGCAGATAGAATCAGTAGCAACTAGTGGTTGTTGAGATGTGGTAGGCAAGAGAGGTGAGTGCTGGACATGATGGCCAGGTTGCTGGCAGTGGCTGACCAGGATGCTGCCTCCCTCCCTGACAGGTGCTGGGTGTTGTGGTAGACCACAGGCTTATGGGAGTAATGTGGTCAGACAAGCTGTTGTCTGGAACAAGACAGCATCTCAGGTAAGACTGAGGTGCTTAGTCACAGGCTGCAGGACAGGAGGGTGTGTAGAAGCAACAGGTGCGTGCTGTCAAAAATAGAAGACGAAGGCAAATCTGGGGCCAGTGTCCAGGAGAGCCCAGGACATTGCCCCCACACTCATGGGGTTCTGTGCAGCACTAGGCAGCCTTCTAATTTTAAAAAAACCTAGTATGATACTTTTCTAGTATTGTTATCCCTGGAAAACTCCTCTAGTCTTTAAATGCCCTGGGCAATGCCAACTTTCTGTTGAGGCCAGGCACAGTGGTTCACACCTGTAATCCCAACACCTTGGGAGGCTGAAGTGGATCACTTGAGTCTAGGAATTTGAGATTAGCCTGGGCGACATGACGAAACTCCATCTCTACGAAAAAAAAATATACAAAAATTAGCTGTCATGGTGGCGTGCATCTGTAGTCCCAGCTACTTGGGAGGCTGAGGCAGGAGGATCACTGGAGTTCAGGAAATTGAGGCTGCAGTGAGTCGTGATGGCACCACTGGACTCTAGTTTGAGCAACAGAGCAAGACCCTGCCTCAAAAAATCTCTGACACTCCTTTTATCTGCCCTGGAATCTTGGTATTAGCGGTTAGGGTAGTGGCTCTATCCCCAAGGAAAATTGGACCTCACCCTTGAATCTGAGATTTTCTTGGGCTGATACCTCCAGGTTTCAAAGATGTTTATCAGCATCTTTTCCCTCTGCAGCAGTGGACCCTGAGGAGCTAAAGTGGAGAGTGCTTAATTCTTCCTATTTGTCCACATCCCATTTTTGACACATCCAATCCTCAACATGTGAAGGTTTCTTTTAAATCAGTCTGCTAGATTTCAAGGTGCATTTTTAGCTAGGCTTTTCTGTGAGCTTGACTCTGGAGATGAGTTAGGTTGAATTCAGTTAATTCACCTAATTTCACAAAGTTCAAGTTTTATGAACCACTGCAAAAACTCTATGAGAAAGCAGAAATCTGAATGCAATGTGAACTGCAGCACTGGTGGGTGGGAATTAAAAAATTAATGTTGTTCAGAAATTAGCAAACTAATAATATTTCATGAGCCAGCTAGGAATGGTAGAATTGTTCATTTGTGTGAATGAAGTGAGTTTTTTTTTTTCAGTTTATTTAATATTAGAAATTAAAGAAGAAGAAGATTCAAAGCATTTCAAAATGTTGGAAACCTTTTTAAGGTGATCATTATAGCAAGCCTCCCTGAAAGTAAACAGACCTCTCTTCTTCAGTAGACAAACTCTGATGGTGAGAATGAAATTAGCACTCAAAGTATTAAAATATTGATAGCAATCATTCCATATCCAGGCGTTTCCAATTAATAATTAATTTTACCTTGAAGGTAACTGTAAGAGTCAGACTTTTTTTTTTCATGCTTTTTCACTAGGCAAGGATGTTTGACTTTTTTTCGCCCTCAATGTTATCAGCTCTCCAGCAAATACCTCACATTTTTATGCAGTTAGTAGCTCGAATTTCCTTTGTGTGGCTTTATAAAATGAAAAATAAAATTGTCGTGAATGGTTTAGAAAAGGTGTGAGTTGGTCATCTCTGTGATTTATGCGTGGCATAAGTGGATTCTTATTGTATCATTGCCTGCTCAGTACTTCTCATGGGGTATACCTGTTATTTTTAAAAGTTTTTCAGGGCCATGTCCAAAACTAGGGGAGTAATCTTTATCTTCACACCCAGGGTTACAAAAGGTTACACATTGTTACAAAATGGATGTTTTCTCACTGAAATAGGAAACATCCTTCCTTTTTATGCCTTTTATTTAGGCAACAGAAATTTGTCCTGAAATTCTCTCAATGTCGTGATTGAACAGCCTTCTTGCTACAGGGGTATTTTGAAATTAAAAGATGTTATGCTGTCTGTCTTGCCCTAAACATTGGTAGTAAAATTGTGTCCTAATTTGTTTTCTACATCCAGTAATTACCTGCTCAGAAGTCCGTTGAAATGAACATTATGTCATATTTTATTTTGATAAATAAAAGTTGCTAAAACATGTGCTTATTCACTCAACAACTATTTACTAAACTATTTACTAAATTCACTCAACAACTACTTACTAAGTGCCAAACCCTGTTCTTGAAAAAAGGTAGGCTTAAAGCAAACTTGTGCCATACTAAGATGGTTTTTATAGAATATTCCTATTTTTCACTTTCTAAAATGGGACAAGATATTAATCAAAATGTTTCCACTGCTACAAATTTGTCATCTCTTCCAATTAAAAGCTTAGGCTTAATTGTTTTGAGTAAGTCATATTTCATCTTAGAGTCATCCTTGACTTCAGGTTTTGAAAATGTTTTGATTTAAAATACTGGCTTACGTACAATTACAGGAAGTCTAATTCTCCTAAATTACCCCATTCGAATGTTTGAAAACAGCACGTAGAACAGTGCCTGGCACACGCATTTGTTGAACGCTGGGTGTGCCCTAGTCCCAGACTCAAGAATCCAGCAGTTTCGTTCCCGTTCTCCTTGGCCATCTTTTTGCTCCGTGGGCCTTTGTTTCAGTCTTGGTGCTTCTGCTCCAACTTGACCCAGACCATTCAATCTGCTTGTTAGTGTCTTGCCCACAGTGAGCAGTTTTAAGAGTAATAATTGCAAGATAAATGTAAGACTTGAAAGCGTTGACTAGTTTGAATAGAAAGGAACAGAAGGTAGTATTTTTGGGTGACCATATTTGTGAATGGAAGTTAGGCTGTTGGTAAGGTTTCATGAGCCGCCTCATCTGTTATGAATACGCTTTATGTGGTTGATGATGTTTTTACCAAGTCCTACTCGACTGATTCAATGGCATACGTGGTGAGACCCTTGCTGGTGAGTGAGACGCTTATGGTTTTGGATAGTTGCACGTGAGATTCCTGTGGTCATGCCAGTAATTTAATTTCTACAATTTTAAGGTCAATAGACAGTGCCACTTGCGAAATATAAGTGAACCAGAGTTTATAATAGTGTTCAGATAGATTTTATTTCACTCTTTATAGTTACTCATGGAGAGAGCGCATGTACCTGTGAAAATAAAGATGCACCAGTAAAGAATAGTATTTATCATTTTTTCAGATGAGGTAGAAAGCACTTATAGGTTATTTGTATCGGTCACAGCAGAGTTCCCGATGTAAGCTGCCAAACGCTGTAATGTTTTATATTCAACCTTTCAAAACCTTGTTAATTATGCATAAGATAATACTCTTCAACAACATCAAGAGTAGACAAATGAAATCATTAGTTTTATATTCCAGGGCCTCATGCACATCTATTATAGCTATGCATTTGAATACCTCCATCCCCATTTCTCAAAATCACTTTTTCATACATTATAATGTGATATCATAAATGAATATGAACCAGTATTATATAGCGAATGAAATTGTACAAAAGGCCCTTAGCTTTTGAAAATGATAAACCTAGCTCGTTGACATGGAAGGGACAATTTCCTGACAGCCTAAGACAACGGAAGGAGAGGTGTTGATCAACCATTTACCACTGTCTTTATTTCATTAAGTAGGGCCTCTGACAAATGTCATTCACTCTAACGTGCTCAACATGCTACCCTGGCAGTGACAGTGTAGATAGAGGTGGGTCTTAGCTTAGTTAGTACCCTCTAGGAATATGAGGTTTAGCTGGAGAAAGATACTGTGGCTTCCTACAAAGCAGGCCTGGTTATGATGGGGTATCCAGGGTGTATCTGTATATTCCTTTAAGTTTGAAGCATTCTAGAGAAGTATTTTGAGAGGAAAGAGAAGAAATGTACAGTGTACATTTAAAATGACTTAGTAAAATGATATGATTTGCCAAAATGCACATTATTGTAATTCAGCCAAGATAGGTGGCCAATTGAATGTTCCCAGAAATGTAATTGTCTACATGCTATTTGCAAGGCCTTTTGTGATAGAGCTTGCAAAGTGTCCCTCTTTCTTTCAAAATCCATTTGGTTAGAAATGCATCCATTACTTATAAATGATGGTTCTTTTTTTGGCTACTGTAAATACAGGTAAAAGGTAATTTCTAATAATGTGGGTTTTTTTTTTTCCTATTTTTGTAGCTGTGGAAATTATTTCAAAATATACTACGTATTATCTTAAAATTTACTCTAAACTGTATATTTGCTTAAAAGAAAAGGGAAGTATAATCTGAGAAAGACAACCATATCCAAATAGAATATAGTTCTAGGCATGAATTATATAGGCACAATTTCAAAACATCATTGGAAATACTTTCTAAGTCTTCATTATTAAAAGCTGATTAATATGTTTCAAACTTCACTTTGCTAATGCCACCTGGAAGCAATCAAGATACAAAAATAGGATCATATCTATTATAAAAATGGTACATACTGGAAGAAACCATGACGTATACATTGGTAGACGTAATGGTATTTTTGTTATAATGTCCTAGAATATAAATCATGAACCAAAATTATAGAAAGGAATTTTCTCTATCTTGTCTGTGAAGTCTGCTATTTGTAGTAAGTGCTAAATATATTTTGTCATTGAAATATTTTTTATTGGAAAATAATTGCCTATACAAATAAAAGAGTAATTTTTGTAAGTTCTGAGTTATAGGACTTGGGATAGGCCTATAACTAGGATCCCATGCTTATCCTGTGTGTAGATATCTAGTATCTCCAGGACATAAAACTGGTGATATTTCTTACCTACTCTTGTCTCTGCTAGCTCTTTGACTTAGATATATTATTGAAATCTCTCTTTGCTTGATTATCTCATCTACAAAATAAAGCAAAAGTAGTATTTACCTCATTAAGTTGTTATAAAGTTAAAATGACTTAATACATGTTACCTAGTAAAGGGATTAAAATGATATATGGTCCTGCTTATTCTAAATTATGCCATATTAGTAAACGCCTTAATAATTAAAGATACATGCATTTTTTTCAGTTATAAAATAAATTTTCATTTAAGAATTTTGAAAATACAGAAAGATATAAAACATAATAGAAATCATTTAGCACTACCCACAGAGATAATAACTATTAGCATTTGCTTATAAATAATTTCTCTCCTAGCATCTCTACTTTCTTGTTAGCATTTGCCTCACACACCTTTCCTTATCACCCTATTTTTAATCTTTCAGGCTATGCCGTGGAATCTCTCAAGTAAACATCATATAACTGTACTTTAATTCTGATTCAATTTGAGAGTCTCTGTCTTCTAAAAAGACAATTTAAGTCATTTGTATTTATTTTGATAATGGTACCTAATTTTTTAATGTTACCAATTTAGTAGTACAGAATTTAGTATCTTACTACTAGTGAAATATTAGAAAATAGAAAAGTGCTTTTTATTTACTATATTATTTCTTTGCTTTTTTCCCTGTCCTTTCCTGCCTTTAGTTGAATTGTTTCTCTCTTGCACATTTTCTCTCCTTTACTGAATTTTAAATTTGCATTCTATTTCAATTGTTTCAGTATTTACTCTAAAATATTTAAGACGCATACTTAAATTTTGATTTTCATAACAAAGTAGAGAGTTGAAAATTTTGTCCTGCTCTTAAATAACACAAGAGTCCTAGAAGCTAACACTCATTTTCCACCTCACGTTATCAAGAATTCCATTGTGATTTGAAATTCTCCCAAATTAGTTATTGACTTAGATTTACCAACACATTTTACCAATTTCTGTTCTTCTGATCATTTCTTATACCCTGTTCCTTCCTGTAGTATTCATTTTCCTTTTGGTTGGTTACATCCTTTAGTAGTTCTTTCAGAGGGGGGTCTGTGCTTAGTGAGCTTTTAGTTTTTATATCTTTGAAAGTCTTTTGTTTTAACTCTTAGGTGACTGTTTAGCTGGGTATGGAATTCTAGGTTATGTTACTTTTCCCTGGTACTTTGAGGCTACTATTGTCTTTGTGTACATATCGTTGCTGACCGTAAGACTCCTGTTGGACTGATTTTTGTTCCTTAGAAGGTAATCTTTTTCCTAATATAGCTTTCACAATTATTTCCTCCTTTTTCTTGGTGTTGTGTAGTTTCACTACAGTGTTTGTTTTGACTTTGTCTTATTTAGTATGAGAGCTGATGAATTCTTTCAGTATGAGGATTTATATCTTTAGTTCCGGAGAATTTCAATATTTATCCCTTTCTTCATTCTCTTTAGACTTCTTTTCTCAGATGACTCTATCATGTGCTGGGATTTTTCATTTTCTTCTCTCCATCTAAATTTCTCTTATATTTTCCATATTTTAACTTCCTGTGATACATTTAGGTTATTTCCTTAGATTTATCTTCCAGTTTATTAAATTTTTTCCTCTACATCTTGGATGCTTAATATATCCTTGTTTTATCTTTTAGTGATAGGGTTTTAAATCCACAATTCTTTGTCAAGTTTTCTATTTTTTGTAACACTTTGTCTCTACTATGTGTAATCTATTATCTTTTTCATCTCCATGGTTAGAAACATTTATTTTAAAGTTATTTTTAGGTGGTTTTATTACACAGGTTATTTGGGTATAACCTTTTGTTGCACTTACAAACTCTCACGGTATTGGATTTCTTTGCAATGTTTTCATTTGGGTTCAGTAGTAGTTACATATTTATAGGTTATGTGTTGACTTGTGGGAAGAATCCTTATGGGGCAGTTTTGTTCTTTACTCTGTTATGGTTGTATCGGTTTCACAGCTTTGGGCCAATTTTTACGTTAATGGATTTGGAGTTTCCTTGCGGCTCAAAATTTGCCCTGTACTTGCAAGCCTTGCAGGGTGGGGAGTTTCAAATTGTTATAGTTGACTCTGCTTCCTTAAAGTAAATCTTGTCTTTAGGATAATGGGAGGAGGCCTTCCAGTTATAGTGGCCACCTTGTCTTGCTTCAGGGAGGAAGCCCAGGATTCTCCATCTTTTTATTTCCTTCCTTCCTTCCTTCCTTC
>NW_016814436.1:1475399-1495508 GCF_001698545.2 Rhinopithecus bieti | reverse complement strand
TTTTTTTTTTTTGACAGAGTCTCGCACTGTCGCCCAGGCTGGAGTGCAGTAACGCGATCTGGGCTCACTGCAAGCTCCGCCTCCAGGGTTCACGCCATTCTCCTGCCTCAGCCTCCTGAGTAGCTGGGACTACAGGCGCTGGCCACGCCCGGTTATTTTGTATTTTTAGTAGAGACGGGTTTCACCATGTTGGCCGGAATGGTCTCGATTTCCTGACCTTGTGATCCGCCCGCCTGGGCCACCCAAAGTGCTGGGATTACAGGCGTGAGCCACCGCGCCCGGCCAGGGTTTGCCATCTTGATTTTCTGTGTCTAGACTAAAATCTGCCTCCACTACTTCTTCTGAGGGACACAAAGGCTTATTTTTGTGGCCCCTATAAATGTATTTTTCTTATTTTCAAGTCCAGTTATGGGCTTTGAAAATTTTCCTTAAATTTTATTCAGGCCTTCTAGATGTGTTTAAAGTGGGAAGAGAGACTTTATACCTCACCTCAATCTGCTATCTTGGCTAGAAGAGCCTCCCATTTTTATTGTGTTATTTTCTTTTCGTTAGATTTGGATTCTACTATATATGTTGTTTTTTTCCATTTAAGAATTTACTGCGAATCTTTTATCATTAATCAAACCAGAACTTTTTAGTAGTTATTTTCCACATAATGGGTATATCATTTATCTAGGCAATCTGATTGTTGCATATTTAGTTGTTTCCATTTCTTGCTATTATAAATAATGCTTTTGTGAACATCTTTATATATCTTTGTGAGCATCTATGCTAGGGCTGTCTTCTTGGAAGTGAAAAAAATTACCATATAGCAAGATAGGAGCTCTATAACTTGAATGACTGAAACAGTAATAATGTGTATGAAATGGTTATGTCATGTGAATTCCAAACATTAAGAAAACAATAGGTAAAAAGACGATGGAAGTGCAGCAAATTAGAACTTTATACATTGCAAGCTTCAAATCTCTTTTCCTTTAGTTCATTCATACAAGTATTAGACATTATGTCAAGTATAATAACGAATGGGTGGGGGATCATGAATAAGTCATGCTTACTGTCCTGTGGAAGAGTAAAAGTGAACTCTCAAGATAAATAGAAGTACAAATAACGAATAAAAAGACATAAGTAAGTATCTACTAAAGGTAACAAGAAAATGGTGTGAGATCTGAAAGAAGTATCTACTCAAATTGGAGATGGGACGATATATATCAAATGATGATTGACCTGTAAAATGAAACACACACAAAGCTTAAGCAACACATGAACACATACATGGTTATAGGAGGAATAATTGCCTCTGTTAAGAATTTTGTGAGTATAGTTATCTCAACAAGAATTTCCTTGTAGAAGTGGATGGCCTCTTACCAGTCCAAATGGTTTGTCAACACGCAAACAGCCAGAACAACACTACCAATGTTGTTCTCTAGCTTCCTAACAGCAGCCACACCCTAACAGTCATTCCCTCCTTTCTTCTTCCCACCAGAAAATGCAATTCTTCTGGTTTTCCAACATCCTCCTATGCATGGCCCTATGCTTCAGAGGAAGCTAGGCCCATCCCCTGCTTTGTGGTTCCAGTGACTCCAAGTCAATCACAGAGCATTCCTCTTGCTCATGACTGTTCTAGATAGAGACACGTGATGTAATTGAGGCAGGAGGAAAATATTGCTGAAAAAATTGTGCTGTGAATTGAATGCTGTACCCCCACCAAAAAAGAGGTACATTGAAGTTTCTTGAGGGGTTTCTTGAAAAGGTGTCTTCACTGTTAGAGGAGGGGAAAGATGGGAGGTCCTTTATTCACTGGCCGTTGTTGGGTCTGGATGCTGTGTTTGAAACCATTGTAGTCATCTTGTGATCAGTCTTGAGCTAATGTCAACACATGGGAGAAGGCAACCTTAAGAGAGAAGGGAGGAACTTGAAGGCTGCCCTGCCTTAAAACACTATGACAATAAATGCCCACATGGTTTGAATTATGTTTTCTATTACCCAAAGTCAAAATCTTCCTAACTGATGCAGAAGGTAAGCTGGGGAGGCTTCAGAGTTGTACCCTAGGATTCCAATGTGGCCTCAGGACAATGGCTGAAGCCTACTAAGGTGTCTCGTGCAGAGGTGCAAACAAGATTCTAGGTGACTTGGGCTGCTTTTCTGTCTATTGCCTTTGGACAGCTACTGGAATAAGTGGATGTTTGCATTCTTGTATCACAATCTCTTTCCAGTGCTCCCTTCTCAGCCTAAACATAGGGTTCCCAGCTGATTTTCGAATGACCTAAACCAAGAAGACTATTGCTAGCACACAATACTAATACATGTATTTCCTATTCAATTCCTTTGCCATGAAAATTAGGGGAAAACACAATAAAACCATTTGGGGCCAAACATAATGAAAAGCAAAAACTTTGTTTTCAAATGTGAAGTGACAGCTTTTATCCTTTGCTGTTTTTCTGTGAAGTTTTCCCTTTGTGCCTTCACTGTGTCTTGCTCCTCACTTACTTTCAAGCTTCAAAAAATGTATTTCCCCAGCTACTTGGGAGGCTGAGGCACGAGAATCACTTGAAGCTGGGAGGCAGAGGTTGCAGTGAGCCAAGGTCATGCCAGTGCGCTCCAGCCTGGGTGACAGAGCAAGATTCTGTCTCAAAAAAAAAAAAAAAAAAAAAAAAAATCCATAATAACACCTATTTGCTCCTAGGCCAAAAGTCATATATATTAGATTAAGGCCTGATTTTCGTAAACTTTAAATTTATAATTGGAGATGCATGTCCGTTCAGTTTTGAGGTTCATCTGTAGCAAGTTACTCATTTCTCTAGCTTTTTTTTTTTGTTAACAAAAATCGCCATATTGAAAGAATCGATTCATCGATAAATGTGTGCAAATTGAGGATGCCTTATTTGGGGGGCTTATGCAGTTGGCTTTGCAATCTTTTAGGTTTCTTATCCTAGATCAGAATGAAAATAATCCTTTATTCAGTGTCCTGCAGAAAAAGCAAAGTTAAATTGGGTTGTACACTTTAATTTATTGAAAGTTTCGCGGAACATGTTAAGACTGAGCCTATAATCTCGAGTATGTATGTTTGTACAATAAACATCCATCTCGGAGAAATAAGCACTATTTAGGAAGGGAAGACTTTAAATAGAGTTTTTGTACTCCAGAATATCCCCTGCAAGCAGCTGAATTTGAAGACCACTGCTTTCTGAAGTCATTTTTGCCAACACTTCTCTACACCAACATAGGCAATTAATTTGATAACTTCCAGTCCTGTCCTTGAACGCTGCAGGGGTTGTGTCTCATTATGGTCTGTATCTCTGGTGGCTGAAACTTTAGATTTGGGTCAGCTCTGTTTATTGTTACATGGGCTGCCCCCAGTCTTTAGAAAACAGAGTTTCCCAGGCAATCTTCCTCCACATTGCATCTACAAATGAATTTGCTATTTTAAGTCCCAGAATATTTCTCTGCTCATTCTGATCATGTTCAGTTTATAAAAGACTAAGCTAAGGATGGGCCCCCTTAAGATCAATGGTGTAATATATTCATATCCATTTAAATGGTAACTTTGATTCTGTTAGCTGCAGAAGATTAATAGGTAAGCTCATTGTAGAAATTTAGAATATAGAAAAGTAGCAAAGAGAATCATCCATTGTGAAAAGTTCACCATTTTCCTTTCAGTCTTTCTTCTCCTGTGTATAATTATTATTTATTAATTGTTTTTATTATTATATACCTGTTAAGTTCCTATGGTACATATGGCATACGTTGCAGGTTTGTTACATATGTATACGGCTTGCCATGTTGGTGTTGGCTACACCCATCACTCGGTCAGGCAGCCCATCAACTCTGTCATTTACATTAAGGTATTACTCCCAACTGGCCATCCCTCCAGCACCTCCCCCCTCCCCCATGATGAGGCCCTGGTGTGGATGTTCCCCTTCCCGAGTCGCGTAATATTAAATGACTTGTAAAATTCTGGCTTCTTTTTCCCCGCTAACACATGTAGGTGGCTTTTTTTTTTTTTTTGCCGCATGACAAAGTTTTATATTTAAATTTATTTTTAGAGACGCGGGCTCTTGGCTGTGTTGTGCATGCTAAAGCGGCAGTGGTACGCATGCGTAGGCTCACTGTGCTTCTAGTCTCCTGGGCCCTCAATCTCTCTCTTGCCTCAGTCTCCCAAGTCACCCAAGAATTACAGGAGTGAGGCCCACTAGCGCTGCGCAAAAAGTTTTATAAACGCCAATTTTTAATTGCTTTGTGAACGATTTCCGTCTTATGAAAGTAGCTGGGTTTTATTTAACGGCGCATTGTTAGCCATGCAGTTTCTAATTTGCCTTTATAAGAACTAGGCATTTACTAATACTACATGATGTTTTTGCATATGATAGCTGCCAAGCTGTGGCAAAGATTCGTATTTAGGGTAAATTCCTTAAGAAGTGCTAAGTTAGGGGCCGGCCCGCGGTGGCTCAAGCTGTAATGCCCAGCAGCTTGGGAAGGCCGAGAGGGGCCCGATCAAGGGGGGGGAGGTCAGGAGATCGAGACCCATCCTGGCTAACCCGGTGAAAACCACCGTCTCTACTAAAAACTACAAAAACTAGCCCGGGCAGGTGGGCCGCCTGTAGTTCGCCAGCTACTCGGAGGGCTGAGGCGGAGAATGGCGTAAACCTGGGAGGCGAGGTGCAGTGAGCTGAGATCTGGTCAACGGTCACTGCCCTCCAGCCTGGGCGACAGAGCGAGCTCTGTCTCAAAAAAAAAAAAAAAAAAAAAAAAAAAGTACTAAGTTAAAGGTACAAATATTTTCAAGGTCCTTGGTATATTTTTGCTTCAGATAAATTTATAAATGTATCTGTGATCGTGGAGAAGAAATATCTATTTGGTTGCAGTTGAATAATTGTTGATGGCTGAGAAAATGAATCCTTCTATTAAGAATTTTGGGCCGGGTGCGGTGGCTCACACCTGTAATCCCAGTACTTTGGAAGGCCGAGGTCAGTGGATCACTTGAGGTCAGGAGTTTGAGACTGGCTTGGTCAACATAGCAAAACCCCGTCTCTACTAAGAAATAAAACAGAAAGTTACCTGGGCGTGTGGTGGCCGGCACTTGTAATCCCAGCTGCTCAGGAGGCTGAGGCAGGAGAATCACTTGAACCCAGGAGGCAAAGGATGCAGTGAACTGAGATTGCACGACTGCACTCCAGCCTGGGTGACAGACTAAGACTCTTTTTTTTTTTTTCCTTTTGAGAAAAGAATTTTGGATGACAGCAGAAACAAACCAAAAACCCACTAGGTTAATCAAATCAGGTGGATAACAGAGCCAGGCCACCATGCTGTTTAAGAGAATTGGCTTTCACACACTGTATCTTGGGTCTCGGCTCCTTGGAGATTCTGTCATGCAGGGCCTTTTGTATCCCTGGTTCTTGCCAGATTTACATGTCCTGAGTTTCATTTGCATGTGACCTTTCCCTAAAGAGAAAGGGACAGAGAAGTTGGCCAGGGATACATTCAAGAACCAGCACCCATATCCTTTCTCACAGGCTAACCTTGGGTTCTGGTTGGAGGAAAATGGCCTTTAACAGTGAACACAGCAGTAACAAACCTTTTTTCAGATCATGTGTGCAGAAAGGCTTCATAGAGTGAGATCATCATTTGGTTTCAGGGAAAGGATAATTTGCATAAAAGGAAATGTTGAAATAGAATTTTTATATATTTAAAAAATTTAACCTATTTACCCAGAGGCAGAAATGATCTGAGGCATAGAAAAAAAAAATGACAGGTAATTTGAAATCCATGCATTATTATTCTATTTAAAGCCAAATCTTTCTTCATCTAGATCATATCAGTCTAATTCTAAGAGAAACATCCAAGGAGTTTGAATGATTTTTTTTTTTAATTTAAAGAAATGACACTTAAGAAAACAACAACAAATCGGCTTTTCACAGTGGTAGACTTGCAGCTGTTAACTAATCCCATAACGAGTGGTATTTTACCCACATATTTTCCAAATTAAATATGGGTATACGCAGGCTTGGCTTAAGATCCTATAATACAGACACTTTTCCTGCTAAGGAAAAAAAAAATAAAACCAAAACTGCCCTAAGGATTATAAGCACTGAGGGAGAGGTGAGAATAAAAAAGCCACAGAGAGAGAATGTGTGTGACCCTGTAGAATGTCCACTTAGAGGGAGAACAGGGAGGAGATTGCAGAGTTGGTCTTAGAATACTACAAGTGCCTGACGATTGCTTAGGAGATCTGATCAGTTATCCTGAACAAACCATGCTTATATTACCAGGACTTGGGTACTAAACATCGTCTGAATGGCAAGCACTGACGATTATTCTTTGCTATGTTTTGGTAATTCTTTCTTTCAGTGCTGTTTTTTTTTTTTTTTTTTTTTTTTTCCTCCAGAACTGCTGTGTAATTTTATTTGCCCTTTTCTTTAAATTTCCTTTCCAGGTGGTAAAGGAACATTTTTAGTCTTCAGTTTAATTGGGATTCAGTTCATTACAGTTTTTGAAGACAAGGAATTAGTCATACACTGGGCTAAAACTTAGATTGCTCGAATGACCAGCCATAGCATGTCCCCCCAGCCTGCAATTTTTTTTTTTTTTTTTTTGAGAATCCCATTACATTTTATTCAGGAGTCCCTTACCAGCCAAATGTATTGTTTCCATGGACACAATTAATGGGGAAAGCAATTTATAAGACTGATGTAAAAAATGAGCACTTCATCAGCCCCCCTGCTGGTCACATTTAGAGACTAGAAGAAGCAAGTGTGCTCTTGTGGGGATGGCAGAGCTGTGTGGTGGAAAGGAGGTTGAACAATGAAGGCAGAAGTCACAATTGTCTTTTTCAGTGGAAGGAATTACCCCTTAAGACTTTATTGGGAATTGGGAAATGCCACTAAATGGTGATATCTTTTCACCCACTTTCTATTTACAGAATCTTCTCCATGACAACCTTAAAAATATTCCTTAAAAAAAAAGATAACCCTTCTCATTTAATTGCTGGAAAAGGTTTTCAGGTATTTGGCAAAGACAGGCAGACCCAAGATAGAATGAAAGCCTCGATGAACTTAATACGGTAGCTCCTAACTATTGCTAACTTCCACCATAACATTTAAGTTTTGAGTAGTTACGGCTTGATCATCAAAATTTCTCTTGACCAGCATCTTAATTTATTGTTCAAAATACATACAATGAGGCGTTATGAGTATCAGCTCATCTCATTTTCCACAGTATTAAAGTGAAAATACAAGAACCACAAAGCAGTTTCCTAGGGATTTAAGAATCATGAAATTCTACCACCCACAGCCCATGCCCAGAGCAGAAATGTAGAGAGGTTCCTTGAAAAATTCAGGGCCCTGTTGCACACCGTTCACAAAGCACTTGAATGACTATTAAATGTTTTGGAGTCTACTGTAATTTGGGAAAGAAATGAAATGGGAACAATTCTGTGTTCCATTCAATAAGTGGCTCAGCTTGTGACAAAAAAGGTTGCCCTTTCTCTATTGTTACTAGACGTATAATGGGATCAGCCAACACTTAAGAAAAATAAGAGTGTGAACAAGTATATTTTAAGGGGAATACATACAGTTTAATTGCTTATAAGCAAACCCATTTAGGAAACTATTTGTTTCTATTTTCAGCCCCACAGCGATACTGGTTTTTTGAGGTTACCCCAAAGAGTTGTTAAAAAGCTGTTTTTCCCTGCAGAGGGCAGTGTGCCTCTATAAAATACACCCAGTCCCCAGCAGCATTTGAGCGTAGAGAACAAGTATGTATAATTATTTTTTAAGCTGTGAATGTAAATAATTCGTTTTCTTTTGGATGAGGATATGGGGAAAAAGATCTCCTAATATTAGAAAATTATAGATTGTGTATAGTTTTATGTGTATGCTTTCCTGTCAGCCTTTTACATATTGTCTTACCAGTTTTTTAAGATTGAAGGCATTTTTGAATAAGCATTGAGCAAGAGAGATAACAAACAAGGTCCCACACACAGGGGGAAATGATAATCGGGAGAATAAGAGAAACATCAGTCTGGGTTGTAGATTAAAAATGCATTTATAGTAAGAATTTGAGGGTCTGCCAATTGCACCACAAACGCAATGAAAGTAAAACATACCTCCTGATATATTTTCTTAAATACAGAAATTAATTTCAGTTTAAGGAGGTTTCTATCTGTGGCTGGAGATATTTAGTCTGAACAGGGAGAGAAAATAGGTATTTCTTCCAGTAACATTTCTCTCCTGTTTGATGTACATCTCTGTCTGAGAGAGGAATGAATTAAATAGAGGCAAGTAGTCCAGAGGAGAGTTGGACCTTTTCAAGAAGAGGCGCTGAAATGCCTATAACTGATGCACAGATAAATACGCGACAACAGAATTCCCAAACAGTTCAATCGTGGTTTTCCAGGACTTTAAAGGAGACGTCCCACTTTCTGCTGACCCTGGAAAAAGTGCTTAGAGATATTGTCAAGGCTTCTTCTAAGGGCACATGAAAAAAGCGATCAAGTTGCAAATGCTCATTTCAATACATCAACTTCAATGGGCAAGAAAAAAAAAAAAATTCACCTTCCTGATGTAGAAATTCATAACCCCCCCCAAAATTAAGCGTTTTTTTGTTTATTGAAAATCAACAACAACAAAAAAGAAATGTGTAAAATAACTCCTTAAAATACAATAACTAATAAAAGGGGTAATGCTCAAAACTTCTATCTTGGGAATACTCCAGGAATCTGCAGCTCACGCCAATTTTCACGTTGTGAACGCAAGTTTGGAAATACCTTTGAGAATTTCTTTTGCTGCCTGCCTGCCTGCCTATTTACTTGCAAGCATTTTCTCCATTTCTTTTCCAAAGCAGTTTGAAAATGTGAATGTGTGTGTGTGTGAGAGAGAGAGAGTATGTGTGTGTGTGTGTGTAGATGATTTTGTGAAATACTATTTATTTATTTGGTTCTCACCACCTAGTTTTTATAAATGGGCAATTATATAACAAGATAACGCGAACACAAAATTTATTGTCTCAAAATGAAGAGGAGGAAGTGTGAGTGGTTCAATTGTTGAAACTTGCATTTTTGGAGCTGGCTCTCAAATCGTGCAGCTTTGTAGTCTGCGATTTATGATGGCTGCAGTTGAGCCAGGTGGAGCAGGAGCCGCAAAATGGCAGGACAATTACTGTAAGGAAGGATCATAGAGAGGCCTCTGTCAGTTTCCAACGTGAAATTTAATCAGGTTACATAGAGTGATGTGATCTATCTTGTTAGCCCGTTCTGAAACTATTTTGAAAATATAAATTATAAACCTTTCAAAATGTAAAACATAGGGAGAGTCAGAACTGCATATATTACCATCCAGATGTTTATTTTTGCTGCCATGAATTTTCATATAAGCAACTTTATTTTAACCAAATGACCCATTCTATGTTATATGGATATTGCACATACAATCATGGCTGTTAGTGTCAACTATTAAGAAAGAATTTCATTTTATCAAGTTTATTATGATCAACTAGCCTATTCTTGATCTTGATGTTGACATTGTTCTATCATCATTGCCAAGCCTAACATATAACTCTTTTCCAGAACTATAGAATATTTATAAAATGTTTATATACCCCAAACTAGCTTATCTTTGAGGGGTATGTTTTCCTGTGCTGGCATTAACAAACATTGCTTTTGCCCTTTAATCTAAACGAATCTTAAAAAGTTATTTGTGCCATATCCTTTTGTTTGACATGAACACTGCTTAAAACTCCTTGAATATGAAACATTAAATATCATAACAAATGTGTAAAGTATTAAGTTTTCCAGATATTTAAAGAGTTATAAAGTTAAACTGGTTATTTTCACTAAAATGGAAGACTTCCAGGCTGGGAAATTCATGTGCATTTTGTTATGAATATTGGTACAGCTGATGAAAATGGTCTACTCTCTGTGTATCTATATGAATGTATGTGTGCTTGAACATATATAATGCATAACACCCTCTGCTACCAAAACATATGCTTAGTTTCTTCCATGGCTAATGAAGTACACTTAATCAACTATTTATAAATTAGTACCCTTGCCAAAATATGTTAACTTTTACGGTCTATCAAGTGTACCATGCACACTATGAAATAATACAGCTGGATTCACCCAGTGCCTCCTGACACCTTGGGAACAGTGTGTACAGAGCAGGAGGTGGGTGACTTTTACATGGCTTGAAAATTTTACAGAATCTTCCAACTCGTTTATGTATGTGTTATTGAGTGATCTTACCACGTTAATTTTTAAAAAGAACTGTTGAGAATTTTAAGTATACCTTTACATTATGAAAAAGCATTTCATAAATATTTCTAAATTTTTTTTTCTATCATCTCATGAAAATTCAGTTTAACTAACTTTCACATTTGATGGGAAAAGCAGAAGCATCCAGCACTGTGGTCACTGCTCTGTCTTGAGTCTGTGTTGTACTGGGTTTTCTTGCCACCTTCCGCAGCTGAGTGCAAAAAAACACAGTGGGAACTCTGATTTTTTCAGCCATTCTATATCTTTGTTGCTGCTAGACTCTAATTCTGCCTGAGTTTATAATATTTGTGTTTGCTCTTATTACACCGAAGAAATTCCTTGGAATGCCTACTCACTTTCTCCCTATTCGTTTCATTTGCAGATGAAAGGCAAATGCAGATTTTAAAAAAAATAAATAAATGCGATATGGTTAGGACCATTCATCACACTCCCTGTCTGCTGGATCTTTGTTTCTGTTTCATGCTGGGTGCATTACATTACATTTCTGAACCTGTTGTGAGGGTTTTTTTCTTTTTCTTTTTCTTTTAGCATTTTTTTTCTGTAGTTTATTAAAAATATTTTCAGTCAGCAGAAATCCCATTGGTTCTTCTGGAAATCTTGCCTCACAGGCCTTTGCAGGACAAGAACAGATTGTCTGGGGCCTAATTCTGAGCACTGTTTTTTTTATGAGGAAATCAAAAGTATAATTGTTAAAACCCGGTGTGTCCTTTTATGTCTGAAACGGAGAATTAAATTGCTGGTGGCAAGGCAATGGGAGGGAGGGAGAGAGAGAATGTGAGGCAGGCCCTCTGGAATAGAGGGTTTGTGGTTGAAAGTAAAGGAGAATACCCTTCAGAGCATATACAAGTGAGTGTACATTTGGCAGGTAGATCATGGGACCCGGTGAGGACGGTGCAAGATAATCGAGAAGGAATACATACAAAACCACTGTCTCTTTGGCTGTTGCATTTGCTGCTCTCAGATTCTTTCTTAAAAGTCCCAATTTGCAAATGGTGGATACAACTGTCTGACTAAAACTTAGAAGACGGAATATCAACTACTTAGCAACTTTGGTCTCACCTGGGAAACAAGTCTTTACGTGCTTGAGGACTTTTTACTTAGACGTGCTTTTTTCTAACCTTGTTCATAACAGGACTACCCTAGCTCTTTGACCTGTGCTTTCACTTTTAATTCTGGAAGGAAGAGATTGGAATTTCAATTTCATTTGAGCTAATCCCACTTTATGGATGTGGTAACTAAAAGGGGTGTCTTGATTTAAGACTTGGAGCATGACTGTTCTAGTTTCCTGAATTTAGAGTAGTTCTAAGACCATCCCTAGTGGTCTGTCTTCCTCTAGAATATTCAGACAATCTTCCTTTTTGCCAGATGACATATAGCATCTCTGCATTTTAGAGTGCAAATGCAAGACCCGATAGTCCAGGAACACACTTCATGTTCTGATTTTTAACTGGGATGCAACAAAATAGACTTCAACAACAAAAGAGAGTGTGTTGTGAATCCTCACAAAACCTCGTGGTGTAGTTTGGTGGACAAATGGTTAAAATATACACTCATTGGAGTATGAAGGCAGTTCTTCTCAGCTGTCAGATAGTTTGACCAGTGTCAGGCTGTCCCGACGAGAGCAGCATACCTTCATTGCATCATAAATAAAACAGACAAATTACTTTTTTTTTTTCCTCTAGGATGGAATAAGCACCATAGAGAAGGGAAGGAAAAGGATTAAGGGGGGGGAAGCAGTGATTTGGAGGGTGTGTGTGTGTTGGGGGAGTGAAGAATTAGTGGGAAAAGAAAAAAAAAAAAATAAGAGATCCTTTCAGCCTCTCTATGAATCTCGGCATGGCAGCCGAGAACAATGAGAAAACCAGGCAATTACCTAGAATCCTGTTCCCTTATCCAGACACAGAAAAATATATTCTTGCACCAGCCAGCCTTTCCCTCCCCCACCCCGGCCCACCCCTCCCTTCCCGTCTATCTCATTTCAGTTCTTTTCGAGGAAGGCCTAGCAAATGGAACATGGAACAAAAGGAGAAGGGCTTCTGATGATGGCCCACTCAGGCAGGATTCGAGGGGCCCAGCTTTCCACATCTGCAGCGGGAAACCTTTTTTTGTTTACATTCTGTGTCCTTACAGACTTTGGTAACCTCCGATTCTGTGGCAGAGACAAATGAGCAGAAAGGCATTTCACAGCCTGGACTCTTTTTCCCCAAGTCCCTGGAAATCAAGGGGTGAGGACAGTAAATCACCTGGCCCAGGTGCACCAAGCCAGACATAGCCCTTCGGCCCCTGGGCACTCTGCCCTAAGATGTGACTAGGAATTCCGGGCTCTCAAACAGCTTTACCCAGGTGCCTTCCTGAATTCCATGGAGGAGTCCTAAATTCCACGGAGGATTCCTGCTTTGTTTCTTAATTGTTGGAGTCCTGCAAGAGGTTGTCCCCTGCCCAACTTTGTCCTTTGATGGGGGACTGGTAAATGAAGATGCAGGTTGCCTTGGTGATTTGGAAGGTTTTATCAGAGTGGCTGGGAGTCTACCCTTGCTTCTCCCCTTTGCTTTCTGGCCACAGCACTTAGGATATGTTTAGAAGGATGAAGGGCAAATAACTCA
Organism: Rhinopithecus bieti; assembly: GCF_001698545.2. NCBI lineage: Eukaryota > Metazoa > Chordata > Mammalia > Primates > Cercopithecidae > Rhinopithecus > Rhinopithecus bieti. The sequence goes on along the minus strand of NW_016814436.1, from coordinate 1,482,638 downwards.
CTCCCTGTTTATACTTGGAATGCGTGTGCCTCATTATTATTTGCTGAACAGGAGCATTTGATTAACCAGTCTGTTGAAGAATGACATTTAAGTAAGCATATGTGTATGAATCCCTGGCATTTATCTTCCTAGATGGCAAGAGTGGATCTATATATAATTTCCTGAACCCTCCATCCTCCTCCGCCCACATTTGGGAAAACTTATTTTGCATTGTCTGAACGGTGATGGTTTATCCACCGTTCACACTTCTTGTCATGACCAGTAGTTCATAAAGTGAGACACCTGCCTGGGGTTAGGGTGTGGTTGGCAGCTGCTTACAAAAATTCCTCTCTGCACACTTTACAGTAGCTGTGCAACCATTATAAAAAGTGGCATACCCAGGCTTTCCCATGGCAATACTTACTCGAGATGGTGCTAGAAAGAGACTTAAGTTTCTTCTTAGTAAAGCAATTAGCAACATTTCAGAGGCTAGGCGATTGCTAAGACCACCTCCCTGCATTAGCCAAACAATGCTTGTTGGCATTTGTTTACTTATTCAACCTTTTCTTTTAAGTAAAATAGATGGACCGGGAGACTGTTGTTTCCAGTGGAGTGGTGGTGTTTGGTTTCAAAGTGGATGCAAAGTGCTTTGACATGTATTGTGCCTTCCAGTGTGATTTACATCTCATGTTATGTAGTGTTTACCATATTTCTTTTCACAGCCTGGTTGTTAGTCACCAAACCCTGGAACCCTGGTTTGGACTGCTTCGTATCGTCCCAGGAGATCTGAAGGTTTGGTGCGGGAGCCCGGCTCAAAGTCCAATTTTGCCTCTTGAGTTGGTGTGACATCAGGGAAATTTGATAACTCTTATACTTAAGCTGAGCCTCAGCTTGTCTATAATTTTGGGGACAAAAATCCACCTGGAGTCTGGTGAAATATAATAAAATAAAAACCTATCATAGCACGTGGTAAACTAGCAATGTTAGCTGTAATTCCTCTAGTCTCTACTCGTAAACATTGGTTGATGAGGCCTCAGTTGAATGACAATAAGCCTAGCCTAAGCAGCTGTTTTCTCAAGGGAGTTGTATAGTTTAGGATAAGCTCCTAAAAATAGAGATACTTCTGGATAAATCCTAGAAGATACGTTGGAAGATGACGGTGCTAGACTTAAAAGTCACCTGAAACAGCTTTAAATGGCCAGATAGAGCTTTCTCCCTTTCTCTGTAGAAGTCACATCTGAATTTAACCTCAGTTCCAAAACTCAGTGCTGAGGCGAACTAGAAAATAATTAAGTGAATGAGCCCCTAGTGCAGTTTGAATGTTTACATAGCAGATTCATCATTTTAAAAAACTGATTCTCCTTAGTAGTGCTTTCTCAGATACCCTGACCAACGTCATTGGACCGCCTTGGACACCCCTGGGGTGTTCTCTTTCAGGGTTTATTTGCTACTCTGCATCACAGATGAGCCTTCCTTAAGTGAAATCACCTCACTTCCCCAAATCGAATTTCTGTAAACTTTGTGTTTTAACAAAACCTCACCACAGCTGAAGTTTTTAATTGTCCGGATAGTTGCTTGCAACCGTGCTAATTTCTTAATGCCCACCCTCCGATTTCCTCATCTTATGAAAATCACCCTGCAGCCTCACTTTTCGAATGAAGGAAGCTGTGCACGGTCTATGATGCAGCCTGTTAGATAAAACCCATGGAACTGATCAGAATGGCTTTCACTTACAAGTCTCATCTGTGAAGAAAGATGTACAAAAATTCAGAGAAGTTCTGCAAGTTTGACAGAAAAAAGCAGAATGACCTTTTGGGGCGATGGTTGTGCTGAAATGGCTGCCCCAATTTGTTTGGACAAGGGATTGAAGGTGTCCTGAAAGGATCCCAGCCCTTGCCGCTGGCCCCCAAAGACAGTTCAAGTCCTTAATCGCATGAACTTAAGTGACTATAAAATACTGGAGTGAACAATTTAAAAAATTATCTAGGAGGGGTGCGGTGGCTCAGGCCTGTAATCCCAGCACTTTGGGAGGCCAAAGTGGGCGGGTCACCTAGGATCAGGAGCTTGAGACCAGCATGGCCAACACACGGTGAAACTCCATTTCTACTAAAATTACAAAGACTAGCTGGGCATAGTGACATGCGCCTGTAGGCCCAGCTACTTGGGAGGCTGAGACAGGAGGATCAATTGAATCTGGGAGGCGGGGGTTGCAGTGAGCCAAGATCATGCCACTGCACTCCAGCCTGGGTGACAAAGGGCGACTCCATCTCAAATAAATAAATAAATAAATTGAAAATAACTGTCTAAAGTAATAACCCCATTTTACACTGGCATTATTGTTTTAAAAATGTATTTGATAAAATTTTATGCAAAAAAAAACTTGCTTTGACTTTGGAAGAAGAGCAGGAACAGAAGGAAAGGGTTAAAGATCTTACATTACTTAAATATACATTAACCCTTTCTTAAGATGCTTCTTGGATGTTGAGATTTGTTTTTTAAATATTGGAGGATGACAAATAATTCATCAGAGGACAGGGGAGGCAGTATCATATTAAGATCACAGTTTTGTGGATCTGTGCAAGGCTTTTCCTTAATATAATGTAAAGGTTTGCAAGAGCTTTTCTCGCTGCTGGTAGGCTGGGTTTTTCATGATAACCTTCAGCATCATTGATACCAACCTCGGTGGCATTACTATTGCTATTTACAGTCATGTGCTAGTAATGTTAAACCTGAATGGGATTAATAAAGTAAATTAAGTGATAAAGATTTTAATGCTATTAACAAATTGGTAACACTTCTTGACAGCATAAAAAAAGGCATAGCATGCCATTTGCCAGCCTAGGTAAATTCTACAATCTGTGAATATAAAGATTTCCTGCTGATTCATTTTGATAAACTTTATTTTCTTCAAGTGTCTCTTTTGCTACTTTCATGTTTTTCTTCCTTTGCTTCTTTCCTCTCTTCCCTTACTCATCTTTCCTTTTTCTTTCCTTCTTCTCCTTGTTTTTTTCCTCCCCTTCCCTCTTTCTTATCTCTCCTTTCCTTCCTCCCTCTCTCTCCCTTTCTTCTTTTTCTTCCTTCCTTCGATGCCTTCCTCCCTGTTCCCTTTTCCCCTCTTTGTCATTTCTCTGTGTGAAGGTGCATTCTTCACGATCTCTCCTCTTTACTGCTTTGCTGTTACTCTGTGGTTATTGTCTGGAAATTGACCATTGCCTAGCAATCATGTGTGTGACTTCTGCCAATAAACCTGCTGGCTCAGCCTCCTTCCTTCCTCGGCCCTCTCTGCTTCCTTAGCTAGTGCTTTCCTCACTCCCACTGTCTTCTGGCTTCCACCTCAACACTCTTCATCCTCCCGCAGATGCTTCCTGGGGTTCTTTTTGAAATGGATGCTAGCCTTTTGTTCCAGTCCCACTCTGAACTGCTGGGGTCAGGCAGCTAGCAGCCTCCCTGGGGCAGTGCTATGATGAATTTTGGCATGGCCAGGCTGTTTAACAACTCCATTGCAGAGTGCCAGCTTCCTCAAAGATTAAAAAGAGCTGTGATGAGCTTTTTCCAAAGGCTCCACTCAAGTTTTGAAATGCCAAAGATTCCCGTGGATCTCTAAATTATGTGGTAATTTTTCAAAACCACGCCTACCCAATAAAAGCGAGTTTTCTTTTCCAAGAAACATACCTACTCTGTGATATTATTATTGAAGCACTCAAATTTTCCTGGGATCTATGTTGTTTGGATTCAATAATTTTTTATTTAAAAATTTCAAGTCCTGTCACCCTTTTTATTGCTAAGAGTCAATTATGTCTCATCTTTGCTGTCATTCACATGCTTTCTTCTTTTTAAAGTCATAGTTGTCATAAATGACTCTGTCAAATAATTTTTTGAATGTTTCATTTCAGAAACATTTAGAAAGTTGTCTGTATTGAGTACAATTTTTTGAGGGTGGAGTCAGTTATTTCAGCCCAAATTATTTAGCTCTGCAAATAAGTGGAAAATTATTTAAATTAGGAAATACCGTTTTCTTTTATGCAGTAAAAAATCTTTCAGAATCACTTTATCTTTTTATACCTACCTCTTTGGAGCATGATGTGGCCACCAAAGAGGTAAACAATGGTCTTTCATTGGACCTCCTTATGGGGTCAGGCAAGGTAATACTGCCGGGGACCTTCTGATGTTAGTCATGAATGAGAAAACATTTAGACTTAGTTTGTGTGGCTGTGTGCAGAGAACAGAAGCATCTCACATCACACAGCCTTTTTGCAAATCTGGGCTGTGCCTTTCAGCTGTGCTTTAGGGACATCATCCCAGCTTCTCCAGAGCCGAAGAATGAGAGAAAAGTGTCTCTCTCTCTCTCTCTCTCTCTCTCTCTCTCTCTCTCTCTCTCTCTCTCTCTCTCTCTCGTCTGTCTCTCTGTGCGTGTGTGTGTGGGGGTGTGTGTGTGTTTCTACTGAATGTGATGAGTGCTCTCAGGAAGGATAACTTGGGCTGGAGTTAACAGCTCCATACCTTCCTTCTTATCCTTTCTGGTATTCATTAAGTTAATATACTGTTGCCTGCATGGGGCACCTTCTTTGATGGAGAGTACAGTTAAATGCCTATTTAGACATGTCATGGACTAACCAATGCAAGAAGGTGCATGAAGTGTGGCAGGGGGTTGGGGGAGGTGAGGGCAGCAGGAGAAAAAAGTGTTGCTCTATATTTTTTAACTTAAAAATGCTTCTTCTGAACAATCCTTTGCAGCTGGCAGAAGGGTAAAGTTTCTCACACTATGAAAGGAAGTCAGACCATAAATAAACCAGTCAAGCACACCTGGAAAGAATAAAATGCCTTTCTGGGCTTTACACTGTGCTTAGAATGGATGCCAGTCTAGTGAGTGCGTTTAAATAGTATGGAAGAATGTGTAAATGCCACATTAGAATGAAGCCGGCAAAATGTTTCCATTTTAATCTCCAATTTTAAACTGATCCTTTATGGGAGAAAATATGGAAAGGCATTTTCAAAGTTTAATATCTTGCTGTCCTGGGCGATGGACATCTTTCAAAAAGTAATGATGGAACAAGACAGAATGGGGCAGTACTTCCAGAACCAGGTAGAAACTAACAAACCTTCCAGAAGTTGTTAGGATTTTCACACTTATGGATCTAATTCAAAGAACAAAGATAAGCAGTACACTTGTCATCTGAAGTGCATACAAAGACCTAATGTGACCCAGTGAGTATTAGCCCTTTTTTGCCTCATCTCTTAGGACATCATGCAAGATTTTTTTTTTTTTTTTTTAAATCACTGAACTGGTCAGAAACACTCTAAATGCAGTTCTTATGTGGGGAATCATGGAAGCTTCTGTTTAATCGCTTGGCTGTCAGTACTATCTGTGAATTCCATCCCATCTTGCTTAGGCCTTGTGCAAATTTTAAGTTGGGGTAACTCCACCTCCCCAGAAGTTGGGCACAGCTGAAACGAGTCAGCAAACTTTTGGCTGTGTTACTTTTGTCTGAAAAGCATGCATTTGCTGCCTCCTTTATCATCTGCACAACAGGGTTCAAGTCTGGGCCACAGGATGGAAGAGGGTAGTGTATTATATGGTGGGCCTAGGCACGACTGTGGAATATCCACTTCCTAGGTGAAGAAATGAGAGCTGGTCTTGCATACCCCATTCCTTATTCCGCTAACTTTGCCCTAGGATTCCAAAGCCCAGGTGGAAAAGAAATTTTTCTTTTGGTTTGATCTATGTCAGCTTTTACAAATTAATGCCAACTGCAGGTTGATGGTTACATTTTTAACCATTTATGGGTATAGCAGGAAAGTAAAAACAAGTATGTTTGGGTCTAGCTGTTGCATAGTCACGTTTGTCCTTCTTTCCCAAGCTAATCTCCTTTTGCTGCCTCCTTCCAGTGGCAGGCAGAGATTCTCTGTGTTTCCTTGCCTGGTTCACTTTCTTAACCCACTGTGTGCAGAGGGAGAGTGTGAGCCAAGGAGGGCTCAAGAGAGCCACTGGGGGCTTAAATTCATAAAAGTATGAATTTGCCTTCTTTACCCAGGTAGTCTCTCCCCAACACATGGGTTCTGCCTCCCATTGTAAAGTCTGAAGAGGATGGGAAGAAATGAGTAATTACTAAGTGCCTGTTAATGGCCAGGCATTGCCAGGACCAAATGATACTCATTTTTGTTTTTTGAACCATTGTGATCGTGTCTTTGTTAGAAGGGGTTTTTGTTGACTGCTTTAAGAACTTTTCACGGAACTGGTATCTCTTGATGAACTTTCATAGACTAACATTTCTTGATGATTGTTTTATGCCAGACACGTTGTTAGAATTTTGCTTTACTTTATACAATTTCATGTGTTTGAGGGGAGAAAATCTGAATATTTGATTTTAAAATACCAACTTGATCCTTCTAAAAAGAAGAATAGGAAGAAAATAAAAGAAGGAAAGCTTGCTGCCAGCTAGTTCATTCTATGAAAAAGTGGTTGGATGTTTTGATCTTCCATTCATTCCTTTAATCATTTTTTCATTCAATAACTATATAGTGGGTATCTCCTTTATGCAAGATGTTCATACAGAGTATCACGGGGGAATAAAAGAACTGCAAGTCAGGCCAGGTGCGGTGCCTCATGCCTGGAATCCCAGCACTTTGGGAGGCTGAGGTGGGTGGATCACAAGGTCAAGAGATTGAGACCATTCTGGCCAACATGGTGAAACCCCCTCTCTACTAAAAATACAACAAATTAGCCGGGCGTGGTGGCGGGTGCCTGTAGTCTCAGCTACTGGGGAGGCTGAGGCAGGAGAATAGTTTGAATCCAGGAGGCGGTGGTTGCAGTGAGCCGAGATTGTGCCACTGCACTCCAGCCTGGCGACAGAGCGAGACTCTGTCTCAAACAAACAAAAAACAAGAACAATAACAAAAAAAGAACTGCAAGTCATGGTCCTTATCCTCATAAAATGTATTCCCTAATATGCATCATTTCTATGGATGTGTTTTAATTTTCATATATGTTAACTAAAATTTCTGGATCAAGAGTTTTTTTTTGTTTTGACAGAGAGATCAAGAAACTAATGAAAACATTTGTCTTCTTCTTTTTTTTTTTCTTTTTGGTGATAGAGTCTTTTTCTGTTGCCTGGGCTGGAGTGCAATGGTGTGATCATGGCTCACTGCTGCCTCCATACCCTGGGCTCAAGTGATCTCCCACCAGCCACCACCACCTCCCAAATAGCTGGGACTACAGGTGCATGCCACCACACCCAGCTCTTTTTTTTTTTTTTTTTTTTT
>NW_016814436.1:1422211-1475240 GCF_001698545.2 Rhinopithecus bieti | reverse complement strand
TTGAGATGGAGTTTTGCTCTTGTTGCCCAGGCTGGAGTGCAATGGCCTGATCTTGGCTCACTGCAACTTCCACCTCCCAGGTTCAAGCAATTCTCCTGCCTAAGCCTCCTGAGTAGCTGGGATTACAGGCACTGACCACCACAGCCAGCTAATTTTTGTATTTTTAGTAGAGATGGTATTTTACCATGTTGACCAGGCTGGTCTTGAACTCGTGACCTCAGGTGATCCACCCGCCTCAGCCTCCCAAAGTGCTGGGATTATAGGCGTTAGCCACTGCGACCAACCTAATTTTTTAAAAATTTACTTTTTGTAGGCACAGGGTCTCACTATGAGACAACTATCTTGCCCAGACTGGTCTAGAACACCTGGGCTCAAACTTCCACTTTGGCCTCCCAAAGTGCTAGGACTACAGGTATGAGCCACTGCGCCCAACTGTCCCCACTAATCTTAAATTAAAACTTTTGACATTTAATTTTTAAGAAATTTTTTTCCATTCATTAAATAAACTTACGTGTTGGACATGCTTAGAGTGATTCTAAAAAGTTAGCTTAGCTAACTTTTAGACTAAAATACTAAAATCTTAAGTTGATATTTTGCTTCAATAATAATTGAGGCCCAGGCACCATTTTCATGCAAGTTTGTTTGTAGACCAAATGCTGAGAGTATTTGCCTTCTGATAAAGATGGAATTCACTGTTCAGAAAGTTACTCTGCATCCAAAAGAAGCATAGCGTTTTTACAGTAATGTGCTGCTAATGTTTAGTGTTTCTTTTCTGATATTATTGCTGAAATTTCCAATGGTGTAAATTAGACCTTCTAATCCTTGTCTCAGCAGTAAGCAATAATTGAGGATATTTGATGATTTTTATCCACATGGGAGAATGCACTGCATAATTCAAAAGCAGCTGATCTCTGCATTCAGTTTACTTATATTGCATTTTTTAGTTTCAATATTTTGAGGAGTGAAGGAATGGTTAAATAATATTCTCTTAAGTGACCAATAACAGAGAAATAAATGTAATCAGGAAATAAATGGTGATTACCTACATTAATATGCATTTCTTATATTTGAATTTAGTTTTTCAGCAACTATATTCAACCTTCCTTCATAGCACTCTTGACTGATTTTGGAAGCATGTATCACCTTATTTCATGATCTGTTTCTTCAGTGTTTCTTTAATGTCAAAGCATTTTTGGTTCATCAGCTAGTTCTCCTTTGGTTCAGAGGCAGAGGAAGAAATCCAATATGGGGATCAGGGGTAGTATTCTTCGTTTGTTAGGAATGTAATAGAACATGTGTGTATTGTATGTCATGATGTTATATATAAATCTCTTTACTAGGTTTTTAACTACCATCAAAATTCACCTGAGGGTGATGCTCTGTAGGTAAGAAATCTTAATGGAAGAGAGATTTACCAAACCAGACCGTAAGGAAAACACGAGTGTTTCTAATTTTCTGAAGCACAGTTTTAATATTTGTATTCCTTCTAATATGGCGCTGTGATTTTTAACACCAAATTTGACAGGCAATAAATCTAATGATTACCGAGCATATGAAAAAAATATATAAGGTAAGGAGCTTGACATTTCAATATTTTGCTTTCACATGCGTGGAATATTTGTTAACAAAGTTTCATAAGGATTTAAAAATCATTACATATCACAGTTATACCTCTAATAAACTGATTATATATTTGTTTCTACTCTGTAATTAGGGGTAATTACACTAATTGCATAAACAGATGATAATCAACCTGAAATTACTTTATAAAACAAGAACATTTACACAACAATAATGTCATTAAAAAACATAAGACCCCAAGAATGAGACAAAGCCAGCACCACCAGGAAATTCAGTCAGGGATTAAGTGCCTGGTACTGTAGGTATAATAGGGCCGCTGTCACCTTCCCATTACCCTAATGCACTCCATTCCTCTTAGATATAGTATGTTTAAATCCTGAGCTGTGAATTCCTAGGCCTTTGTGCCTTTGTCTCATCACCTTAACGTTTTTAATGTAGTTTTTGTTGTGTAAATCTATATAAGTGCCATCACCCGTCAGCGGTGACATCTGATGGCATGAGGCCGACCCAGTCTGCATGTATTAGGGCTTTTTGTGTTTGTGCAGTGGAACCTACTTAAACAAATTCCACTTGGAGGAATAAACCTGTAAAAGGAATACATTTTCCCTGTTCTGAAACAATAGCTCTGTGCTGAAAGGATGCCCATGAAAAGAATAAATCACATAGAAGGATAAAGTTCCTTTCTTCCAAAAGGCAAGGGGAAGGTAATGATGATTTTGACCTATGGAGGAAATAAATCTCTTGATTTATCATTTTCATGTGCAGAGCCATCTAGAACACATGCCAGGAAGCCTCCTTGAAATTATTACCAAATTTCAAATTCTCCAAAAGAATTTCAAATAACAAAAACAATGATCAAGAACTCAACAATTTCACACAAAAAGTATTAAAGCCCCAGACCAGGTAAGCACACTCTCAACATTCCTTACAGAACTCTTTAACGTGGAGCTATTCTATCAGCGCTAGACACCAGCGAACCCAGTACCTGGAGGGTAGTGGCTACAGGTGAAATCAGTCTCTGTTAAAATACAGTATTTACCTTGCAACTGACCTTTGGTAAGGACAGTAGCTCAGGAACTCCACATGTGTAATCACATATACCCTGAGTAGAGTTTGCTGTTGTTGACAATAAATTTGGGGCTTAGAAATACATAGATCTCTGGGGCTTCAGCTCCTAATACTTGGGAGGATCTACGCTATACAAATATCCAGCGTTCATTGTCACTTTAATTTGTAGCAGAGCAATTGGAGTATATTAAAAATGTTTAGGACTTGAGATGCCAACTCAAGTTCAACCTGAGAATGTGAAGTTGTCAACTTTACATCCCGGTTTCTCCACCAATTTAAAAAATGTGGTTGACAAAACAGTATCTTCACAATCACCACGTGCTGATACGAGGTAGATGGACAGGTGCTAATAAGTACTTGCTTAATGCATACATAAATATAAGGGCAAAAAAAGAAAAAGATAGTATTTGATAGGTTTCTCCAAAAGAGAAGTTCCGAATGTGAACTTTGTGTTGCCTGAATGCTTGGTAACGTTTCTTAAAGTTTTGAGTAATAATACATTATGTCTCTGGGGTTAAATAATACTTGTTAGAAAGCGTATGGAGATGACAGATGGGCACAAAAGAAGAAATGTAAAGGCTTTGGGGTCAGCACTGTACTGCTTTATCACTCCAGAAAGCTCCTACTTCTAGAGGACATAAGAATGCCATTTCCCCACATCTTACCAGCACAGAGTGTTTTAATTTTTTAAATCTGTCAATTTTATGGACAAATTATTACTTTCATGCATCATCGTCAATTCTAGAAACCCCTTAACAATTTTTTTGTTTTCATTTTATTCTGTGGGATATAATTGGTGTTTTGATAGATCTCTATTATCAGGATCTCTTTTCTATTTGGGGGAATTCTGCAGTGTTATAAGTCTTAGTGGCGCTCGCCTCCCACTAGAGAAATGACACTTCCAAAGCTGTCTGACAGTGAGAATACAGGTATGTTCCCAGGTTTTGCTCATAAGACACCCTCATTTCAGAGTTGAGGTGAGTTGTAGAAAGACTGAGTTCCTGGGGAGCAGAAGCGATAGTGCTGATCACGGCATCTAGTGTCTACTGATGTGTGTGTCTGCAGTGCAGACTGCACTGACCAGGACTCAGCAGTGGCAGCAGGGATGTCCACACTAGAAGAGTTCTCTGCTGTGATGCTAGCGTTAAACCTAGCTTTGTATCTCCGAACCTGGATCTTCAGCTGCCACAACCATTCTGTGAGCTAGATAATAGTTTTTAATGAGCATCGTCTTTGCTCCGGTAGGCCAATATAGGTTTCTGTTACTTGCAACTTAAGACATTAATGGGTAAATAAATAAGTAGTACTAGGCCTGGTTGCTTCTAATTTGCTGGACAGTTAAAGGCAAAAGAATAAGCTCAGGCTGGGCATGGTGGCTCACACCTGTAATCCCAGCACTTTGGGAGGCTGAGGCAGGCGGATCACAAGATCAGGAGATTGAGACCATCCTGGCTAACTTGGAAACCCCGTCTCTACTAAAAATACCAAAAAATTAGCCGGGCATGGTGGCGGGCACGCGTAGTTCCAGCTACTTGGGAGGCTGAGGCAGGAGAATGGCGTGAACCCCGCAGGCGGAGGTTACAATGAGCTGAGATTGCGCCATTGCATTCTAGTGTGGGCAATAGAGCGAAACTCTGTATCAAAACAAACAAACAAAACAAAACAAAACAAAGAATAAGCTCAAAGTCCTAAATTCTTGGCTTAGGTAGAGACTTTCTATTATAGCACCAAAAAAAATCTTCTCTTGCAGGCACAGAGCAGAAGAAATTAAAAGTAAACTTAAGATTTGAATCCCAAGGTTGCTGAGCTACCAAGTCAGTTGAATTTACAGCCAGATGTGAAAGTGTATTGATTGAGAGAGGAGAACCTCAGAACTGGGGTAGAGATATTGGGAAGGAGCAGAGTATGATGAGATCCCAGCCCCATGAGTCTCATTTGTTGACTGGAGCAGCCTTCTTGCCTGTCTTACTCGAAAACCAGAATGACCCCCTTTGCAAAGGGAATTCCATCCTCCTTGTGGCCCATTCTCAACATCTGGCACCATCCCCAGATCCCTATGTAAAGACAGATCTCAGGATGCCTTGGAATACCAACTGCAAAGTCAAAACTGCAAGATGTTGATCATTTTTATTTGCAAAAATCTGATAAATGGATTCTGAAGGCAAATGAACAAGGAAAAGGAGTGTAATTTTAAATTTGGCTGAATTTGTTGAAATGGATTGACTTACCACGGATTCTCGATTCAGTATGGTAGCTCGAGTGAGTGTGCTAGATGCCACACTAGGCATTCAATTCCTCAGGAAGTTAGAAACATTGGAATGGATTTATCATGTTTGCCTAACCATACCACATCCTCTGAGAGGATTCAGAAGATAATCTCTTCAGTTATTTAGAAATACAGGAATGAGAGTGTTCCAGGTCTTAGAAGAGGGCCAGAGTGGCCATTCTCTGTAAGCTAATGATGCTGGTGAGAGATACAGCAAAAGGTTCCATGATTTCAGGGAGGTTACTGGATCCCAGGGCCGCAGAGGCTAAGTGGCAGCTCCAAACCATTAGAGACAAGGTGGTTATGGTTATCGTAATATGCATCATAGCTGGTGGGATAATGGTTTGATCAACTTTAATATTTGGAAGTAGCTAGATTTATAATAGATGGTCAGCCCAATTAGGTTCTACTCAATAAGAGTAACAGAAATTGCATACTTGATAAATCAAGGCCTGATTTGAATTACCACAATGGTCATGACCTCTCAACAAAGTCCCTAATCTATAAAAGTTTACGGTTCCAGACTTCTTTAAATAAAGGGGAAGTCAAATACCCTTGAGAGAGAGCAAACTACAATAACATCTCAGTTAGTGGCTATACATCTTCTTATCCTTTACAAAGGGACCTAAGCCATTTACCTGAGTAAATGCAAACTTGGTGTGGAGAAGTGAAATGTTCAGACCTTTCAGAAAGTGTTAGACATTCGCTCTGGGCTAGTACTAAGTCCTGGTGACTCAGAACACACTGTGATTCCTCTGTGGTTCTGAGTATGGGTTTTATGGAATTCACATGATGGAGATCTAACTCAGATCTGTTTCATTGTAGGCCCAGTAGGACCTTGAATACATAATGTAATTATTTAATTCATGAATGTACCATTGGAATATATATCATCAACAATGGTGGAACCCTGTACTGGCTTCTCACCTATTATGGTAGAAAGGACTAAATGGGAACTTCTGGAATTCCTCTCAATACCAAAAGTAAATGAAAAGCAATACCACATCCCTGGGGGAACCATAGTGACAAATGTCATAAGAAGCCACTTGAAAGAGATGGAGATACTGATTCCAACTCTCTACTATACTTGGAGAATGCTGGTAGATTATTATAAGCTTAACAAGTGGTGACTTCCATTAAATCAGGTGTTCCAAATGTGGTGTCTTTACTGAAGCGAAAGAACATAGCCTTTACTAATCTTGCAAATCTTGTTTTCTCTATCACAATAAATTTAGAGCGTCAGTAGCATTTTGCTTACACTTGGCATGGATAACAATATACTTTTGCAACTTTGCCTCAGAGTTATGTAAATTCTCTGACCTCAAGCCATGATGTAATCTCTAGGAAACTTGATCATCTCATTATCCCAAAAGATAACTGATTAGTCCAGGACACCAATGACACTATGCTGATGGGATCAGGGGAAGAGAAGTGGTAGACACTCTAGATACTCTGGCCACACACATGCATGCCAGAGAATGAGAGATATATTCTTGAAAATACAAAGATATAGTTGCTAGTGAAGCTTCTGAGGGTTCATTGGTTTGGAACATTTCGCAATATATACTGCAGTTTGAAACTGCTACCACTAACAAAGAAACAGCACCTAATGGGTCTATGTTCATTTTGAAGGCAGCATATCCCACATTGGGCTATGTTGCTTGAAGCTACTTACTAGGTATAGCCAGTGCTGTCAGGGCCTCACCCATAACCCCTCACTACTTCAAAACTTCAACTTCCAGAACTGAAATTCTTTTTCCTGAGGGATTTCTCTGACTGCTAGAACATACCTAATTGCTTATTACTCTAAGTGTCTTGACATATTGTGATGCTGTATGAAGACTGTATTAAGTCTCATTAGGAGAAGCATAGTAAAAGCCCTGGGATTTGGGATTGAAGCCGTTTTCTCTTAGTCAAGCAATTAGTCTACTGAGAAACAGCTCTCCCCGTGCTTCAAGGGTCTTACAGAGACTAAATGTTTAACCATGACCTACTAGATAACTATTCAATCTGAGCTGACCATGATGCATGTCACATGAGTCACTTAGCCATGTATTTGGGTATACTAAACTGCAATGGGTTTTCAAGTAGAGGTGGTTGTATTAGTCTGTTTTCACACTGCTGATAAAAACATACCTGAGACTGGGTGATGTACAGAAGAAGGAGAGGTTTAATGGACTTACAGTTCCACATGGCTGGGGAGGCCTCACAATCATGGTGGAAGGCAAGGAGGAGCAAGTCATGTCTTACATGGACGGCAGCAGGCAAAAGAGATCTTATGCAGAGAAACTCCTCCTTATGAAACCATTAGATCTCATGAGACTTGCTCGCTAAAATGAGAAGAGCATGGGAAAGACCTGCCCCCATGATTCAATTACCTCTCACCAGGTCCCTCCCACAACAGGTGGGAATTCAAGATGACGTTTGGGTGGGGATACAGCCAAATCATATCAGTGCCATATATGGCATCTAGTTCAAGGAGATTTTTCTCAACTTACACTTGTGTTTGCAAGGGGAGGTTCCTATGACTGATTAAGGGGAAAAGTGAACACTTAATTACCCCTGGTTTTGCATGATAAATTAGTACCAATGCAAAGAGGACTATTTTAGCATTATAAATACATTTAGTGGTAGCCTGGCCTCAACTTGTAAACTTTACCTTAACCACCATTGTCAACTGCCATTAATGAATGCTCAACCTGCTAACTGTAGCCCCCCAGTATGGTACCATGCCCACTGGGGATCATCTAGAACCTAACTATTCATCAGTAGAGATCATCAAGGAGCAAAAGTAATTTTGAATTTGAATTTGCATTTGCATTCCTTGCCTGCCATGCTTTAGCCAGCCTACCATTCTTAGATTGAAGGCTTTACTTCCCATGATGGTGTCCCACACCACATAGTTTCTAAATATAGTTTCTCTACATTGAAAGAAGTAAGGCAGCAGATATAACACATAAGATTCATTCAGTCTCCCAGAAGCTGGAGTGGAGTCTGTGAAATAAAATTTTAGTTTTCTAACCTCTGTAGCTTAGGGAAGCATATATGAAATGGTAGGAAAGGATACTAAGGACGGATCAACCATTTCCTGCAATTTATGCAATCATCCAGAATGGTAGAAAGGCCTATTGATGACTCTGTTAGAGCTTCAGATTAGAGACTACCTTGTGAAGTTGGGGTGCTGTCCTGTGGGACTTGATGCGTGCTTTGAACTAGTGATAAGCATGTGATCCTGTGCCTGTCATACAACGAATGTATAAGTTTGGGAACCAACAGAGAGAAAAAGGCAATGGTATCTCTCACAAGTACAGCTAATGAGCCACTCACAAAAGTTACTTTCTGTATTAGTCAGGGTTCAGTGCAGGAAACAAAAAATCACTTCAGGTATTTTAGGCAGAAAGGGCTTTCATGCAGGTAACTGGATGCTTGTGAAATCATTGGAGACAGGTGCAGTGACTCATGCATGCAATCCCAGCACTTTGGAAGGCTGAGGTGGGAGGATTGCTTGAGCCCAGAAGTTTGAGACCAGCCTGGACAACATAGAGAGACCCATCTCTACAAAAAAATAAAACAAATTAGCTGGTGTGATGACATGCACTTGTGGTCCCAGCTACTCAGCAGGCTGAGGTGGGAGGATTGCTTGAGCCTGGGAGGTCAAGGCTGCAGTGAGCCATGATCATGCCACTGCACTGCTGTGTGGGTTATAGAGCAAGACCCTGTCTCAAAAAAAAAAAAAAAAAAAAAGACTGGAGAAGTAAGAGTCAGTCATTTCAAGAAGAGTTAAGTTCAAGAAAACCCCATGTAGATAAAATTCTGGAGTCAGGTAGTTGAAATAAAGAAATGGTTGGAATGGTGAATGCCTACCGATTATATTTAGGACATTTCCCATCTCAGAAACCCTGTGATCTGCTGCTTTAGAGGCTTAATACCCAAAGGAAGATGGCTTCTATCAGGGAACAGCAGTGATTGCATTGAATGAGAGGGTGAGCCAGCTCACCCAGCTATCTCAGACTTCTCGTGCCATTGGCCAAATCTGTAAAAAAGGATGTTCTGGGTTGGCATGGGAGATTGTTCTGGTCAATAAGGTTACTACTATGTAATAGCAACGAGGTATATGGAACCCAAGGGATGTTTTGGGATGCTGCCTTGTACTGTTCCAGTAATTAAAATTTAATGGAAGAACACATCAATATCTCAAATCCCTCAGGAACGAAGGTCAGCTCATCATATGGGGTAGATAAACCTGGTCAGCTGAGTAGCAGAATGAAATTGAAGAGAACGTGGAAGGAAAAGAGGGGAAGGGATGAAGCCCCCCACTGCAGCATGACATCCATCTGCAGATGACTGTAGCATCTGCCCATATTTTCCTACCTGCTATGTCTCATGTTTCTTTATATATCTTAACACATTTTCTTCTCTCTTCCTGTTTCTTTTCTCTACTATCTGACACTGTATGCTAAGGATTAACTTTACAGCTGAGTCTATAGATAATAGAATATTGAAGAGTGAGAGTACCAGAGAAGATCTTGTACTTATAGCTGGAGGCATCAACTGAAAGGTCTTTGGGTTTTTCATCGTGGGAGGAAGGAAGGAAGGAATACTTTTATTATTTATTTTTATTTTTATTTTTTTGAGATGAAGTCTCGCTCTATTGCCCAGGCTGGAGTGCAATGGGGCAGTCTCGGCTCACTGCAACCCCTGTCTCCTGGGTTAAAGCGATTCTCCTGCCTCAACCTCCTGAGTAGCTGGAAGTACAGGTGTACACCACCACGTCCTGCTAATTTTTGTATTTTTAGTAGAGATGGGGTTTTGCCGTGTTGGCCAGGCTGATTTCAACTCCTGACATCAGGTGATCCACCCGCCTCGACCTTCCAAAGTGCTGGGATTACAGGCAAGGGCCACCACGCCGCCTAGCCAGGAATGCTTTTAGATTAGATAAGGGTGGTTGTATTATGTTAGGCAAGAGCTTTATTTTGGGAGGTGGGGAGAAAAAGTATGAGGAAGAAAAATGTTTGTTGATGTGAACCAATCAAAGGGTAGTCTTTCAGTGAGCACTTGTCATCTTTTTTGACTGCCTAGTATCTGGGTCTCCTTCCTATGTTTTGGGTTCTCTCTCATCTTACTGAGTCTCATTGTAGGCGGTGTCTACTACCTCTTGCTGAAAATGCCAGTTATTTGTTTTCCTACCAAATCATCTTTGGCCCTCTTGCAGCTGGAGTACAAGTGGGCATCATCTAGAGTCCAGGGGTGACCCCCAGAGTCACAGGAAGGCACATCCTCCAGGTCATCTCTTTGGTAGGGGCAGTGGCTGCAGGAAGCCTGTGTTCCTGGAACAGCAGTGCTGGTGCATTAGTGAGAACATCCTGCATTCCCTGCTGACCTTCTTTAGTGCTTAGCAGTGACAGTAGTGCCCTCTCTTCACTGACTCTGTGGTGTGATTTGGGGTCTTTTTGTCTGTATTGCCCAAGTTCTCTGCATTAGCTATTATCCTTGTTCATCTTTCATCAGCCAGGGTTGGCTTCTGTTGTTTCCCACTAGGAAAACCAACCTATTCAATGATGTAATGGAAGGAACACTGGACTTGCAGGCAGGAGCCTGGGTTGGAAACAGGAGCTGTCACTTAGTGGCCATGTGACGTGGTGCATATGATTTAACCTCTCTGAGTCGCGGCTTCCTTATCTGTAAAATGGGAATCACGTTCCCCACCTCAGCTTTTTAGCGTAAAGATTAAATGAGCTAATGTGTGTGAAGGTTCTTAGATCTGTGCCTGTCACATCCTGTTTTTATTGTTTTTGTTTTAAATAAGCAGCACAATGGGAATATTCAGTGTTTGAGCACAGAGTAACTGTGCTTTTATCATAGCATACGACTGTTTCTTATTATTTTTATTAAAATGTCCTGGAAAAGGATATGTTGTCTTGCTTGTTCCTGGGAGTGCATGAAGTTACGGAGTTGTAATTGGCAATTCTGAGTACAAGCGTTCTTTACTTATTGTTTAAGCACTTCCGTAGCATACAGTTCAGATTTCTAAGGGTAATCCTGGGAATTGCAGAGTAGCAAGATGTACTTTTGTATGTGATCACTGTTAGAAAGTTTAATAAACCCAGTGACTATATTAATAAGCATGCCATTTGTGGTGAAAGGCAGCTTGTTTATTTTTTCAATCAAATTATTCTTACAAAGGAATGTTAGACATAGAGGGTATAAATAATAATTAAATGAATGCCTATATACTCATCATTCAAATGAAGTCTCTTGTGTAACTCTCCCCAAATTCTTTCCCTGCCTTCCTTCTAGCGGTATGCATAAAAAATGTCTGGAATTACATACAACAAAGTGATAGCAGAGGCAGGAATGATGGGGTGTTTTCGCTTTCTTCATTTCTTTGTAGTTTGAATTTTTTAGGAGTATACTTTTTTTTTTCCATTTAGGAAAAACAATACATTTAGGAATGAAAATGACCAACCATGTTAATTACATTGCAGCAATAGAAATTAATGAATTGGAAAACACAAACACAGTAGACTTGCTATAAACAGTCATGTGTTGCCCAGCAATGGGGATATGCTCTGAGAAGTGCCTCACTAGGTGATTTTGGTGTCCTGTGAACATCATAGGGTGTACTTACACAGAGCTAGATGGTACAGCCTACTATAATCCTAGGCCATATGGTCTAGCCTATTGCTCCTGGACTACAAACCTGTACCACATGTTACTGTACTGAATGCTACAGATGATTGTAACACAAAGATAATATTAGTGTATCTAAATGTAACTAAACATAGAAAAGGTTATATTCCAACCTAAGACATCACAAGGTGATAGTTCTTCAGCTCCATTATAATCTTTTTATTTTTTTAACTTTTTTGTTTTTTTGAGGCAGGATCTCTACTGCCAAGGCTGGAATGCAGTGGCACAATCTCGATTCACTGTAACCTCTGTCTCTTGGGTTCAGGTGATCCTCCTGCCTCAGCCTCCCAAGTAGCTGGGATTACAGGCATGCGGTACCACTCTTGGCTCATTTTTGCATTTTTAGTAGAGATGGGGTTTCACCATGTTGGCTGGGCTGGTCTGGAACTCCTGACCTCAAGTAATCTACTTGTCTTGGCCTTGCAAAGTAATGGGATTACAGGTGTGAGCCACCATGTCCAACCTCCATTATAATCTATGGAACCACCATAAAACACCTGTCCTTGACCAAAATGTCATAATGTGGCTCATGACTAAATACATTAAATTTCAGGAGCACATTGGCAACAAGTATTTAGACAATGAATAGTTTTACTGGTTTAACTAGTAATTAAAAAGATGTACCTTGAGTCAGTGGAGGTGGTATCAAACCCAGTTCCAACACGTACTAGCTGTGAGGCCTTGAGCAAACCATGTAAACTTTTGTGCCTCAGTTTCCTTACCTATAAAATGTGGATGGTTATGGAATCAAGCTTGTAAGATGGCTGTGAAGATTAGATGGGTAATTACTTAGAACAGTGGTACATAGTTAGGATGTATGTATATACAAGAAATGGAATTCTGGAAAATGTAGTTCAGTCCCGCCAAACCAACACATTGCAAAGGCATCACACTCTTCTAGTTGCTCTTTTAAGAACTCTTATGTATGGAGAATTCTTCCTGGCCTCTGATTCATTCATTTTGTTTTCATAAGTTTTATTTTGCCCTTCACTGCCATTATTAAACACCCCATCCTTTTTTTTATTTCAAAGAATTCATTTTTGTTCTTAGATGATGGTGGCACGTCCTCCTTCTCCTTTTCCTTTTTTCTATTCTACTCTTTCTTCAGTGATGAAATAGCCTCTTTCATCTCAGTGAGACTTGAAATTAAATGTTCTTTATTGTTTCCTGCATTAACATGAGGTAAATTTTCCTTATTGCCTGATACTAACAAATTAAGATCTTAGCTAGTGGGTTGCCAAAAGTAACTATGATACAGACCTCCACGGTACTACCCGTGGAGATTCTAATTTGAAAGTTCCAGGGAAAGACGTGCAAATGTTGCTTTTTACCATAGGTACCCAATACTTTGATACTATTTGTGTAGAAAAGTGTTTGGGAACTTCTGATGCAGGTTTTTTAGTATTTATAGCTAGTGTAGGCTCATGTTGGCTTCAGTGGTATTTTTTTCTTTTCATTATTTTCTTGTTAGAGTGTTCTCCAAGCATATCAGTGGTATATTATTGGCAGGTCTTCCTTTCTCCATCCACAGACAGTAGATAGCAGCTGACCACAAAGTATTAATATTTCGCCTGTGAGTACTGGTTGATTGTGATGGGCTAGCACATGGGGTTCTTTAAAATTATGCCATATGCATTAAATACATGCACACACACTTACGTAATATTTGGATTTGAATATTTTAGGCCATTTCTTTTGAGTCTTTAATGTCTAATAAGCTAACAATTTAGGCTATGAATTTGCCTCTGGGCATAGCTTTAGGTGCATCTTAAGTGTTGCTGCGGTGGTATGATCATTGTAATTAGTTCCTAAATAATCTGAGAATTTCTATTAGGAGGTCTAAAAAAGTGTTCAAGTTGCTGAAGGTTTTTGTTTTGTTCTGTTTGGTTTTGCTTATGCTTAAATGTTCATTATACTGTGGACAGAAAATGGAAAATGCTTCCTGTGTAATTTTTACTGTTTGGAATTGAGTCAGTATTTCTTTATAGGTAATATGACAAAATAATATTAAATTCCATGGTTATTAAAATGTTTGATTTGCGTGAAGGTATCATTACTTACATTTTGACTAATGTGTCAAATTTATACCCTGGTGTTTCTTATGTTTGTTAATTTTCCTTCTTTTAAACTTATTTTCTATTTCAGGGCAATGTTTTCCATGTATAAATATTAATGACTATTACAGCTTTATATATATTGTACCTTTTGTGAAGAAAATACTTCTTTTATTCATTGAACACTTTTGGCCTTGTTTTTTGCTCTTACTGATATAGAAAGTATTAGTCTCTTTTGGTCTATGTTGGTCTGCCATATCTTTTGCTATCCTTCTACTTTTCAGCTTTCTGTGTCACTTTGTAAGTGCTTAGGTAAATTGTATTTTTTCTTTAAATGTAATCTAATAATTTTTGTCTCAGTGTATAACTTATTTATATGTATAATTATGATTGATAGCTTAATCTATATTACTCTGATTTCTTTTGGAGCTTTTTAGAATGTATTTTCACTGTTTCCTATCTTTTGAATCATGACTGGTGTACTCATTTTAATTTTCATCAGCTTTTTTTTTTTTTTTGAGGCAGAGTTTTGCAATATATGCTATATATTTTCTGTAAGTGGTGACCACGTTTTTTCCCAAAGCATTTATTACTATATTTTTTTTAATTTTCAAAGCTGACCAAAATAATAGCTTAAACGAAACAGTAGTTGGCAGCATTCTCTGGGTTAATGAGTAGGGAAAGAAACCTTTTCCATCTTGACTCTTGCCAGTTACTATAGGAGCCAGCGAGAGAAAACTACACCTATTCCTGCAGCTGAGAATTGTGGCAGAAAACAACTTGCGATTTTGTACATACTTGTATATAGAACTTATGCCTTTTGGCATATAACAATATACTATTTTAAGACCATAATGTATCTGCTGCCAGAATAGCCATCCTATATTGCTTTATTTGCTGTAATTGAGTAAAAGTGTAATGGACCTAGAAAAGATTCAGGGAAGAAAAATGAAAATAATTAAAAGCAGTTGAGAAACTTCAATATAAAGGCAAACTTTAAAATAATAGATTGGTAGTTCTACTCACAGAACAGAACTCTGAACCGAAGAAGGCTGCTTTATATACATTTTTAGTTGTTTATAACATAATGAATTCCCTTTTAAAACACAGTTAATTAATATATATAGGAGAATCATTACATGCTCTCTTTGACTCCTATAAAAATTGGATGTAGCTATTATTGCTCCTTCGACCAGAGAGATGAAGATGAGCTGAGATCATTTTTTATTGTGTTTTTGCTTTGAATCAGGCCCTGGCTAAATACTTGACTTGGCAATAGCCTTTTGAGGTAGAAAGGATCAAAAGTCTTTATATTTTCACTAAAACTATGCCCATCCTTTGAGTTGAATTCACTTCATACAGTTTTGAAATTGTTTTTCTTAAATGCTCAAAGCCCACATTTTGTTTTGGAGATAGTATGAAATAGCATAAAATAAAGATAGAGAAAAAGAGAAAATAATTGAAAAGAACTATTGAAAAGCAAGTAAGAAATGGAGAACTGTGATTAGTTAGTGGTAGGTCTCTTGAACAGGTCAGTGTGGCTTGTGGGAACCATACGGGGTGACAGTCACTTTACTAGGACTTTTGAATAAACTAAGTAAGTAATACGGCTTACCTTCTGGTGTTGGTAAGCAAAGAAGTCTGATACCAGAATGCATGTGCATTGCAGGACCATAATATACCATAATATTTTGCATATAGGTGATGACCCAGTGAAAGGTTCTATACGTTATTGTTGTTTTCAACTCTGAAAAGGATATTTTGTAAGAAGTCATCAAAAATAAAATGTTTAATATATTATGTCAAGAATTTTTATTAATAGTCCAATATTTGTTGCTGTAAGGCAGTATTACTAAACAGATGTTTTGTGTTGTTAAGTGGTATAATCTTAAAGTTCTTATTCCCTAATACCAGTAGATGAAGATCATCTGATAAGTGGCTCTTCAAAGTATATCTTAAATCAGAAATGACCCAAGAAATTCTGATTGTTGGTAAATTACTTTAAAAACAACTTAATGGAAAGGGGCTTCAAGATGGCTGAGTAGAGCCACCTGGCATTTGCCTCCTCTGCAAAAAAGGACCAAAACAGTGAGTAGACCATCACACATCAATTAGAACATCTAAGAGAGAACACTGGAATTTAGCAGGGAAGTGACAGTGAAGAAATGAGGCACAGAAAGAAGTGAGGTAGCCGGGCTGGCTGGGATAGACTGGGAGCCAGGAGAAGCTCTACAGTACAGGGAAAAGATAAGTGAGAGATCATCAGCTGTCCATATTCTCACTGCAGACTTCTGCAATCCTAGCTATGGGAGAGCCCCTGAGCCCTTGAGGATCGATCCCAAGGCTAGTAAAGGGAGCTGCCTGATGTCCATGTGCTAGCGTCATTCCAGAGGGAGAGTTTGTTCCAAGTCCCACACCCACCCTGAGACCAAAGCAGCTATAGTATGGTGCCTTCTGTGAGTCCAGTCCACACCAGACCACATCCTGTTCTGTGGCCCAACAGCCCCTGTATCTCCTTATCTCTGGATCCCTGCTGACATCCCTGCTATATCTACCCAGAGTGCTACAGCATCATGATAACAAGTAGACCCCATGGTGTAGCGGGGTCCCCACCATTCTGGCCCATACGATGCCTTACAGCCGAGAAAACAGGCAGTGCAGCTCATGGGGGACATGGCCCCTGGGATAAAGGTGGCCAAAGGCAGCTACCTGCCTGGGGCTGCTCTACTGACAGAACCCATCCCACCCCCAGCAGCAGGGCAGCTGCACATCTGCATGTGCCTTCAGTGGGTCTGGAGCCTGGTCTGATGAGTACTGTCCCAAGGCTGAGGAGAGGTCCACACTGCACACTATTACTGGTACCTGAACATGCCAGCTAGAGGCCTTGGAATTGACTCACCCTGGCTGCTGCTCCTGATCCATGCATCCACTATCAGCAGGCCCAGCCCACCTGCTACCAGGGCCTGAGCATGCTAGCCACAGGCCTGGAGATTGGGCCATCTTGCCTGCTGCTTCTGGCATACACACACAGCATCAGGGGCATGGATAGTAGGCTTAACCTGCCTGCCACTGGTACCTGAGGATGCCATCTGGGGATGTGGGCATTGACCTTCCTTGCTTCCCACTTCTAGTATGTGGGCACACCATTGGGAAGCCTAATGAAGACCCAGCCTGCCTGCCACCAGCATCCAAGAATACTGTCCAGGGGCCTAGGGATTGCCCTATTTTGCCCACCACAGCTTGTGCTAATGCACACCGTTGGGGCAGGGTGGGGGTGGGACTGAGGATAGGTCTTCCTTTATTGGTACTGCCCTTGCCAGTGACCAAGTGAGCTATTTAGGAACCTTGTGCTTGACTTGCCTTGCCTGCTACTTCTGGTGTATGCATGTGCTATCACATGCCTGACAACAGGCCCAATCTGCTTCCCTCTGGTGCCCAAACGTACTATCCAGGGGTCTGGGGATCAACCTGCCACCATTGGTGCCTGCACATTCCTCCCAGGGGCCTGATGATGGGCCCACCCAGCCTGCCACTACCACCACTCCCAGCACCCACCCATCCACACCACTTGGGAGTCTGGGGACTGCCCTACCCAGCCTGCCCATGCCGCTGCTAGTGCCCCCGTGTGCCCCTGGAAGCCTGAGGGTTGGCTTGACAACACTACTGCCATTACCCATGCCACACACACTGCTCAAGGGTCCAAGGACACACCTACCTGCCTTGAACCAACACTGCTACTGTCAGCACCCAAGCAAGCCACTTGGAGGCCCAAGAATCAGCCCACCTAGACCTGCTAATAGTAACACCTGTGTATGCTACCTGGGGCCCAAGGATGGGTATGATAAGCCCACCACTGCCACCAGTGGGGCCTGAAAACTGTCCAACCTGGCATCTCCATTCTCAGCAAAGCCTCACCACAGCCTCCACTAACAGCTGGAGCAACTGAAAACTCAGAGATATCACTACTGCTGATTACAGCAGGAGAAATCACATGGATACTACACACTACATGCACCCAGAATCAGAGTGAGAGTTCCCTACCTAGCCAACACTGTCAATAAATTGATAGGAAAAACGTCTTTTCCTATGCAAGCCAATCCAAAATACTGGAAGAAGCACCTATGACACTAGATGTACATGTATTAATGTAAAGACAGAAGAAATGTGAAGAAGCAAGGAAACATGACGTCTCCAAAGGAAAAAAAATACTTCTTCACCCACAGATTCCAGCGAAAAATCTATGAAATGCCTGAATAATTCAAAATGATGATTTAAGAAAACTGTGAGATATAACACAGATAAACAATACAAAGAAATCAGAAAAAAAGATCTGAATGAGAAGTACAACAAAGAGATAGATATCATAAAAAATAATCAAACAGAAATCCTAAAACTGAAGAATTTAATGAACTAAATAAAAATACAGTCAGGCTTCAACAGTAGACTAGACCAAGCAGAAGAAAGAATGTATGGACTTGAATACAGGTCTTTTGAAATAACCCAGTCAAACCAAAAAAAACCTATATGACATGGGATGCCATAAATCAACCAACTATTTTAATTTTTAGTGTTCCAAAACGAGAGGAGATAGGTGAAAGCATAGAAAATTGATTTAATGAAATACTAGCTGAAAACTTCTCAAGTCTTGCAAGAAATATAAACATCCAGATACAGGATGCTCCAAGATCCTTAAATAGATTCCACCCTACAAGTCTTCTCCAAGGCACACTATAGTCAAACAGTCAAAAGTCAAAGAGAAAATTCTATAAACGGTAAGAGTAAAGAATCAAGTTACATGTAAAAGAGCCCTCATCAGACAAACAATGGGTTTCTCAGTATAAACCTTATAGCCCAGGAGAGAGTGGGATGATATAAGTGCTGAAATGAAAAAACCAAAAAAAAAAAAACAGAAAACAAACTCTGTCAAGAATACTGTACCCAGCAAAGCCATCCTTCAAAAATGATGGAGAAATAAAATCATTTTCAAATAAGCAAAAACTGAGAAAATTCATCTCCATCAGACCAGTCCTACCAGCAATGCTTAAGGGAGTCCTATATCTGTAAGTGAAAGGACAACGCCTACCATCATGAAAACACATGAAAGTATAAAACATGTTGGGTGTGGTGGCTCACACGTGTAGTCCCAGCACTTTGGGAAGCTGAGGCAGAAAGATCACTTGAGGCCCAGGAGTTTGCCACCAGAATGGCCAACATGGCAAAATCCTGTCTCTACTAAGAATACAAAAATTAGCCAGGCATGGTGGTAAACACCTGTAATCCCAGCTAGTTGGGTGGCTGAGGTACAAGAATCACTTGACACTGGGAGACAGAGGTTGCAGTGAGCTGAGATTGCACCACTGCACTCCAGCCTGGGCAACAGAGTGAGACTCTGTCTCAAAAAAAATTATAAACTCACTGGTAGAACAGACACATAAATGACAGAAAGGACTCAACTGTGAACGCTGTGGAAAACCAAGCAAACCAAAATGATAAGAGAAAGGATATACAAAGCAATTAAAAAAATAATGACAGAAATAAGTTCTCACCTACCAGTAATGGTCTTGAATGTAAATGGATTAAATTCCCCACTTAAAAGATACAGATTGGCTAAATGGGTTAAAAACCATTATCTATTTATATGTTGCCTACAAGAAACTTTCTTCACCTGTAAAGACACATAAGACTGAATGTTGAAGGGATAGAAAAAGATGTACTACACAAACAGAAACCGAAAGTGAGCAGGAGTAGCTATACTTTTATCAGGAAAAGCAGACTTTAAATCAAAACCGTCAAGAAAGGCAAAGTCATTAAAATGAAGGGATCAATTCAGCAAGAAGATATAACAACTGTAAATAAATATGCATCCTGCACTGGAGCTACAGATATATAAAGCAAATATCACTAAATCTACAGAAAGATTGACTTCACTACATTAGTAGTTGGTTACTGCACCCCACTTTCAGCACTGGATAGATATTCTAGACAGAAAATCAACAAACATCAGACTTAAACTGCAGTGTAGACCAAATGGATCTAAGAGACATTTACAGAACATTTAATCCAACAGTTGCAGAATACATATTCTTATCAGCACATGGAATATTCTCCAGGATAGAATGTATGTTAGACCATTAAACAAGTCAAAAAATAAAAAAAATAGAAATCATATCAAATATCTTCTCAGACCACAATGGAATAAAACTAGAAATCAATAACAACAGGAACTTGGGAAACTGTACAAATACATGGATAGTAAACAATATGCTCCTGAATGTGACCATTGGATCAATGAAGAAATTAAGAAGGAAATAAAAATGCCTTGAAACAATTGAAAATGGAAACACAAAATAGCCAAATCTGTGAGATAAAAAAAATACTAAGAAGGATGCTCATAGCAATAAATGCCTGTATCAAAAAAGTAGGAAGATTTCAAATAAACAATCTAATCATGTACCTTGAGAAACTAGAAAAGCAAGAATAAACCAAACCCAAAATTAGAAGGAAAGAAATAATAAAAATCAGAGCAGACCTGAAATTTGCTTAGAAACTTAAAAAGAATTATAACAAAATGAACAGTTGGTTTTCTTAAAAAATAAAATTATGAATTACTAGCTAGACTAACCAGGAAAAAGAGAGAAGACCCATATCAGAAATGAAATGAAAAAGGAGACATTACAACTGATACCTCAGAAATGCAAAAGATCATTAGACACTATTATAAGCCACAATATGCTAACAAACTGGAAACCCTAGAAGAAATGGATAAATTCCTGGACACATAAAATCTACCAAGATTGAACCACAAAGAAATAGAAAACCTAATCAGAATAATAATTAATAATGAGATTAAATCAGTAATTTTAAAAACTTCCCAATAAATAAAAGTCCAGGACCAGATGACTTTACTGTCTAGTCCTACCAAAGTTATCAAGAACTAACACCAATTCTTCTCAAACTGGTCCAAAAAATATAAAAGGAGGGAATTCTTCCTACCTTGCTCTGCAAGGCCAGCATTACACTGATAACAAAACCAGACAGGGACACAACCACAACAACAAAAAACTAGAGGCCAATATCCCTGATGAACATAGATGCAAAAGTTCTCAACAAAACACTAGCAAACTGAATCCAACAACACACTAAAAAGATAATATACCATGACCAAGTGGGATTCATCCCAGGGATGCAAGGATAGTTCAATTTATGTAAATCAATAAATGTGATACATGACATCAACAGAATGAAGGACAAAAACCACAAGATGATCCCAACATATATGGAAAAAGCATTTGATAAAATTTAACATCCCTTCATGGTAAAAACTGTCAACAAGTTAGGCGTGGAAGAAATATGCCTCAACATACTAAAGGCCATAGATGACAAACCCATGGCTAACATTCTGAATGGGTAAAAGCTGAAAGCCTTTCCTCTATGAGTTCATAGAGGAAAAAGACAAGGATGCCCACTTTCACCACTTCTATTCTACATAGTACTAGAAGTTCTAGCCAGAGCAATCAGGCAAAAGAAAGAAAGAAAACATGCAAATTGAAAAAGAGGAGGTCAAATTGTCCCTCTTTACAGATGATGTGATCCTACATATAGAAAGACCTAGATGCCACCAAAATATTGTTAGAACTAATACATTCAGTAAAGTTGCAGGATACAACATCAAAGTATGAAAGTTGGTAGCGTTTTTACCAATAATGAACAGCCAAAACATGTAACCAATAATGAACAGCCAAAAAATCCAGAAGGCAATCCCATTTACATTAGCTACAAAAAAATAAAATACCTAAGAATAAATGTCACCACGAAGGTGAAAGACCATTACAAGGAAAACTACAAAACACTGATGAAATAAATGGAAGAGAACGTAGACAAATGAAAAAACATCCCATATTCATGGATCAGAAAACTTAACATTATTGAAATGACCATACAATAAAGCAATCTACTGATTAAATGCAATCCTTAGCAAAATACCAATGACATTCTTCACAGAAATAGAAAAGACAATTGTAGAATTAATATGGAATCAGAAGAGCCCAAAAGAGCCCAAACAGCCAAAGCGATACTGAACAAAAAGAACAAAGCTAGAGGTGTCACACTACCTGACTACAAAATAGACTACAAAGCTATAGCAACCAAAACAGACAGACACAAAGGCCAATGGAACAGTACAGGGCACCCAGAAACAAATCCAGTTGAATTTATAGCCAGCTGAGTTTTGACAAAGGTGCCAAGAACATACATTGGGGAAAGGACACACTCTTCAATAAATGATGCTGGGAAAACTGGAAATCAATATGCAGAAGAATGAACTAGATCCTTGTTTCTCACCATAGACAAAAGTTAACTCAAAATGAATTAAAGACGTAAATGTAAGACCCAAAACTACAAAACTACTAGAGGAAAACATAGGGGAAATGCTATAGGGCATTGGTCTAGGCAAAGATTTTATGGCTAAGATCCCAAAAGCATAGGCAATAAAAACTTAGATAGATAAATGGGACTATATTACACTAAAAAGCTTCTGCATAGCAATGGAAATAATCAATAGAATGAAGAAATAACCTGTTGAATGGGAGAAAATGTTTGCACAAATATTCATCTGACAAGGGACTAATATTTAGAATATACAATGAACTCAAAAGCAAAACCCCAAATAATCACATTAAAAAGTGGGCAAAGGATCTAAATAAACATATCTCAAAAGAAGACATACAAATAGCCAAGTATATAGAAAAATACTCAACATCACTAATCATCAGGGAAATGCAAGTCAAAACCACAACGAGATAATCCTCTCCAATTAGAATCGCTATTATCAGAAAGACAAAAACTGGCAAGAATGTGGAGAAAAGGGGACTGTTATATACTGTTGGTGGGAATGTAAGTTATGGAAAATAGAATAGCTCTAAAAATAGAACTGCCATACATTTCAGCAATCCTACTACTGGGTATTTATCCAAAGGAAAGAAAATTAGTGAACCAAAGGGAAACTTGCACCCTATGTTTATTGCAGGACTATTCACAATAGCCAAGATGTGAAATCAAGCTGAATGTCTATGAACAGATGAGCGGATAAAGAAAATGTGGTATATCTGCACAATGGAATACTATTCGGCCATAAAAAGTATGAAATCCTGTCATTTGCGGCAACATGGCTATAATTGGAAGTCATTATGTTATGTAAAATAAGCGAGGCACAGAAACATAACACATGTTCTCATTCATGTCAGAGCTAAAGTTGATCTCATGAAGGTAGAGAGTAGAATGATAGCAGGGGCTGGGAAGGGTGTGTGTGGGGTGGGGGGTGGGAGATAAACAGAGGTTGTTTAATGGGTACAAACGTAAGATTACATAGAAGAAATAAGTCTAGTGTTTGATAGCACAGTGGAGTCACTATAGTTAACAACATATATCTTAAAATTAACAGTGTATATTTAAAATTGATCTTTAAGAGGAGATCTGAAATATTCACACCACACAGAAATGGTAAATGTTCACGAGGATGAATATCCTAAATACTCTCATTTGATCATTATATACATTTTATGCATGTATTGAAATATCACATGCACCCCATAAATATGTACAAATATGTATACATTTTTGAAGCCATCATTTTAATTAAAACACAATTATATGCAATATTTTAATATTACTGTGATGAAAACCATTTATAAAGCCTGCTTAGCATTAATATTTCATATTTTAGATATAAACATAGAAGCCAAACTTGGAACTACTAGAGCCTCTTGGGAATGTAGCCCAATGGGAGGAAAGCAGACATATGGAAGAGAGTTTTAGGATATTTATGCTTCTTCACAAACAACACATGTTTCCAAATTTAAGAAGGTCTGACTATGTCTGTGTATTTTTTTGGCATCCTCACCATTTCCCTAGCAATTGATGAGTTACGTAATTTCCTTCTCTAGTTCTCTATTCGAAAGGGTATAGCATGAAGATGGGATGTTGGTTCTCAGATATTCATATTGTCAGTCTGTGAAGGAAACAATCACATAGCAGACAGCTTTGATAACCATTCTCACTTTTTGACTATCTGTATGTAAGGACCTATATATGTTGCCTGGTGACTGGCCATGGTGTTGGCAATAAATTCACTGTGTTTCGTTCTTCGTCATAAGTCAAGCCAATCATTTCCACAGAGCTCAAACAATAACTATTAGGTGGTCCGTCTGATTTTTAAAATAAGTTGCATTGTGATTTTTCTGAGAAGCAGAAAATATTCTGGGTAGCAAGGGATAACAGTTTCTGAAAAAAAGTTGGGAGACAAGGGAGAGTTTTCGAGCATCAAAATGAATGTGGATTTGAAGTAAATGAAAAGAGGGAAAACCGAAATGACTGCAAGTGTTTTGAATGTCTGAGAGCATGCGCACTTAATTTATGTTCCATTGTTTGTGACATAGCCCGTGATGTCACCCAGTGCTGGTTTCTGGAGGGACACCTCAGTGTATCCAGTGCTAACTATAGTGTGATGGACTGTGCCAAAAGCTTAAAGAGAAACACATGATCACTGCATTGTTCCAGTATCTAATTAGATACTGAGTAGTGGGAGAATGTTGAATATTAAGAGCAAGAAAAAAAATCTGGCATGTCTTTTGTTGAAATTCAATCCCCTCGTTTCCCCCCTACATTCTCTGCAGCAGTCTGAAAATTTTTCAATCACTTTTTTTTAAGGATACAGTGAATTTTATCACAATTTTGTCAATCAGAACCACATGTGCTTGCTCCGTTGATGACAGAAAATAACAAAATCCTATTTGTTAAGATCAAAACTCAGGTAATAAATAACTGGGATGCAATGTGAAATCTCATGTTCTTTAAAAAGAAACAATGTTGCCTAAAAATTTGGAGAGTAAAATGAACTTTTGAAGAGGAAATCATACGAAGTTACACTGGTGGCTCAGTAACTTTTCCCCCTATCAGACCAATTCTATTTTTGTCCCAAAACCATCACACTCAGCAAACGCCCTCCTTCCAACTACCCAGCATGAGAACGAGAATGCTCTTGCAGTCCATGCAAACTTAGTGATGTAGACTGAACTTTCCAAGTGTGGATTACAGTCATGACCATGTTATAGAGCAGGGGCCAGCAAACTACTGACTACGGGCTAAATTCAGACCAGTGCCTATTTTTGCGAATAAAGTTTTATTGGAACACAGCCATGCCCCTTCACTGACATGTCATCTATAGTTGTTTCCATGAAATGATTGCAGAATGGGGTGGTTGCAAAAGAGACTGATGGGTCCACAGTTTCTTTATTATCTTAACTTTTACAGGCATAGTTTACTAACTCCTCTTTTAGATGATCAAGGATATTCAGACAAAATGCAATCGTAATAACTGGCCCTCGGGGAACAAGGATTAAGAAGAATTGTGGTAACTTAAGAAATATTTCCTTCTGATTCTTGGGCCATGGCATTGTTTTGATTTTAGTGATATAAGGAAGACTAATCCTGTGTACGTGACAAAGGTCCTCGGCAGTCACTCAAAGACCTCTATTCTATATTACTGAAATTATATGCTCTTGGAGTTGGCTTTGGCCAGTGGCCAGGACTTCTCTGTCTAGCCTCTTACCCACATCCTGGTTCTGAAAGGACCTGGCTACAACCTAAATGCATAGTAGCTGCTTTAAAGAGCGTGGAAGCTTCAAGTTCCTCCTTTGACATCATCATCGTGGAATGGTTTGTCCTAGCATTCATATTCCAGGATAGTTAAGGACTAATCATAGCCTTGCTTTTGGAAAGTGATGAATGTTTGAGTGTCATTTTGTCTGTTTTTATTTTTAGCTTTGGAACCCGTTTGATTTTCGGAATGCTATCAATTTTAGTACGATTGTGCAAACAGAACAAAAGAAATGTAATCGTATCTTGAACAAGATCTTTGATCACTTAATTGATGAATTCAAGACTCTCAGAGGCCGCGCACCAGGTGGAGTGCCTCAGATGTGCCGGTGATTTTAGAAGTGTTTTGTTACTAGTTCCTTATTTCCAGCTGTCCTGCAAAAGATATTTCAAAATGTATATTAAAGTCAAAACCAAGCTGCCTCTCTTCCCCAACAGCTACAGAGCTGCAGGGAACTTTTCTAGGAAGGCAATGTCAGGATATTTGGAAAGGTTAATTCATCTCTAGGTGATAGGAACCAGGCTGTGTCCATTTGAACTGAAAGAATGAAAGGAGGAGGACAAAAATGAGACACTGGAAAATAATACAGCCTCCATAACCAGAGAAAATAACCATGAAATGTATAAGGCCTGTGGGCCTTTGCTTAAAAGAAATCAGGCTGGGGGTAGTTCAGAATTTTAATGGTAATATCAAAGGTCTCTACTGTGATTAGATATTTTCAGGTGATAAATGCTCCCCTGCCATCTACCAGATCATTGTTGGTGAGTGTGGAGATGGTAATAATTTCAGCAGACTGGTTTGATTTTGTGTTTTGCTTATCTCACAAAGCTGAGATGGCAAGTCGATTTCTCAGCAGCCTCTTCCAGCTCTAGCTTGTTTCTATATCTGAATCAGAGGACGTCTTTTGAATTTACTCCTGTCACTCAAAAAATAAGCTGAATCTGTTGTGTCCAGCCTGGATACTGGGGACTCTTGGTGCCTTTGTGCTTTGCAGCATGGAGAAAGAAGGGGAAACACAGATGGGATGAACCATCCACGTGTCTTGGAGGCAGATCCTAGAAATAGAGTTCTTCATTGTACACATACCCATTGCTAAGATATTGAAATACTTTTTACTTGGGGTTTAAAGTTTAATTGAGGACATTTCACCTGACTTCAGTGAGGCAGCATAAAGAGTGCTGAATTGTGAGCCAAAGACTTGCGTTCTGGTGCTGGTATTTTATTCAGAATCCTTCTTTAATTTGTGATTTCCTGATATCTTAGTCCATGGGGGCTGCGATAACAAAATGCCATAAACTGGGTAGCTTCTAAACGGCAGAAGCTTAGTTCTTAGAGTTCTGGAAGCTGAGGATCCAAGATCAAGGCAGATTTGGTGTCTCGTGAGGGTCTGCTTCCTTATAGGTGGTGCCATCCTGCTCTGTCCTCACCTGGTAGAAAGGGTGAGGAGTTTCTATCAGGCCTTTTTTATGAGAGCACTAATTCCAATCATGAGGGCTCTCCCTCTGACCTAATCACCTCCCAGAGACCCCACCTCCTGACATTAGCCCCTTGGAGGTTAGGTTTTCAACATATGAGTTTGACAGGGACACAGATATTGAGACTATAGTAGCTGTATACGTGAGTGGTCACATCTATCAATGGCAGAGACACACAGCTACAGACCTTATTAGAGCATACGTTTAGGTTCATGAAGTGGACTCTTCTGATCCTGGAGAAGAGAAAAGAATTAGGTAAATGTGGCATGCCTCGACCCCTCTGAAATAGAATACACCTGCAAATTTGAGTTTAGTATTGGGGACCACATTTTAAGTTGTATATTTCAAATTAGCATATGTCCAGGATGGTGAGAGGACTTGGAACCAACTCTCCCTTCAGTGAAGTTTTGAATATTTATCATGCACCAAACACTGTACCAACCACTGAAAATACAGTGGTGAAAGACAAATATGAAAACTACCCTCATGGAACTTACAGTCTAAAGGAGAAAATGAAATCATTAAACAAGCACACACACAAGCCATCTATCTAGCTAATGAAAACTTATGAAGGAGCTGGGATATACAGGTAGGGGTGAATGGGTCCTAATTTAGAATGTGTCAGAGGCAACATCTAGAAGGAAATAATATTTAAACTGAGGGCGGAAGGATGGGAAAAATAGGTTGAAGAAGAGCATTCTGGAAGAGTGTAGCAGTCCTAAGATGGGAAGAAATTTGGCATGCCCTAGGGACTGAAAGCAGGCTGCTATCACTCTAATGCAATGAAGGCGGGGAGAAGGGAGACTGAGGTAGCATCACAGAGGAAGGCTTCAGTCATACCACTCAAGGTTTGAAGTGGAGGTTGAAATTTCCTCAGAGTCATGGGAAGCCACTGAGGGTTTTCAAGCAAGGGAATGACATGATCTGCTTGACATTTTAGAAAGACTGTTCTTGGCTCTCACATGAAGAATGACTGAAGAAAGGTGAGCCAGGAAGGGGGCGATTAAGAGACTACATGAGCCCAGGCTGGAAATGGTCAGTGTAGCTGAGATGAAGAAATGCATGTGAATTCATATATACTGAAAAGAAAAATTGGCAGCTTTCGTGTTAAAATGCAGGTAGGGTGGGAGATGACGAGGAATCAAACATGACTTTCAGGTGACTGTCCCTTGATGCAGTGGGGAAGGACACATCTGAGTGGGGTAGTTTAGGGGAAATCAAGAGGCATGACTGGAGAAAGTGGAGATGTCTCATGCGGGGAAGTAAAGACTCCAGGAAAAAGTGCTTTATCATCATCTTTCAATCAATTGTTGTTAACTCTTCAGTCAGTCACAGGTTCTTTTAGACCTTCTCTATAAAAGCAGTCTCACATATGTAATATTGAGTATCATTTTCAGAGCTTCATGGACCATCTGAAACTGATCCATGGGTTGGTTGTGAACCCCAACTTAAGAACCCCTGTTTGAAATATGTGAATTGCTGTCTCATAGAAAGTAACTGGCCTAGAGTCAGTATTGCACAGTCCTGTATTAAAGTCTCTGAAATTTGCTGAGGCTGAGGTTCCCACTTGGGTAGATGAGATGAGTGATGCCTGCTTATCAGTTTAAATAGCTGTTCCAAGGTTTAAATGAGATAGAACTGTATGTTAATTACTATGGCCCTGTAATTACTAATATTATTGATAAATGAACCCACATGAATATAGCTTGGATACAGCTTAAAGAGGGACTTTTGGCCAGGCGCAGTGACTCAAGCCTGTAATCCCAGCACTTTGGAAGGCCGAGGCGGGTGGATCATGAGGTCAGGAGACCAAGACTATCCTGGCTAACACGGTGAAACCCCATCTCTACTAAGAATACAAAAAATTAACTGGGCATGGTGGCACATGCCTATAGTCCCAGCTATTTGGGAGGCTGAGGCAGGAGAATCGCTTTAATCCAGGAGGTGGATGGTGCAATGAGCTGAGATTATGCCACTGCACTCCAGCCTGGGCAACAGAGTGAGACTCCATCTCAAAAAACAAACAAACAAACAAACAAAAAAACCAAAAACAAACAGGGACTTTTGTAATGGGAGCTGTCTATGGCCAGGACGGACTCCCCGATGAAATGGTGATTTGTAAAGTTGTTCAGGTGATACGTGAATGATGCCTTGCCCATAATGAGGTGGGGCATGTTAGGCCAGATGATATCTAAAACCCTACCCCACACGTGGTTGTCACCAAAGCCTAACTCTATGTAAATTTGCAAGATCCAGTGGAGAAGTAACCTGTATAAGATTGTGCTAAATAAAGCAATGCATAAATGAGTTATGGTGGCAGACAGTGTTGCATGGTTGCCCCAATCTGAACCCACACCCTCTTTTTCATAGTCTTCTTTATCCACGGGTGGCCATATGACAGACATTCTACTCAATGAACACACAGAAGTTTCTGGTTAACCAGAAACTTTTCTGGGGGAAAAAAAAGGTGGCATACCTAACTAGTAAGCATGTTTTGAAGTTTGTTCTTTTGCTTTTACCTTCTTCTATCCTGGAATATGGAAGTGATGTCAAGAAATGAGGTGGCCATCTTGTGACCATGAAATAAGAAGTTTTGAGGCAAAGTTTGAGAGAATAATAGAAATGTTTCATTTCTCTTGAATATATACCTAGGAGTAGAATTTCAGGATCATTTGGTAACTCCATATGACAACCTTTGAGGAACTGTAAAACTGTTTCCACAGTGGGTGCACCATTTCATATTCTCCCTCGCAAGGTATCAGCACCAATTTCTCCACATGCTCACCAACACTTACTTTGTCATTTTGATTATAGCCATCCTAGTGGGTGTAAAATGGTCTCTAATTTTGGTTTTAATTAGAATTTCCCTTAATGATGGTGAGCATTATTTAATGTGTTTTTTTGACCATTTGTATACCTTCATTAGAGATATGTCTATTCAGATCCCCAGCCCATTTTAAAAATTGGGCTGCCTTTCAATTATTGAATTGCAATACTTACTTATATAGGCTGGATAAAAAATTTATTACTTGTGCTTTTCTTCTTATCTCCAGGAAAATGTTGCCCAATCCAAGATCATGAAAATTTACTCTTTGTGCTTTCTTCTAAGAGGTTTTTTTGTTTCGCTCTTGTTGCCCAGGCTCGAGTGCAGTGGCGTGATCTCGGTTCACCACAACCTCCACCGCCCAGGTTCAAGCGATTCTCTTGCCTCAGCCTCCCGAGTAGCTGAGACTACAGGCATGCATCACCATGCCCAGCTAATTTTGTATCTTTAGTAGAGATGGGGTTTCTCCATGTTGATCAGGCTAGTCTCAAACTCCTGACCTCAGGTGATCTGCCTGCCTTGGCCTCCCAAAGTGCTGGGATTACAGGCGTGAGCCACCACACCCAGCCCCTTTCTGAATGTTTTTGGTGTGGCTATCTAATTGTCCCAGCAGCATTTATTGAAAGGACCATTCTTTCCCCCACTGAATTGTTTTGACACTTGTCAAAAGTCAATTGACCATAAATGTCAGGGTTTATCTCTAAATGTTCAATTTTATTCCACTAATCTACGTATCTATCTTTCTATCAGTATCACAATATCTTGATTAGTAGAGCATTGTAAGTTTTGAAATTAGGAAGTGGGTAGGTAAGAAAAAGTAGGACCTTTTTCTTTTCCAAGATTGTTTTCACAATTTTGGATCTCTTGCTTTTGCATAGGAATTTTAGGATCAACTCATCAATTTCTATGAAAAGCCAGCTGAGATTTTGATATGGATCATATTGAATCTGTACATTAATTTGGTTAACATTGCCATCTTAACAGTATTGTTCAATCCATGAACATGGAATATCGTTTCATTAGGTTTTAAAACATTTCCAGGAGCTGGGCACAGTGGCTCATGCCTGTAATTTCAGCACTTTGTGGGGCTGTGGTGGGGGGACTGCTTGAGGCCAGGAGTTCAAGACCAGCCTGGGCAACATAGTGAGACCTTGTCTCTAGAAAAGAAAAATTGATAGGTACAGGTGGTAGGGAAATTCTAGGTAGAAAAGGTCAGGGTCCTTGGCAAAGCTCTACCCTCAAGCCTAGAACTGCAGCCCAAGGTGAGAACTTTACATCCCCATTTTCCTACTCAAATGTTGCCTTTTCCAAAACCACCCCTGGCCCACCTTGCTCCCCTTCCCATAACCATAAGAACCCCAGGCTTCACTGCCAGAGAGCAGAGAAGGGGAGAAGAGAAGTAGCAGCTGAACGTTGAAGATAAGCAGTTTGATTTCAGAGGAATGGCTTGACGGTGGGACTTCAGGGAAAGAATAGCTTCCGGCTCCCTCCCCTTTCCAACTCCCCTTTTTGCTGAGAGCCACTTCCACTGGCAATAAAATCTTCCACATTCACCACACTTCAATTTGTTTGTGTATCCTGATTTTTCCTGGAGGTTGGACAAGAGCTCAGGATACAGAAAGCTCAGGATACAGAAAGCTGTCACACTGACCTTCTGCCCTCACAGAAAGGCAGAGGGTCGGTCCACTGAGCTGTTAAACACTTAAGTCATCTGTGGACAGCAAAACTAAATGAACACTGTAACACATGCCCTCTGAGACTTACTCCCCCTCAGATGCTGCTGTGGGACCTGTACGAAGATTTTTTCCTGTCAGTGCCCAAAAGTGCTCACTCTGGCTCCGGCACCTGCTCACCTGCCTGCTCCCCCTCCCGCGAGGGGTTGAGAGCTGCAGGCTGAGTAACTGAGGCACCTCTGTTGTGATGCCCACAAAGGGGTCAAGGGAAATTTTCTGTTTCAGAATTAGCTGGGCATGGGTACATGTGCCTGTCGTCCCAGCTACTTGAGAGGCTGAAGTGGGAGGATCTCTTGAGCCTGGGAGGTCAAGGCTGCAGTGAGCCATGATCATGCCGCTGCACTCTAGCCTGGGCGTCAGAGTGAGACCATGTCTCTTACAGATGAAGAAAAAATATTTCTTTTAGCAATGTTTTCTAGTTTGCAGTCTATGAGTTTTACATTTCTTCTGTTAAATTGATTCCTAAGTATTTTATTCTTTTGATGCTATTGTAAATAGAATTATTTTCTTTATTTAATCTTTGCAACATCCATTTCAAATGTATGGAAATACAATTGGTTTTTTAATATTGACCTTGTACCCTGCAACCTTGTTGAACTTGTTTATTGTTAATAATTTTTAGTGTATTTCATAGGATTTTCTATATATAAGATTGTATCATCTGCAAATTGTTTCATCTCTTCATTTTCAATCTACAGTGCCTTTTATTTCTTTTCTTGCCTAATTGCTCTGGCTAGAGTGCCCAGTGCAATGTGAATATAAGTGGTGAGAGCGGATATCCTTGTCTTGTTTCTGATTTTATGGGAAAAACATTTGGTCTTTTACCATTAAGTACAATGTTAGCTGTGGATTTTTTGTAGATGACCTTTATCAGGTTGAATAAACTCCCTCTATTCCTAGTTTGTTCTTATCATGAAACGGTGTTGGACTTTGTCAAATGCTTTTTCTGCATCTATTATTGAGATGATTATGTTTGCCCTTTATTCTGATAATGTGGTATATTATGTTAATTGATTTTTTAGATATTAAAACAGCCTTGTATTCCTAGGGTACATTCCACTTGGTTATAGTGTATATTTCTTTTTATATGTTGCCAAATTATTATGGCAAAAACTGCAGTTTCTTTTACACCAGCCTAAGAGATTTGCTAGTACAGTTGTCTGTCAGCATCTGTGGAGGATTTGTTTTAGGATTCCCCGTGGATACCAAAATCTACAGATGCTCAAGATCCTTATATAAAATGGTGTATTATTTGCATATAGCCTACATGCCTCCTTCTGTGTACTTTATTTAATTTTTTAATAATTTCAACTTTTGTTTTACATTCAGGGAGTACATGTGCAGGTTTGTTACATGGGTATATTGCATGATGCTGAGGTTTGGGTATGAATGATTCTGTCATCCAGGTAGTGAGCAGGTAGTTTTATAACCCTTGCTCCTCTCACCCTGTCCCCCACCAGTAGTTCTCAGTGTCTGTTTTTCCCATCTTCATGTCTGTATGTACCCAATGTTTAGTTCCCACTTGTAAGTGAGAACATGCAATATTTGGTTTTCTGTTCCTACATTAATTCATTTAGGGTGATGGCCTCCAGCTGCATTCGTGTTGCGGCAAAGGACATAATTTCATTCTTTTTTTTTATGGCTGTGGTATATATGTACCACGTTTTCTTTACCCAATCTACCATTGATGTGCATTTAGGTTGATTCCATGTCTTTGCTATTATCAATAGTGCTGTGATGAACATATGAGTGCATGTGTATTTTTTGTGGAAGGATTTATTTTCCTTTGGGTATATACCCGGTAATGGGATTGCTGGGCTGAGTGGTAATTCTGTTTTAAGTTCTTTGAGAAATCTTCACACTGCTTTCCACAATGGCTGAGCTCCTACCAGCAGTGTAAAAGTGTTCCCTTTTCTCACAACCTCACCGGCATCTGTAATTTTTTGACGTTTTAGTAATAGCCATTCTGACTGTGTGAGATGGTATCTCATTGTGGTTTTGATTTCTCTAATGATTGGTGATGTGAGCATTGTTTTATATGTTTGTTGGCTGCTTATATGTCTTCTTTTAAGAGGTGTCTATTCATGTCCTTTGCCTACTTTTTTAATAGAGTCATTTGTTTTTGGTTTGTTGAGTTGTTTAAGTTTCTTATAGATTCTGGATATTAGATCTTTGTCAGATGCTGACATGGTTTGGATTTGTGTCCCCAACCAAATCTCATGTTGAATTGTAATCCCCAATGTTGGAGAAGAGGTCTGGTAGGAGGTGACTGGATCATGGAGGCAGATTTCCCCCTTGCTGTTCTTATGATAGTGAGTTATCATGAGATCTGGTTGTTTCAAAGTGTGTAGCACCTTTCCCTTTGCTCTCTTCCTCCTGCTCTGGCCACGTAAGACGTTGCCTGCTTCCCCTTTGCCTTCTGCCATGATTGTAACTTTTCTGAGCCCTGCCCACAACCTGTACAGTCTGCTGAACCGTGAGCCAAATAAACCTCTTTTCTTTAAATTACCCAGACTTAGGTGGTTCACTCTGTCACCCAGGCTGGAGTGCAATGGAGTGATAATGGCTCACTGCATCTTTGACCTCCCCAGAGGGCTCAGGTGATCTTCCTGCCTTAGCCTTCCAAGTAGCTGGGACTAAAGGCATATGCCACCTGGATAAATTTTGAGAGTTTTTTGGTAGAAACAGGGTTTCACCATGTTGCCCAGGCTGGTCTCAAACTGCTGGGCTCAAGCAATCTGCCCACCTTGATCTCCCAAAGTGCTGGGATTATAGGCATGAGCCACTGCACCTAGCCTAATTTATATTATTTTTAATTGTTGTGCTGTTATTTTAATGTTTGGGGATATTTTTGATCTGTGATTGGTTGAATCCATGGATGCTGAACCCATGGATATGGAGGGCCAACTGTATTTTGTTGAGGAATTTTTGTGTCTATAATCGTAGGGAATGTTGGTCTGTGGTTTGTTTTCTAACAGTCTTTCATTTTGGTATCAGGGTAATGCTGGCCTCATACAATTGGTGAAAATGTGTTCCCTCCTCTTTTTTGAAGAGTTTGTGAAGAATAGGTACTAAATCTTTCTTGAGTGTTTGGTAGGATTCATCAGTAAAACCATGTGGGCCTGGGCTTTATTTGTGGGAAGTTGTAAAATTGCTAATTTGATCTCTACTTTCTATGGGTCTATTCAGATTTTCTATCTTTTTTTCAATCAGTTTTGGTAATTGGTGTCTTTCTATGACTTTATTCATTTTATCTAAGTTATCTAATTTTTTGGCATACAGCTGTTCATAGTATTCCCTTAAAATAAAGAAAAATTTGTTTATTTAACATTGGTAGCAACATCCCTTCTGTCATTCTGATCTTAAAAATTTATGTCTTCTTTATTTTCTTGGCCAGTCTAGCTAAAAGTCATTTTTTAAAACATTTTCAAATAAACAATTTTTGGCTGTCTTGATTTTCTCTATTATTTTATTCTGTTTCTAAGTCTAGTCTTCATTATTTTCTACACTTATTTACTAGGTTTTAGTTTTGTTTGCCCCCCCCCCTTTTTTTTTTTTTTTTTAGGACAAGAGGGTTCACTCTGTCAATCCAGGCTGGAAGTCAAGTGGCCATGGGGGCTTCACTCACTGCAACCTCTTGGCCCCCAGGGTCCAAGCGATTCTCCTGTTTCAGGCTTCCTGAGTAGCTGGGATTACAGGTGCTCACTACCACACCCGGCTAAATTTTGTATTTTTGGTAGAGATGGGGTTTCACCATGTTGGCCAGGCTGGTCTCAAACTCTTGACCTCAGGTGATCCACCCACCTCAGCCTCCCAAAGTAGTTTGCTCTTTTTTGGGTTTCTTTTTTTTTTTTTTTTTTAATTATTATTTAAGACCTTTATTAACAGGTGCTTGCAGTTTGTTGACTTTTTTGAAAAAATCAAGTTGTAAACTTTTATTACAAATTAAAATGAAGTTCTTAAAATCTCAACTTGACCAGATATGAAACAATTTAAAACCTTTAAAGGCATACGTATTGAGAAAACCAGGCTTTTTTAAAAAACACGTTTGTTATTACCAAAAGAGACGTCTTTAGGTAAAATAATAAAACCCCATGCTGCATAGATAATGCAGATAGTTCTATTTATCTGGTCAACGGGCAATTTTTTGGGTTTCTTAAATTGGAAGCCTAGGTTATTGATTTGGGATCTATCTTATTGTATAATATGAGTAGTTACATCTATAAATTTCTTTCTGAGTACTACTTTAACAGCATCCTATAAGTTTTGGTATGTTGTGTCTTTGTTTTCATTTATTTCAAAGTAGTTTCTAATTTTCCTTGTGATTTCTTCTTTAGCCTATTGGCTCTTTAGGAACATGCTGTTTAACGTCCATATATTTTGAATTTTCCAAATATTTTTGTTATTGATTAATGTAATTCCATTATGCTCAGAGAACATACTTTGTATAATTTCAGTATTTTA
The DNA here is from genome assembly GCF_001698545.2 of Rhinopithecus bieti. Taxonomy (NCBI): domain Eukaryota; kingdom Metazoa; phylum Chordata; class Mammalia; order Primates; family Cercopithecidae; genus Rhinopithecus; species Rhinopithecus bieti. The sequence continues at coordinate 1,439,432 of NW_016814436.1, read as the reverse complement.
AAATGTATGAAAATTCATTTTATGGCTTAGCATATGGTTTATCTTGGAGAATGTGTACTTGAGAAGAATGTGAATTTGGCTGCTATTGGGTGGAGCGGAGTGTTCCATAAGAATCTGTTAGGTGGTTTATGGTGTTGTTCAAATATCTGTTTCCTTGTGGATCTTCTTTGCATAAATGAAAATGAGATATTGAAGATCTTTATTGTTGTTGAACTGTCCATTTTTCCCTTTAATTTTGTAAAACTGAAGACTTTGCTTCATGTACTTTGGGGCTTTGTTGTTAGGCACACATGTTTATGATTGCTGCATATTCCTTATTGGTTGGCCCTTTTAACTGCATACAATATGCCTATTTATCTGCAGTAAACTTTTTTGTTTTTAAAGTTAATTTGATTTGATATTAAGGTCGCTATTCCATATCGCATCTCTTTTATTGCTGTTGCTTGTATGATGTACCTTTTTCTGTTACCTGCTTCAGTCTGTTTGGACCATCGAAGTTACATCTACCATTTTGCTTTTCTCTTTTGCTATATGCTTCATGTGTTTTTTTCTGTACTCCTCCATGTGTTCTTTTTAACTATTATTTTCTAGTGTAACATTTTAATTCTATTAAAGACTTTTAAATTCTGTTTCTTGCATTATTTTATATATACTATATGGTTTACAATTATACATCTTATCAGAATCTACTTCAGATTTATTCTGACTTTGTTTCAATGAACTCTAAAAACTTTTCCTAATTTGGAACATTTTCTCCTCTTTTTTGTGCTGTTGTTATACATATTACATATTAAATCTATACATGTTATTAATCCAACACTACATTGTATCTCCTTTAAGGAAAGTGAGAGAAGGAAGGATGGCAAGATTAAGTTTATAGAACTTGGTAATTTTTTTATTTACTCCTTCTGCTTCTCTTTACTTTGTTATGTAGACTTGATTTACCATCTGATATTATTTTCTTACTCCAATATAAAGTCTTCCGACCTGCCTCCTTTGTGCTGTTATTTTTATGTCACAGTACCAACAATACAATTATATATTTACTACTTGCAGTTGCTTTTAAAATCAGTTAAGACAAGAAAGATGGAATTATATTGTCTTTTGCAATTACCCACATAATTACCTTTACTGGCATTTAATTTTTTTTTTGTAATTTTGAATTTCTGTCTGATGTCAGTCACTGGCTTTCAGCCTGAAGAACTTCTTTTAGTATTCTTTGTATGGCAGGTCTACTGGCAGCAAATTATTTCAGTTTTTGTTCATCTGGGAATATCTCTTATCTTCATTTTTAAAGTATAGTTTTGCTGGTTTTAAGATTCTTGGTTAACAGTTTGTACTTTTAGTAAATTGAATGTCATCTTACTGCCTTCTGCCTCTACTGTTTCTCATGAGAAGTTAGGCATTATCATATTAAGAGTCACTTGTTTATGAGGAGTTGTTTTTCTCTTGTGCTCTCAAGATTTCTTTTTAATCTTTGGATTTCAATATTTTGATTATATGTCTGGCTTGGACCTCTTTAAGTTGTTCCTACTTAGAGTTGGTTGAGATTCTTTGTGTTATAGATTAACGTGTTTTTGGTTCAAATTTTAGAAGTTTTCTAAATAATTTGATTTAAAATAGGCAAAGGATCTAAATAGACATTTCTCAAAAGAAGACACGCAAACAACCAAAATGCTCAACTCTACTTATCATCAGGCAAATGCAAATCAAAACTTCAATGAGGTAATCATCTCACCCCAGTTACAATGGCTATTATCTGAAAGATGAAAAAATAACAAATGCTGGCAAGGATGTGGAGAAAAGGAAAGTCTTATATACTGTTGACCAGAATGTAAATTAGTACAGCCATTGTGGAAAACAGCATAGAGGTATCTCAAAAAACTAAAAATAGAACTACCATAAAATTTAGCAATCTCACTACTGGGTGTTTACCCAAAAGAAAGGAAATCAGTGTATCAAAGGGACACTTGTGCCCCTGTGTTTATTGTAGCACTATTCATAATAGTCAAGATATGGAATCAACCTAAATGTCTATCAACAGATTAATGGATAAAGAAAATATGGCGTATATATACACAGCAGAATACTATTCAGCCATAAAAAACAATGAAATCTTGTCATTTGTGGCAACATAGATGAAAGGGGAGGACATTATGTTTAGTGAAATAAGTCAGAAAGATAAATACTGCATGCTCTCATAAGTGGGAGCTAAAAGAAAATTGAGTTCATAGAGGTATAGCATAGAATTGTGGTTATTTGAGGCTGGGAAGGGTTGGGGGAGGAGAGAATAGTAAAAGGTTGGATAATGGATACAAGTTACGGGTAGAAAGAAGGAATAAGTTCAAGGGTTCTGTGGCACTGTAGGGTGAGTATGACTAAAAATAATATAATATATATTTTCAGAAAGCTAGAAGAGAGACTTTTGAATGTTCATAACAGAAATGATGAATGTTTGATGTGATATGCTAATTACCCTGATTTGTTCATTATACATTGCATACATGTATTGATACATCATTCTGAATCCCATAAATATATACAAGTTTTATGTCACCTAAAAATGAAAAAAAACAACAAAATGTGAGAAATTTTCAGCTATTATTTCTTTGAATATTTTTTCTGTTCTCTCTCACACCTCTCCTCATAGTCTACGATGTGTATATTGGTGCACTTAGTGGTGTCCTACATTTCTCTGAAGTTCTTTTTATTTTTATTCATTTTTTCCCTCTGCTTATCACATTGCATAATTTCTATTAGTATCTCTTCAAGTTCGCACATTTTTTCTTCTTCCGGCCCCTCTTAAGCCCCCCAGTAAATATTTCATTTTGATTGTTGTGTTTTTCAACTCCAGAATTTCCAGTTGATTCTTTGTAATGGTTTTTATCTCTTTATTAATAGTCTCCATTTTATGAGTCATTGTCCTCTTACCTTCTTACAGTTCTTTAAGACTGGTTTCCTGTAATTTTCAAACATATAATAGCTGTTTTGAAGTCTTTGTCTGCATAGTCTACCATCTGGGGCACTTGAAAGCAATTTTTATTTCCTGATTTTCTCCCCCTGTGTATGGGTCACACTTCCTTGTTTCTTTGCATGTCTCATAATTTTGGGAGAAGATCAGATAATGGAGCAAATTTGGATATTGACACCTTCATCTTGGGGGTTCTTGCTGTTGTTTACTTGGCCATTTTTAAAATTTGTTTAGTGACTTTGCTGAAATAATTCTGCAAAGTCTATGTCTCTTGTAGTGTGTATTCTCTGATGGCCTTGCTAAGACTCACCTTTCCTCACCCCTTAAAAAAAGTCCTTTAGCCTGACTACGTAGGATTGCCCTGGTTTACAGTAGATGACTGTTCATTTCGTGTTTGGTCAAAGGTTGTGTTTAAGCATATGTGCTAGGGAGACTCCCTCCCTAGATGATGGGTGTGTGTGCAGTTTGGAGAGTACTTTCAAGTCTGCCTCGTGCCTGGCTCTGATTGCCCCTGAGCTGATGTAGCCTAGGGCATGCACATAGGCTTCCCATTCCCCAGAGCTGATGTGATCCTAAGAGACCTCTTCTCTTCCCTGGTTCTTTCTATTAAACTTTTCGCTGCTCTGGCAACTTGCTTGTATTGTAGAACTATCCGCTTCCTTTCAATGATTCTCCACCAAGGTGTCTGTTTCTAAGGCCCATAGCTTAGCACAGGGATCTAGTGGCTGAGATCTTCCGGCCAAACGGGTTACTTTATCTTAAAAAGTATTTTTCACCTCAGCTAGAGTCTTCTGTTTGCCTGTTTTCTACCTTGGGCATAACTGTTGCCTTGAGGTTGAGATTAATCATTTCTAATCCATTTAATAGGAGAACGGGCAAATTCCCTCAATTTTGAGTACCTTGAATCTGCTACTGTCTCTGCTTTATTCCACTCATCTTGTATGGATGTTTTGATGTTTACTCATTGCCTGGACTTCCCAGACACCTGCATCACTCTGTTCTACTCTTCTGTCATTGTCTTGTTGCCTGGAATTGTACTTAAATCTTAATTTGTGTCTGTTTCAAATCTTATGCCCTAATATGGTTTGGCTGTGTCCCCACCCGAATCTCATCTTGAATTTCCATGTATTGTAGGAGGGGCCCGGTGGGAGGTAATTAAATTATGGGGGCAGGTCTTTCCTGTGCTGTCCTCATGATAGTGAATGAGCCTTACGGGATTGGATGGTTTTAAAAATGGGAGTTTCCCTGCACAAACTTTTTCTTTGCCTGCTGCCATCCATGTAAGACATGACGTGCTTCTCCTTGCCTTCCACTATGATTGTGAGGCTTCCCCAGCCACGTGGAACTGTAAGTCCAATTCAACCTCTTTATTGTGTAAATTGCCCAGTCTCAGGTATGTCTTTATCAACAGTGTGAAAACAGACTAATACATGTCCATTCAAGTGTTCTGAGGGTTTTTGAGGTCTTACACTCAGTGTTAATTCTCAAAATTTCCGGGGCACCTCAGTCTAGTTTCTATCCTTTTCCTGCCTCCACTTTGCTTATTTGCTGGACATTGTTTCTCTCCTTTCATTCTACATCACCAGAAAAACATGGCTGCTGTGTGAGGCAGACTTAGTCAAGGTTTGAGGGTCAGGGAGAGTGATTATATTGCACAGTGAGGAATAGTTGGAATTCTAGACTAACATTCACTCTTTATAAATGTTCCCAGGTTGCCTGAGCATTTGTCACCAGCTGTTTTTCACCGTAAGCCCAGCTGTGTTACTGGCTTGCTGCTGCTCACTGTCTCTCTCTTTATCAATTCGTTCATTCGTATTTTTTTCTTTTCTCCATTCCAGGCTTCCCAAAGAGGGAGAGGGGCCTCTCTGTCAGTTCTTTTTTTTCTTCCTGAGTGTTGATCTTTAAAAATCATGGTAAAATATAGATAACATAACATGTACAATTTTTTTTTTTTTGAGATGAAGTTTGGCTCTTGTTGCCTAGGCTAGAGTGCAATGACGTGATCTTGGCTCACCACAGCCTCTGCCTCCTGAGTTTGAGTGATTCTCCTGCCTCAGACCCCCAAGTAGCTGGGATTCCAGGCGTGCACTACCATGTCTGACTAATTTTGTATTTTTAGTAGAGACGGGGTTTCTCCATGTTTGTCAAGCTGGTCTCGAACTCCCAACCTCAGGTGATCCACCCACCTCGGCCTCTCAAAGTGCTGGGATTACAGGCATGAGCCACTGCACCTGGCCATGTTAACTGTTTTTAAGGGTACAATTCTGTGACAATAAAGACATTCATTGTGTTAGGCAACCATGAGTATCCAGCTTTTCTACCATTCCAAGCAAAAATTTCATAACCATTAAACAGTAACTCCTCATTCTCCTCATCTTCTGCCCCTGGTAACCACTATTATATTTTCTATCTCTATGAATTTGCCTATTCTAGGTATCTGATTCTAGAATTGTATAATATCCTTTTGTGCCTGGCTTATTTCATGTAACATAATGTTTTCAAGGTTTGTCCTTGTTGTAGTACATGTACATGATTTAAAATAGGCAAAGACTCGAAATAGACATTTCTCAAAAGAAGACATGCAAACACCCAAAATGCTCAACTCTACTTATCATCAGGGAAATGCAAATCAAAACCTCAATGAGATAATCATCTCACCCCAGTCAGAATGGCTATAATCTGAAAGACGAAAAAATAACAAATGCTGGAAAGGATTTGTTACAATTGAACGTATGTGCCACATTTTGTCCATTGTTGATGGACATTGGGGTTGTTTCTACCTTTTGGCTGTTGTGAATAATGTTGCTATGAACATTAGCATACAATCATCTGTTTGACTTCCTGTTTTCAATTATTTTGGATATATACCTAGAAGCAGAATTACTGGATCCTATGGCATTTCCATGTTTAACTTTGTGGGGAACTATTGTTTTCCACAGTGGCTGTGCCATTTTACCTTCCCACCTGCAATGCACAAAGGTTCCAATCTTGTTATATCGTCAACATTTGTTGTTTTCCATTCTTCTGATGCCATCCTAATAAGTGTGAAATATCCAGCCCACTTTTGATCACCTTTCCCTTTCAAACTGCCAGGTAATAAATGAAGAATGAAGATTCTTGTTACTTTATTATGTAGAGCAAATTCTCTGAGAGAGCAGGGAGAAGCTATGCATTATAAATTTGTCTGCTTTTTAATTGTGAAATACTTCTAATATGCCAAAATGTTTAAGGGATCATAAACTCTTATGTTTTAAAATCAGATTGCTCAGAGCTTATCATCTTGCCATATTTATTTCATATTTTGTCTTTTGTAGTTCTCTTTGCCTTGGTGGGCTATCTATTTCATCAATGGTTACCTGTCTATAAGCTGAATGAGACAATTAGAATATTTATTCCCTGCCTTAGGCAGGGCATTTTCCGCATTCAGAATGAAGCTTTTCTTTATATGTTGGCAGACCCATTTGCAAAAAAGTCTTTCCACATTTCCCAAGTTGCTTTAAAAATACCCTTATTACAGTCGTCTTCTAAGAGGTACACCTCAGAAGCTCCATTTTTTTACACAAGAAAACTAAAGTTTAGAAAAGAACAGAGGAAACATTTGAACCAGCAGATGGAAAAGATAAGGATTAACCCATTTATGCCTGAGGTTGCAATTTTTTGAACTTTTGCAATCAGACTTTGGAAATGACCTTGAGCAGTAGGATATAAATAACTCCCACATGCTTAGCATTCCAATAATGGAACACTAGGGATAAATGGGGAGATGTTATACTAATTTTTTGTGCACTAATACATGAGTTCCAGGAAATCTTGCTACCATCATCTTTGGCATTGAATGAATTGTTATGGGATGGTATCTCTTTACATGACTGAGAAAGTTCTCGTACTTGTAGGTGCTTAAACTCACAGGAAGATCAGAGTAGCAGAATGTGAGGCGGTGCAAGTGAATGCAGGGGAGGGCTGGAGACACCAGGGTTCATGGCGTCTCTGGCAAAGGTGACACCCTAAAATTTTCGGAAGGAAATACAACGTTTGGGTTTAAAAATGATGTCAAAATTCTAGAAAGAATAGAAAAACTTAAGACAATAATGGTCATTGAAAAAAATAAAAAATGTACATGAAACTTTTTTCTAGCAAAGGAAATTAACAATACATCATATTTAATGCTTTGTGGCTTGTAAATGTACTCATGATTTCATATGATTATTATGATTACCCTGAAAACATCTTTTCTGAATATCATTTCGTAGATTTACAAAAAAGGGAAGGACACTATTTTTATTGCTCAGTTGCTATATGCTGGCCACGTTACAAAATTTATTTCTTGAACCGTCACAATAACCATGTAAGCATATTTTATTATTGCCATTTTATGACAGAGGAGACTGGTATCACAGGTGCTAAGTGGCCAGCCCAGGGGCATACAGAGAAAAGAAGAGCAGAGTCTCCAATTTAATACTCTTGCTACCATCAGTGTTAACTTCTGGAAATTCTTAATCTGAAACTATAAATTTCTGCTGTCCAATATGGTGTCCCATTAGCCACCTATGGCTGTTTAACTTTGCTGATTACGTTGAAATGAAATTCAAAAATTATTTCCTTGGTCATGTTGGTAGTGGCAAATCCACATGTAGCAACTTGAATCTTGCCTCCTTGAAGGAAAGAATTTGTCCGAGGGGTGTAAGACAGAGTGACAGATCAAGGCAGGTTTGAGCAGGAGTGAGAGTTTATTAATAAGTTTTAGAGCAGGAACAAAAGGAAGTAACGTACACTTGGAGGAGGGCCAGGTGGGCAACTTGAGAGATCCAAGTGTGCTGTTTAGTCCTTGACCTGTTTTTTGTTTGTTTGTTTGAGACAGGTTTTTGTTCTTGTTGCCCAGGCTGGCATGCAGTGGTGCGATCGCGGCTCACCACAACCTCTGCCTCCCAGGTACAAGCGATTCTCCTGCCTCAGCCTCATGAGTAGCTGGGACTACAGGGATGTGCCACCATGCTCCCCGAATTTTGTACTTTTAGCAGAGACAGGGTTTCTCCATGTTGCTCAGGCTGGTCTCGAATTCCCCACATCAGGTGATCCGCCCACCTCAGCCTCCCACAGTGTTGGGATTCCAGGCGTGAGCCCCCCGGGGGCCCGGCCGACCTGGGGTTTTAATACATTGGCATGATCCCCGGGTTTGTATCTCATCCCCTCCGATTCTTCCCTTTGGGTGGACTGTTCGCATACACAGGGGCCTGCTGGCACGTGGGAGGAGAGCGAGCACAGTGTGTTTACTCAGGTTGTGCACGTGTTCATTTGCGGCATTTTTCCCTTATGAGTTGAGTGTTCCTAGAGGAAGATCGTGTACCAGTCAAACGCTGCCATTTTGCCTCTTAGTGCGCATGCTTGAGCCCACTCACCCACCTCCTGAGATCTTATCTGGAGGTTGCTGATCACCAGCTTCCCTGTGTGTTTGTTTTCTTTCTTTCTCTGTCTGTCTGTCTGTCTGTCTGTCTATCTATCTGGAGACTGCCTTTCCCTGTTGCTGGCTGTGACCAACTATTACTTTAGAGAGACAGCTTAACAACTGCCTGACCATCTCCTGATGGTCACCTGACATTCCTGGGGTGGGGGAGGCTCTCTCCTGCACTGCTTATGTCTCCCTAACTGCCTTCTCTAACAGTCACCCTAGTCACATTTCAGATGCTCAGTAGCCACCTGTAGTTGGTGGCAGCCGTGCTGGATAGTGGAGCTGTGAAGCGTTTTGGTCACTGCAGAGGTTCTGTTGAACGGGACAGCTAGACAGCCTGCGTCCATTGTCTGATACCTTTGTTACCTGTGCATATACCAAAGAGTGAAAAAAAAGGAATCAAGAAAATGAGGTAGTGGAACAGAAAGCAATACCAATGAATCCAGTATTTCAACGTGTGGGGAGAGGTAGCAAATTATTGAGTGTTTGTACATCGGGCAAGAGGGAAACAAAGGAAAGATCTCTTCATCTCAGCATATGGAAAGCAGCAGAAGGAGGTTGTGGGGAGGAAATATTGGTAAACGTGGTAGTTAGGGAATAAGTATTTGAGTGTCCCTAGGATGTTCAGTTCTATACTAGGTGCTTGAGGGTACATATTAAAAATAGACATGCTCTAGTGCACGGTTTGTGGATCCTGTGATTTCTCAGAACTCCCAGAAAAGCAGCTGACAACGTATTGTAGAACCATGCAGATAAAAACCATTCATACCATCACCAGTCATACAGAATATTGGCTATTATTTTCTTCCTCAACAAATGTGAGAGATAGTTTGCCTCAGGCAAAATAGTATTTTACACATGGTTTCCCCAAAGCCATGTGCATATTGAGAGCTCTTCTCAAAATGTTTGCATTTGTTCCTCCAAAAAGAAATTTGCATGACATTTTAGAATTGCATTCTGTCTAGAAAGCAAATCCTGGCTTTTTATATTCAAATTCAAAGCTTGCTGATATAAAATCTGGCAGAAAAATGTGTGTTCCAAATTAGCTGCTGCTTTGAGCACAGCAGACTTTTTTTTTTTTTTGACCATCGAAATAATTTTTGGAAAAAATTTTAACATCATGTTACCCTCTTTCTTGGTTGAGAAAACCATTGATGGTGACTCAAGGATCTGTCTAGTTTTCTGCTTACAGAAAATTGAACCTGGATTCCATTTTGATGGAACTGCCAGTAGACGGAGATGTATGCTGGCCACTTGATGTCACAGTTGTTCTGTATAAAGTCCATTAATAGAGTATTTGACAGCACTAGGGGGAAAAAAAAAACTAGACTCAAGATAGTTGATAATCAATGTAATGAGTAAAGATGGGTGAATTACTCAGGTTGAATGAAAACTCCTGGTAAAATTCCTCAAATTCACCTTCCAAATTGACTTCATTGTACATTATCAATGAATACCAGTAGTTCTGAGCTCTTTACTTGCACTTGACCTTAAACATTGGTATTTGTAAAAGGAAATTGTGATCCTTAGTAGCCTCCTCTTTGAATAGATACAAAAGTTTTTATGTTAGCTACGCATAGTTAGTTTTCAACAACATGTTAATATACAATTGGAACTGAAGTAGAAAAGTCCAGTTAATATGTAGGGCAAACAAAAGCATCCTTTTGATATTGCAGTTGACATGGTTGACTTGGCAATCATACCTATTTCTACCTGAAAAGGTTAGGCTTCCTTTTGCTATCAGATTGAAGGTCAAGGAGAAAGTATTTGCTTAACCCTTTGACACTGAAGTGGACTGACACCTAAAGCATCCAGGACAAATAATTGTATCTCTCATCCTTGTTTTCAGAGTTGGAGCCAGTACAGCCTTCCTCAAAAAGAGGTATCAGATTTATTCATGGCTTGCAGCCATGAGTCTTTGAATTTTCACTTTTGGGTCCAATTTCTCTTTTCAATGAACTCAACATCCCTTCCTTGAAAATGCTACAGCAAGTTAAAAATTATAGTTCTAGTTTTGTTTTGCTTTTCTATACTCTCCATTGTAGAATACTTATCATGATTAATTCTAAAGTGGCTGGACTCAAGCAACAGTTATGGTCTGGTGGCAGAGATCATAACTGACTCTCAGAGATCTTAACTCACCCCTGAATAGCTATGCGAGGAGGCAGAACCAGTGGTACGGCTACCTGGTGTGGGTGTGGCAAATGGTTGCAATAATATTCCTGCCTCCCACTATCATACCCATACTGGCTCTGGATTTAACTGTGTGACTTGCTTTGTTCAATGGTGTGACAGCAAATGTGACAGAGGCAGAGGCTTGAAAAATGCTTAGACGTTTAAGCTTTTCCCTCTCTGGATGCCGTTTGGAACTCTGAGGCCAGCATGCAAAGAAGCCCAGGCTGGACGATGAGAGACCACATGGAGCAGCGACCAGCAATCTCAGCTGGGGTCCCAAGCTGCAACCACCAGACATATGAGTGAGACCATTAGGGCTCAGCTGATTCATCAGCTTACCCCAAAGCTCAGCCAAGCTGGGCTAAGGTAGCTACATCACCTGGCTAACCTACAGAATATCCAGTGAAACACCTTTTGGTTTTATTGATGTAAAATTTTTAAAAATATTACCAAATTTCTGCACTTATCTGTATTGTTTCTTTCCCTCTACTCTCTTTGGATTTTTCTTTTTCTACTTTCTTAAACTGGAGGCTTAACTTAGTAATTTTCAGTCTTTTAAAGAAGTTGAGAAACCTTGCTTTAGAGGTAGAACTAACAGGAGTTGGTGATGGATTGGACATGGGGAGTAAGGAAGTCAGTGGTGTCACAAACATCCGCCAGGTTTTGGAATAAATTTAGGTTGGCTTTTTCATTGCTCTAAATACCCCAGATGGGTTGACCTCATTTGTGTCAGTTCAGGTTTAACAGAGGTCTTTGAAATCTCCAGATGGTATCATAGCTTTTGCTATATTTTTTGTGAGAGGAGCATAAAGATTGTACTGGTCTGACAGGATTGTCTGAGAATTAAATGAGATAATATGAAGCATTTGATGTGCATGCTAAGCGATAACTGTTACAAGTTACTACTATTATTGTTGTTACTCAGACAGTGCAGATCCCAGCACGGACATTCTTACCGAAGACCATGATGAACGTGGCAGGGTCTTCTACCAAGATAGGAACCACTTACTCAGTGCTGGGTTCTCTGAAATGAGTCCTCAGCCTGCCTCCAGCTTGCCAGACTCGTTTGCCTTTAATTCATTGCCTTGATTGTATTTTATGTTTAAACCATGTCCTTGTCCTAGTCATTAGATCTTGTTCCTTGATATCACTACACGCTGGTTCTTCATGATCTCGTCCTGTTTAGAACATGAAGAAATGCAGGTACCGTGGAGGCGTGGACTCAGTAATCACCTGAAATTATAAGCCTATATTCTGCATTATTAAGCTTCTCAAGACTGGATTTCTCTTAAATTTCCCAAGTCATTTAAACATGAAATGAATGCTTCAAACAAAAACAAAAAAAAAGGCAAGTCTATTTCCAGGGGACAGGGTTTGGCCATCTCTCCCATCCTATCCAATTAGGAACTGGGGGTTCCCTGGAGCAAAGGCAGGCTGTTGATCCCTGCCCTCCACATTTATGGCACTGGCCACTTTGTCCCGAGCAGCTTTCTTGGCTCTTTGTTCTTGAATTCCATTTCCCTTGAATTCTGTTAAATTGTCATACAAAGTTACTCTTCTTTCTATTGTAAGAAACTATTTCCCTTTTCCCTTGTGCACTGTCTCAATAATTACAATTCTTTATTTCCACACATTGTGCAAGCATGACGTCTGGTATCTGTACCCAAGCTTGGCGCTTTTTATTAGCTCCTGCTCTGCTTGCAACAGGAACGGCCTTCATTCTCTGTGCGGTAGATGGAAGGTATGCCTGGCTTCAGGCCTGATGACTGCAGGGGCATATTGGATGGTGCTGGGTGCCCTGTTGGTGCCCAACAAGTAAGCTCCAGTGCTGATGAGAATGTGCAGGCCAGCGGAGAGTCATCCATCACCTCCCTCTGTCATAGTGTTGAAGCTGAGTGGTGCAGGAGGCATATCCGTGCCATCAGCCTGGTGGTTTGGGTAGTATAGCAAGGCCAGACTGCATTTGTTAAATCTTGATGAGTGTGAAATACCACTACACCCCACTTTTGGTACTTGCATCTGATTATTGCTGGCCAAAAGAACACAGCTCATCCATCCTGATGACCTGTTGTAGAATTCTGGCTTGGTTTGTGGGTCCTTTATATATCAGAGGAAACATGGTTGAAAGGGATGCCTTCACTGTGCAGCATCACTAAAGGCCTTCCTGGTCACATGGCACTTTTGGTACGTGGTCTTTTTCGATGATGAAAATAACCTTGCCTCAAGGAGGATCTTTCTCTTGGCAAAGCAAAGTTGAAATGCAGAAGTAATCAGTGATTTATTTTATATCTTTGGGTCATGAGCAGCAAACCAACCACCAGATCATGAAAGGGAACACTGAACATTAAAAAAAAAAAAAAAAGTCTGTGCCTGCATATGGCCTCCTGCCATTTTGAACTTGAGAAGCGTAGAATTGAGATTCTTTTCCTGGTTTTGCAAATTTCTTCACCTTTTGCTGCTCCCTTGATAGAAATTGTAAATCGTCTTAAATTAAATAAGGTGCCTGATTTCATTTCATTTCTAAAAAAAATTTTAGGTTTTGCACTTTACCACTTAAAAGCGCTCTGCATGTCACTCACACAAAGCATTTTGAGTTGAATGGGAACTACTGAGAACTCTGTTTTTTAACAGAGAAGATCGTGTTCTATCATAACAGTAACTGCTGCCACTGAAGTAATTTTGAGATGACATAGTTAGCTTTCAGTCTCAGGTGCCACAAATACAAGAGCCTTATTCTCCAAGTGCTTTAAGGAAAAACTGTGATTACAGTTTCTTCCATGGCTGCCTTGATTCAGAACCTGAAATTCTTTAAAAGCACCTTCCAGATTTGCACGGTGGGGGGAAATTTCATCTGGGCAGCTCTGTGCAGGATCTGGGAGGGGTGCTAATGGGGAGGGAGGCTGGGAGCAGAGATTCTTACAGTTGGAAGAAATAACTACTTAAAGCAAACACTAATGATTTAAAATGTTATTCCTTCTGTGCTTTTAGAAAAAAAAATAAAATTAAAGTAATAAAGGCTCACAGCCTGTGCCTCATCTCCAGTCACTCTGCTGAAATTCCCAAGGGGGTCTCAGCTCCCCTCTCCGCTCTTTAAAAATGGTGGACCTGGAACCACTTACAGCAGAGGTTTAATAAGAGGCAAATGTGTTTTATATTTTGTATCTTGTTAAGTGAAAAAAGATGGATTCTCTCAAGTAGTCTCTTGGTGCAGATTTGAGTGGTCTGTGCACGTAAGCGTGGGGATGCTTCGCCAGCTGGCATCCCTATTCTAGTCCCCCCTGGCTACTTAAAATCCCCCCTCCCATGCTAGCACCTCCCACCCCAGAGCCAGCAGAGATGAAATTGCTTCATTTAGAGAATAAATCTGCAGATCCAGGAAACTTGTTTCTATCTGATTTGCTGATAATTTACTTCTCATTTGATTTGGTGGAGGGAAGGAAAAGGGGAAGAAAAAACCCTGTCTCAGCTCACCTACCCTTCCTCAAAGAAAAAGGGATTGCTGTACAGGTTGGAGAAAATCATGATTGAAAGCAACTGAAAAAAAATTAAAGATTTATGCAAAGGTTGTACATTTATTAGAGGAAAAGGAGGGAAAACCTTGCACCTGTGATGGAGTGACCCTTCCCCCGCCAGAAAAAAATCTTCACTTCAAGTAGCTCATTGGAAACTGGGCAAGGGAGAATGATTTAAAAAATGTATTTTACCTTGGGTATATAATTTTACAATGAGACACATTCCCTTTCTGGTAATTTTTTTTTATGACCTTTGGGTGCCAGATAGCGCCATTCCTGCTGTCTGCTTTCACTATTCAGCGTTGAGGAAGCCCATTATATCTGTCTTTGATCCGGAGATCGGGATTGCTAAAACTGATGGCCACAATTAAAGACAGTCCTGTTGAAAACCTGACCTCTGTCTGCTCTCAACTGCATGTAAACTTTTCAATATGGATGTAATTTGGTATTAAATTACCCATGCTTTATTGCTTTTTAGTACAGCCCTGTCTGTTGCCTTTTAAAGATAAAGGTAACATAAAAGAAAAATTGTGGTGTGTCTGCATAATTATGTAATTATAAACTTGTTTTCCTACATTCAGAAAACCCTTTGTGTGTGTATGCATCTATTGAAAAGTAATAGGCTGGTAGGATTGGAGAAGAAGCCTTTATATTTTTCCCCCTGATCTGTTCAACTTAGACGTACTCTGTGCAAGCTAGGTCACTGCATTTAACTGTTCTAATCTTGGCTTTCAGAGGGTATTCTTGATTAAGAAGTGAGGTAGGTTTGTAAGATGTTGCTATGCTTATTCTTTAGAATTGGCTAAATAAGGATGGAGTTTATGCCAAGGCTCTGAGGCAAAACCGACCTGTTCTTCCAAAGGTTGGGTCCATCATAGCCAAATGGTAACGTCCCAAATGTCTGGAATGAGCTCTTGGATCATTTCAACCTTATCATGCTTGAAATTAAAAATGATGGCTGGCATTTTCACTTCTAACATTCATGTTGGTGGCTAATTCTGCTGAGAGGGGAACCCAAGAGGAAGCTAGAGAGACAGGAGCAGATTCCCTTTGACATGGCTGAGCTGCCTGTCCCTCTCAGTTCTACCAGCTACAGCTCTGTTTCTTTAGCTTCGAAACGCATAAGCTATCATTAGAATTTGATGTGAATTTCCAGAATGGCATTTGCTGAATAGAGACAGAAGATCTGTTGAGAGGGATAGTTAAAATCACAATCCCATAATAAAACTTGGAGGAAGAAACACTCTTGGGCCTCCGTAACGTGCAGTAATTCGCGTGTAAGTAGAAAGTATTGAGCTTGCTTCCTCTTCTTGTTAAATATTCCATGGCAACGTTTTCTAGAAGATCTGTGTGAAATGCCAAGCAGATAGAAAGTGGATAACAGAACAAATGACCCAAGGGAAGCCAAATAGGTGGCTCTAGATACCTTAAAACATAAGAAAGCAAAGGTTTCAAGTTGCCGGGGAAAGCCTCTGCAGAACTGAGGCCAGCCCATCTCGCCTTCCTTGCCGGAGCCACTGTGGAGTTGTGTGTCTGGCTTGCAGCTGCCCTGGCCTGATCCTCTGAGCATGCTGGAGAATTGTGGTCTGACCCATGTTGTCATTCATCGGGTTGCTCTGTAACAATTGCATTTCATGGAAAACATAGGCTATGTGCACTTTTATCGGCTTTCGTGTAAAAAGGTAATTACAGAATATCGAGGAAATATTGAAAAGAGATTCCATGCTAGATTGTGTTTTTTTGAGACAAGGTATTACTCTGTTGTCTAGGCTGGAGTGCAGTGGTGCAATCATAGCTCATTACAACCTCAAACTCCTGGAATCAAGTGATCCTCTTGCCTCAGCTGTCCACGTAGCTATGACTACAGGCACACTCCATCATGCCTAGTCATTTTTTTTTTTTTAAGAGATGTGGTCTTGCTATGTTGCCCAGATCCAGGTTGGCCTCAAACTCCTGGACTCAAGTGATCCTCTCACATTGGCCTCCCAAAGTGCTGGGATTATAGGCATGAGCCACTGTGTCAGGCCCCATTCTAGTTTGAATCCTACCTCTCCCAGCATAGATTGCCTTAGGGCCTGAAATCAAAGAGAAGGCTCAGCTCCAGGAAATTTCTCACCAAGCTACGGTTTGAACAGGCTCATTCTTTTTTCTTTTGTATCGTCTTTCCTCTGATGTACTTAGTAGGAATGATGAGATGGCCAGTGCGTTAGATACAATGGGGGTGAAGGGTCAGAAAAGGGGCTAGATCTAAGCTTCCCAAGGTGGTTGCCACTAACCCCGTGTGGCTACTGATATTTAAATTAATTAAAAGTATCAAACTTCCAGTCCCTTAGTCACACCTCCTACATTTCAGATGGTCAATAGCCACATGGTGCTGGTGGCACCCATCTTAGATATTGCAAATATGGAATATTTCTGTCATGGCAGGAAATTCTTGAGCAGCACTGGGGTTGACTCAGAATCTCTGCTCCACTCTCACTTTGACCAAATCACTCCACTTAATTCATCTGTAAAGTGAATAATAATAATGACAGTACTAATAATAGTACCTTCTTCTTGAGGCGGTTATTGGGGTAGTCGAATGAGAGAATGCATATAGAGCACTTTGTGGAGTGACTGGAACACTGCTGTCCAGTAGAACTTTCTGCTGTGATGGAAATGTTTTATATCTGCGTTGCTCATATGGTTGCTACAAGCCACATGTGACTATTGAGCACTTAAGATGTGGCTGATGTGATTGAGAAACTAAAGTTTTAGTTTTGTTTACTTTTAATTAATAGACAATTAAATTTAGGGCAGGTCCGTGGCGACTCAAGCCTGTCATCCCAGCACTTTGGGAGGCCAAGGTGGGAAGATTGCTTGAGGCCAGGAGTCTGAGACCAGCTTGGGCAACATAATGAGACCTTTGTCTCTACACATAATAATAATAATAAGTTAGCCAGGCATGGTGGCACATGTCTGTGGTCCCAGCTACTCGGAAAGTTGAGGTAGAGGATCGCTTGAGTCCATGCAGGTGGTTGAGGCTACAGCGAGCTGTGATTGTATCACTGTGCTCCAGCCTGGCTGATACACTAAGACCTCGTCTCAAAAAAAAAAAAAAAAAAAAAAAAAAAAAAA
>NW_016814436.1:1415907-1421955 GCF_001698545.2 Rhinopithecus bieti | reverse complement strand
AAAAAAAAAAAAAAAAAAAAAAAAAAAAAAATTAAAAAAAAAATTTAAATATCCATGTGGGGCTGTGATTACTGTCCTGGACAGTGCAGATTTAAAACAGCACTTGCTCCGTAAACATTAGCTTTTATTTCTGCGGATTCTCTCTTTTTTTTTTTTCTTTTGAGAAGGAGTTTCGCTCTGTCGCCCAGGCTGGAGTGCAGGGGCGCGATCGCGGCTCACTGCAAGCTCCGCCTCTGGGGTTCACGTCGTTCTCCTGCCTCAGGCTGAGACTATAGGCGCCCGCCACCACGCCTGGCTAATTTTTTGTATTTTTCGTAGAGATGGGGTTTCACTGTGTTAGCCAGAATGATCTCGATCTCCTGACCTCGTGATTCACCCACCTTGGCCTCCCAAAGTGCTGGGATTCCAGGCGTGAGCCACCGCGCCCGGCCTGTTTCTGTGGATTCTTTCCGCAACCTGCAAAAGGTGGATAATGATACATCACAGGTTTGTTTTGAGGTTTCTGTAAGAGAATGTTCACAAAAGCACTAAATAGTTATTAGTTATTAAGATATTTTTGTTGCTATGTATTAAATTTTCTTGCAAATCGAAGGCTTATGGAAACAGAAAAGTTATGAATAGGAATCACAGGGTATTATGAAATAATAAAGGATCAAATTATATAGTTATGTTTAAATGCTCCAGTAAGTTTGAATTCTAAGAATGTTAAAACGTGTAAGTTCAGAAGACTAGTGACAGGCTTATCATTTTTTTTTTTTGTCTCCTTAATGTTGTGTTACCATTCATATATGGGCTAAACTTGGTATTTTAACAATGGGCTTTGGGTCAGCTGAGTTGCTTTTTAGTACTGAATATTTGAATCTGGCAGTATTCATGCTTATTTTTGCAGATGGCCATAGGTGTAGCCATAGAATCCTCCTTTTTTTTTTTTTTTGAGATGGAGTCTTGCTGGGTTGCCCAGGCTGGAGTGCAGTGGCACGATCTCGGCTCACTGCAACCTCCGCTTCCTGGATTCAAACCTTTCTCCTGCCTCAGCCTCCTGAGTAGCTGGGACTACAGGTGCCCGCCACTATGCCTGGCTGATTTTTTGTGTTTTTAGTAGAGACGGGGGTTCACCATGTTAGCCAGGATGGTCTCGATCTCCTGACCTCGTGATCCACCCACCTTGGCCTCCCAAAGTGCTGGGATTACAGGCATGAGCCACTGTGCCCAGCCAGAATCTCTTTTTAAATGCAGATACTTGAAGCTGTGCAATGGAAGAGAGGCTCTATGGTGCTAAAATAAAGGGTTTTAGCTAAATCTGCAAAGTAGGCAGATTTGCTTGTGATTTCCTTATTTGTAGAATTAGTTTGGAACAGTGTCTACAAGATTTCACTAGTGTTTGATTGTGTATACTCTTGTGTTG
Source organism: Rhinopithecus bieti (assembly GCF_001698545.2). Lineage (NCBI taxonomy): Eukaryota > Metazoa > Chordata > Mammalia > Primates > Cercopithecidae > Rhinopithecus > Rhinopithecus bieti. The sequence goes on along the minus strand of NW_016814436.1, from coordinate 1,420,550 downwards.
TTCGGTGGGGATTTGTTGTGCTGTTCTAACTAAATCGTAAGCTCCTTGAAGATAAAGTCAAAGTCTTATACTCCTCCCACATCTAACACAATGCTGTTGGTAGGTATTCTATGAATACTTGTTGACTTACTGTTGATTTTTCTCTATTGCCTTTTTTTTTTAAAATAACGCCCCATTTTATTATGCGGTTGTGATACAGTGACTATAGTAAGGCCCTCTGTGACAACGAATAATGATTCTGCACTTACTTATATTCACAGAACCTTTGGTGGCTTTGACACTGTGTCCCAAGGACTAACAGGAAGCCCTAATTTTAGGAAAATCAGATAGCTTGAGTCGTCAGCATTGCCTTTAACAACTCTTTAAAGACCTTCACTTATTTGATCACTATACCTTTTCATTTTAGGAAAAAGATTCCATTTTGTCCTGAAACATTTGGTAAAAATTACAGTGTCTATTTAAAAAAAATCATTATCAGTTAAAATTAAGCATGTAACAGAGGTTGCAGTTTGGGACAACTTTAACGATCCAGTTTTGTAAAAGATCTGAGGATAATGTAGCTGCTCCTGCTAAAGTATTCCACCAAATTTCTTGGTCCATGTCCATGTTAGCATTTCTTTGCTTAAAAAACATGTTTCGGAAATTCACCAGAAAAGCCAGTTGTAAGAGATGTGTGCCTACTCAAATAGACTTGACCTGAGCCTAGAATTTTAGAGCTGAAAGGAACCTTGGAGCTCAAATGGTCTGGTATTACAGAGGTTAATTAACTGACTCATGATTACACACAGCCAAGATCAGGTTCAATTCAACTCTGAAGGGCCCACTTTACTTGCCAGTGTAGACACAAGACATGATTCACTTTCATAAAAATGCATCATGAGCTCAGTGCTAGTTTAACCCCAATTGTTACAATTGTGCTACCTTGTGGGCCCTCTGCTACATTTTTATTAATCCCTAACTCCTCATTGAGATTACTTTATTTAAATGTCATCACCCAGCTCTAAAATATGCTTTCAAAATAACCGTGGTGGCCATGGGATACAAAGTAGTGGGAGAAAAAAAGGAAGCTGTAGAAGCCAACTGCTGTTTGATATGTAGACACGTTTCAGTCCCCTGGGACCCTGGTGGTGGGACTGAGTCAGGCTTTACAACCAGGCCTGGACATCCCAGCTGTGCGCAGCATTCAGAGGGGGACTGCCATCGCCACTGGCAGGGTTGTGCCTTGGAGGCATTTGGGTCATTGGTGGAGTAGGATCAGAGGAAAGGTATAAAAAGTGAGATGAAGCAAAGGGGTCTATAAACTAAAGTCTTATGATACAAGGTGGGGTGGGGGAGGCTCCTGGCATTACAGAGAAGATCAGAGTGAGTTAATAAGTTTGGGGTGCTGGCGACTGAAACCAGATCACTGGTGCCTGCCAGCTGGAAAGGGGTGTTATCCCAGGTGGATGGCGACCTGGTCAGCTCTATTACAGCGTGTGCCTTAGTATTCATTTCTCTCCACTCCTGTTCACTTTTTTCAATCTTTTATCAAAAGACAATGAAGGGTTGGCCTTTTCTCTCCCATGCTGATATAGGTAAAGGCACAGAGTGATGGTGCCAGCCTTAATTCCCCAAAGAAAAGGAGATCCAGATTTATGTGAATACCTTTAGTTCTGAAACAAGAAAAGATAAAACGAGTTGCATTCATGTATTCATGAAGCAGGCAGCATGTGTACTGGCGAATTCTGTACAAATTCACGTATTGTTCCATCCCTCTTATTTCTGAAGGCCCTGTGTTCATTTCCCCTCAATGACATGAAAGCCATTTGAGCTCGACTGAATTTTCAGATTTAAAACGAGGTATGCGCAGTGCAAAACTGTCTTTTGTGTGTGTGTTTGTGTGCAACAAGTTGATTAAAAGATCAGCATGATTCCACTGGGAACAAAAGCTTTTTTTCTGATTTATGAGATTTTTCTATCAGTAAAACTAAAGGATATCTTCCAGCTAGGAGAATCATGGCCACGGGTCAGTATTTTGACATCTTGATAAAGATGGTGAGCGGCGACAAGCAGCCAATTTTCCTTTCTTGGTTTGTATCACTTGGCTTGCTTGTCTGTTGAATGGTGTTCCATCTTTGATAACTGGAAGGACAACTTTAATGGGGACTGGGGAAAAACGGGGTCTAGAACAGTGGTCCTCAGAGGTTTGTTTGTCCACAAATTACTCAGGGGACTTGTTAAAATAGAAGTGGGTTGTGATACAGTGGTTCTGGACTACAGCCCAGGAATCTGCAGTTTATATACATAGCCCAGGTGATTCTGATCTGTGGCCACACTTGGAGGGCTATTGGTCTAGGACAAGGGTGGGGAATCTACCGCCTGTGGGCCAAATCTAGCCCATTGCCCATTTTTGTAAATAAAGTTTAATTGAAGCAGTCGTCCTCGTTGGTCTTTGTGTTGTTGTCTGTGGCTGCTTTTGCAGTATGTGCATGGACCTACCTGGCAGATACATGATGGTTGAATAATTGCAACAGAGGCCATATGGCCCACAAAGCTTAAAATATTTACTAATATGGCCCTTTATAGAAAATTTTTGCTGACCCCTGGTCTAGGAAGAGAGACTTTGTTTTACTTGCTGATGTAGGACAACATTATATCTATGGTTATGGATGTATTTGTATGTGTATGTATATGTACGTGTGTGTGTGTATAACTTATTAGACTTGTGACTGTGGACAAATTACTTAAGCGTTTTAAGCCCCAGTTTTCTAATCTGTGAGAAAGGGATGATGGCAGTATCGACTCATGGGGTGGTGAGGATTCTAAGAGACAGTGCAAGTGAAGTGTTTGGTATTGTGTCTGGCTCATGTGAAATACCCAATGAATGCTGGCTCTCAGTATCATTGACATCCTCATACGTGTGGCGTGTCGCTACTGAGCTGTGGGATATTGAGGTCAGCAGATTCTGCTACCCTGACTGTTTCAACCTCCCGTGATGACAATGTTCAGCACTTTGGGTAGCCCAGACCCTGGGTCTGTCAATTCTGAACGAGGTATTTTTTTTTTTTTGGAAGCATGATCTTCTCTTATTAAATGTCATTTCCAATTTTCCCCTTGAATACACAATTTCAAGGAGGTGCCTGTACCTTTGGAAGTGGTTATTCCAATCTCCTTTGAAAAATATTACTTAATTGTAGCCATGAAACTCCATTCACCATCAAAATTTCCATCAAACAACAGAGCCAATGTATGGCAAATTAAGGTAAGGACTGCAAGGAACCCACGCACCTTGCTATGCTTCCTTCAATCTACAAGTGAATCATTGATGGTGTATAGGATACACATGCAGATTTTGTAGGCAATTGTGGGAAGATCTGCCTATCATCCAATGGCTATTTTCTTGCTCTGTTTATTAACCAAGGCCTAAATAAAAAAAAGAAAAAGGAGCTGACAACACAAGATACAGTTTAAACATTATCTTTGGCTTTTATTTTAGAAAAAAAAAGACCGAGTTTATCCTTGAAGAAGCAAAGAAAGAAGAAAGTCACTATCATCATTGACATCATCATCAAACATTTCTCTTGTACCTACTGAGGGCAGGGACAGGCATGGGGCTCTGAAACACTCCTCCAACTGTATTGTAAGTCATTGATTCTCAAGGAGGAACTAGTTCTGCTTCCCAACTATGGACATTTTGGTTTTCATAACTGAGAGAAAGAGTATACAATTGGTATCTAGTAGGTAGAGGCTAGGGATGCTGCTAAACATCCTACAATGCATTGGACAGCACCCATTCACTCTTCCACGGAGAATTATCTGGTCCAAAAATGTCAATAGTGCTGTGGCAGAGAAACCCTGATTCCTGGGGAGAAAAATCCGTGTCCTCTAGTTGCTGGGCTAGCTCCTGACATTGGTAGAACAGGGGATTATGACCCATTTCTTGCCTCGAGGCCACCTCCAAAATCTTTTTCCTCCCTTGCAGTCTTGCTGCCATTGACTGCATTGTTATACCCAGAAAGTATGCTTATTGATTAAAGCAGTTTATAAAGGTAAAACATATTTACCCAGGGAAGATTATAACAGAATGATTGAATCAGGGTATGATCCATAGAATTTTGGAGGTAAATGAATCCTGTCCTTTGCTGTCATCCAGTTCTTGGTGATTCAAGATCATTTTGACTCGCTTATAGCCAAACATTATTTTAAATTTTAACCATCAAATATTTAGCTTAATACATGATAAGACTTATTTAAATATTGATATTTCAAAATGCAGCTACTAAAATCAGAAATTTTAATAGGTAATAGTATTTAACAAAATGTTAGACAAGTATAATTGACATCAAAACTTTTTTCTAAAGGTTAATTTTAGGCCTGGCGCGGTGGCTCACGCCTGTAATACCAGCACTCTGGGAGGCCGAGACGGGCGAATCACGAGGTCAGGAGATCGAGACCATCCTGGCTAACATGGTGAAACCCCGTCTCTACTAAAAAATACAAAAAACTAGCCGGGCGAAGTGGCGGGCGCCTGTAGTCCCAGCTACTCGGGAGGCTGAGGCAGGAGAATGACGTAAACCCGGGAGGCGGAGCTTGCAGTGAGCTGAGATCCGGCCACTGCCCTCCAGCCCGTGCGACAGAGTGAGACTCCGTCTCAAAAAAAAAAA
>NW_016814436.1:1411235-1414522 GCF_001698545.2 Rhinopithecus bieti | reverse complement strand
AAAAAAAAAAGCTTAATTTTAGTAAAAATAATTGTTTTAAAAAAGTGAGTTGTTCTAAGAAGAAATATTGAGTAGCATTTAAATGGTATAGGCTATATCAAAGCCATGAACATGACATTAGGATTTTTAAATTCTGGAGAATTCTAAGGTAGTCTATCCTTCTTGTTTTCATACGTGATGATGATGATAATAATCATGGTTTAGGAGCACTGTTCTAGTCATCTATTACTACGAAATAAAATATCCTAATGCTTAGGAGCTTAAAATAACAGTAACATTTAGTTTGCACATGAATCTACAGTTTGGGTAGGGCTTCCTGGGGCACTCGTACATCAGTTGGGATGGATGGAAGGTTGGGGCTGGAATCTTTTTAAGGCTTGCTCATTCACATGTCTGGTGGTTGATGCTGGCTGTTGGTTGGGACCTCAGCTGGGGTTGTGGCCAGTATATGTACATATGGTCTCTTCCTGTGGTGTTTGGCTTCCTCCCAAGATGGCGGCTGGATCCCAAGGGTGAGAATCTGAGACGGAAGGCCAAGCGGAAGCTGTATTTCCATTTATAACTTAGCCTTAGATATCACACAGTATTACTACCACCAGGGTCACAGAGGGTAGAGACATAGACCTCATATCCCAGCACGGTGTCAATGTCACATTATAAGAATAACGTGTGGCATGGAATATATCTTCAGGAAAATTATTTTGCTGTTAGTGCCATTATATATATTAGTATTCTTTAATTCTTGCAATAATCTTGTGTGAATCCTTTTACCGCCCTTCCCACAGCCTTCGTGTTCCATATAATAAAATTGAGGCTCAGAGAGCTTAAGTGACATGCTCACTAACATATAGCTCGTTTGTGGCTGAAACAGAGTACTTTTGGGTCAAGAAGCACATGTTCTTCCCCTGGTTGCTGAGTTCACAAAGTTCCTTCTCACATTGACTCTCATGCCCTCAACAAGATGATGGCCTTCTCTCCACCTGGGATCATCACTGTGCAGTTCTTAAAGGGGCCGAGATATCCCTTAGAAACAAAGACCCCATCAAAACTCCCCAAATGTCATCAAATCCTGAGATAGTTTAGTGAGAGACGATTTCCTGTTTTTGACTCAACAAACTTAATCTCCTTTGGGCACTCAGACTAGAAGAACACAATTATTTTCCTGGTCAGACTACTGTGGAGACAATTGTGTTGTCCACACTTCCTTGAATCTTTAATACTTTTTAAAAGTTTTTAATTGTGAAATATTTCAAATATATGAAATAGAAAATATTACCTACCAGCTAGCTTTTATAGATCTTTGCCATATTTATTGCTTTGCTTAAAAAAAGGCATTACAGCCAGGGATGCTAAACCTGTAATCCCAGCACTGTTGGGAGGCGGATGGGCGGCATTCACGAGTGTCAGGGAAGATCGAGACCATCCTTGGCGGCTAACACGGAAACCCCGTCTCTACTTAAAAAACATAAAAAACTAGCTGGGCGTGGTGGCGGGCGCCTGTAGTCCCAGTAACTCAGGACCGGGCTGAGCCCAGGGAGAATGCGCAGTGAACCCGGGAGGCGGAGCCTTGCAGTGATGCCGAGATCGCCGCACTTACTCCGAGCCTGGGCCCAACAGAGCGAGACTCCGTTCTCAAAAAAAAAAAAAAAAAAAAAAAAAAAGGGCATTAACAGACATCCAAATCCCCTCTCTCTCCCCCAGAGGTCCCCACTATTCTAATTTTGTCTCTCCCATTCCCAAGGGTGTTTTGAGTCTTGCTACCAATGTATACATCTAGAAATAATACATGTTTTATAATTTTTTCATGTTTTCAATAGCATAAATAAAATAAAATTTCATGTTTTCAATATGCATAAATAAAATAAAATTTGTTCAGCATTTTATTTTGGGGATTTATCCATGTTTAAGCTTTTAGAAATAGTTTATTTTATCTGCTGTATCATATTCCATTGAATAAATAAACTAGTTTTAAGGAATTGCCAGATGCTCCCCAATTTTCTTTCCCTGCAAAGTTCTGGTATGTAAAAGTTCAAATTTCCTCCTTCCTTACTGACACTTGATGTAATTAGGCATACTTATTCTTCTTTAAAACAATGGGCGTTAAGCCTTAACTGGCATTTTATTTTTGTTTTAATTTGTGATTACTAGTGAGTTTGACTATCTTTTCGTAAACTAACTGCTCATGTGGACTTGTTAATTCCCTGTTCATTTGCTTTGCCCATTTTTTAAAAATCAAGTATTTCTTATAAATGTGTGGGAATTCTTCATAAATTCTGCATCACAATACTGTGTTAACCATATGGGTGGCAAATGTTTTCATCTGATCCGTGGCTTGTCTTTTCACTTTGTTTATGGTGAGTTTTATCATACGAAAGTTTACGTTTTAGTGCAACCAGGATGGTTTGTGCTTTCTGTGTCTAGCTTAAAAAATTCTTAGGCTGGGCCGGGCACAGTGGCTCACGCCTGTAATCCCAGCACTTTGGGAAGCTGAGGTGGGCATATTGCTTGAGCCCAGGAGTTGGAGACCAGCCTGGGCAACATGGTGAAACTCTGTCTCTACAAAAGAAAAAAAAATTAGCTGGGCATGGTGGCGGGCACCTGTAGTGCCAGCTACTCAGGAGGCTGAGGCAGGAGGATGGCGTGAACCCAGGAGGCGGAGCTTGCAGTGAGCCGAGATTGCACCACTATACTCCAGCCTGGGTGACAGAGCTAGACTCTGTCTCAAAAAAAAAAAAAAAAAAAATTTTTAGGCTAGCTGCAGTGGTTCATGCCTGTAATCCCAGCACTTTGGGAGGCCGAGGTGGGCATATTGCTTGAGCCCAGGAGTTGGAGACCAGCCTGGGCAACATGGTGAAACTCTGTCTCTACAAAAGAAAAAAAAAAATGAAATTCTTCCCTTTGAGATGTCCTGAGACTGTCCTTCCATGTTACATTCTTCATGTTGGATGATTTTGCTTTTTCATGTTTAAATTTTAATCCACATACAACTCATTTTTTTTCATTTTGAAAGAAAGTTGTTTAATTTCCTACTTTTGTACATGGGAGCTGATTGTGGCAGTACCAGTAGTTGAATAGTCTGTAATTTCTCCCATCAATTTGCAGTGTGGTTCTGTCATATAACAGATTCCCACATGTCTATGAGACTATTCTAAATTTTGCATATCTAGCTTTATGTTAATATTAGGTGGTTGTTTAATTATTATAGTTTTCTAATAAGTCTTGATATCTAATGAGGTAAGAAGAAAAGACCATCTCCCTTATTAATTCTTTCTAAAAATTACCTGACT